>NC_037673.1:19053423-19653423 GCF_003255815.1 Theropithecus gelada
AAAAAAAAAAAAAAAAAAAAAAAAAAGAAGGTTTATAGCAACTGAGTTGAACAAGTCCATCAGTGCCATATTTTTCAACAGCACATATTCGCTTTGTGTCTTTGAGTCTCATTTGGTAATTCTAGCAATATTTCAAAATTTTTCATTATCATTTTATCTGTTGTGTTAATATATGATGAGTGAACTTTGCTGTTACTATTGTAACTGTTTTGGAACACCACAAATCTTGCCCATAGGGACAATGATCTAGTAAATTCTGTGTGTGGTCTGACTGTTCCACCAACTGGTCATTCCCCCTTCTCTCCCGATCTCCCCATACCACCCTAGTACCTGAGACACAAAAATATTGAAATCAGGCCAGTTAGTAACCTTGGAATGGCCTCTAGGCATTCAGGTGAAAGAAAGAGTCACAAACCTCTCACTTTAAATCAAAAACTAGAAATAACTAAGCTTCATGAGGAAGACTTGCGCATGTCAGAAGCTGAGACAGACTGAAGGCTAAGCCTCTTGTAGCAAACAGACGAGTTGGAAATGTGAAGGTAGTTATTGAAAGAAATTAAAAGTGCTATTCTAGGGAATGATAAGAAAGTGAAATAGCCTTATTGCTGATACTGAGAAAGTTGTAGTGATCTGGAGGAAAGATCAAACTAGCCACAGCATTTCCTTAAGCTAAACCCTAATCTAGAGTAAGGCCTTAACTCTCTTCAATGTTATGAAGGCTGAGAGAAATGAAGAAGCTCCAAAAGAAAAGATTGAAGCTGGCAGATGCTGGTTCATGGGGTTTAAGGAAAGAAGCCATCTTCTTAACACACAAGTGCTAGGTGGAGAAGCAAGTGCCAATGTGGAAGCTGGAACAAGTTATTCAGAAAATCAAGCTGAGAGAATAATGAAGTTGATAACACTAAACAGATTTTCAATATAGACAAAACAGCCTTCTATTTGAAAAAGATGCCATCTAGGACTTTCCAAGCTACAGAGAAGTCAATGCCTGGCTTCAAAGCTTTAAAAAGACCAAGCTGACTCTCTTGTTAGGGGATAATGCAGTTGCTGACTTTAAGTTGAAGTCAATGTTCAGTTATTATCTTGAAAATCCTAGGGTTTCTTAAGCATGATGCAAAATCTACTCCACCTGTGCTCTATAAATGGAACGATAAAGCCTAGATGACAGGATATTTGCTTAAAGTTTGATTTATGGAGTATTTTAACTCCACTGATGAGACCTACTGCTCAGAAAAAAAAAAAAAAAAAATCCTTTCAAAATATTCCTGCTCATTGACAATGCGCCCAGTCATCCAAGAGCTCTGTTGAAGATGTACATGGAGATTAATGTTGTTTACATGCCTGCTAACACAACACCCATTCTGCAGCCTGTGGGTCAAAGAGTAATTTTGAATTTCAAGTCTCATTATTTAAGAAATACATTTTGTAAAGCTATAGCTCCGATAGAGAGTGATTCTTCTGATGAATCTGAGCAAACTGAATTGATTCCGGGTAGGATTCACCATTCTAGATGCCATTAGGAACATTCATGATTCTTAGAAGGAGGGCAAACGATCAACATTAACAGAAATTTGAAAGAAGTTGATTCTAATCCTCATGAATGACTTTTGAAGAATATAAGACTTCAGTGGAGGAAGTAACTACAGATGTAGTGGAAATAGCAAGAGACCAAGGCTTAGAAATGGATTCTGAAGATATGACTGAATTGCTGTAATCTCATGGTAAAACTTGAGCAGATGAGGAGCTACTACTTATGGATGATGAAAGAAAGTAGTTTCTTAGAAAGAAACTTTACCCCTGGTGAAGACGCTGTAACATTGTTGAAACAAGAACAAAAAATTTAGAATATTACATAAAATTAGTTGATAAAACAACAGCAGAGATGGAGAGGACTGACTTCAATTTTGACAGAAGTTTTATGGCATATAAAATGCCATCAAGAATCATCAAATGCTACAGAGAAATGTTTTGTGAAAGGAAGAGTCAATCAATGTGACAAACTTCATCATTGCCTTATTTTAAGAAATTGCCACAGACACGCACACTTTGTCAACCACCACCCTTATCGGTCAGCAGCACTCAAGAGCAAAAAAATCATGACCCGGTGAAGATTCAAATGATCATTAGCATTTTTCAGCGTTAAAATATTTTTTAACTTAAGGTATATACATTGTTTTTTGACACATACTGCTATTGCATACTTAAAATGCTACCATAGAGTGTAAATGTAACTGCTATATGCACTGGGAAACCAGAAAATTTGTGTTACTCCAGTGGTATAGAACTGAATCTGTATTATCGATGAGGTAATTCTGTATGTCCACTTCACCATTCTTATTCAACGTAGTACTAGAAGTTCAAGTTTCAGCATTTGGACAAAAAAAAGAGATAAAAGGCATTCAATTTACAAAGGAAGAAATTAAACTCTTTTTATTTGGAAATGTCATAATTTTTCTGTCTTTAACAAGAGGCCTCCAAATAATGTGAGTTCAGAAGAGAATATTTTGAAGTTGCCGTTAATCTACCCATCAATGAACACCTATACCCATGTATTTGTCTTTGCCTCTGTTACAATAATAGATATGCGGTTCCTGTCTAAGGTTAAATTATTTACCTGGACAGTGGGCCTCAGGCTCTCTGAACTGCTGAAGAATATTTGCTAGGGTGATCCATATTTCATTATGCATATTTTCCTTTTGACTTATTTGTTTATATCAGCATAAAATCATAATATGATTGTCTTATATTAAACAAAAGCCTCTCTTGTGTCCACTACCCCTATAGCTATCACATGGTTTCTTTGCTCCCTTTAGCAGACAGAGTTCTTAAAAAATTGTTTTTATCACCAAAAGCAATGGCAACAAAAGCCAAAATAAACAAATAGGATCTAATTAAACTAAAGAGCTTCTGCACAGCAAAAGAAACAACCGTCAGAGTGAACAGGCAACCTACAGAATGGGAGAAAATTTTTGCAATCTACCCATCTGACAAAGGGCTAATATCCAGAATCTACAAATAACTTAAACAAATTTACAAGAAAAAAAAGTCAAACAACCCCATCACAAAGTGGGCAAAGCATATGAACAGACACTTTTCAAAAGAAGACAGTTATGCAGCCAACAGACACTTGAAAAAATGCTCATCATCACTGGTCACCAGAGAAATGCAAATCAAAATCACAATGAGATACCATCTCACACCAGTTAGAATGGTGATCATTAAAAAGTCAGGAAACAACAGGTGCTGGAGAGGATGTGGAGAAATATGAACACTTTTACACTGTTGTTGGGACTGTAAACTAGTTCAACCATTGTGGAAGACAGTGTGGCAATTCCTCAAGGATCTAGAGCTAGAAATACCATTTGACCAAGCAATCCCTTTACTGGGTATATACCCAAAGGATTATAAATCATACTACTATAAAGACACATGCACACATATGTTTATTGCAGCACTATTCACAATAGCAAAGACTTGAAACCAACTCAAATGTCCATCAGTGATAGACTGAATTAAGAAAATGCGGCATATATACACTATTGAATACTATGCAGCCATAAAAACGATGCGTTCTTGTCCTTTGCAGTGACATGGATGAAGCTGGAAACCATCATTCTGAGCAAACTATCACAAGGACAGTAAACTAAACACCACATGTTCTCACTCATAGCTGGAAATTGAATAATGAGAACACTTGGACACAAGGTGGGGAACATCACACACTGGGGCCTGTCATGGGGTAGGGGGCAGGGGGAGAGAGAGCATTAGGAAAAATACTTAATGTAAATGACGAGTTAATGGGTGCAGCAAACCAGGATGGCACATGTATACCTATGTAACAAACCTGTACGTTGTGCATATGTACCCTAGAACTTAAAGTATAATAAAAAAATTTTTAAAAGTTGTTTTTATTTCCTGTTTTTAATTTCCTCCTCCTATTTTCTGCAGAACTCTCTAAATGTCTGTATTTTGCCCAAAAGATGCTAAAAAATCTGATTGTTCTCAATACTCACATTGTTAAATCCAATAACTAACAGGCCTTGACTTACCAGCAATCTTCCTCGGTGTTGATTAGTCCATTCACATTGAGGTATTTGCTTGGCTTGGCTTGCAGTATCTTACGGTTTCCTGATGCAATTTCTTTATCTCCAGATACAGGTTTTTCTCTCTCCTTTGTTAGTTCTTTCTTATGTTACCAATTATTTGATTTCAGAGTTTCTTAAAGTTCACGCATTGGTTTATTTTTTTGTCTAAATTTATTTAATTTATTTAATTTTATTTTTTTAGAGACACGGATTCACTATGTTGCCAAGGCTGGTCTCAAACTCCTGAGCTCAAGAGATTCTCTTGCCTGACTCACAAGTAGCTGGGATGACCAGGCACA
Source organism: Theropithecus gelada (assembly GCF_003255815.1). Classification (NCBI taxonomy): domain Eukaryota; kingdom Metazoa; phylum Chordata; class Mammalia; order Primates; family Cercopithecidae; genus Theropithecus; species Theropithecus gelada. The sequence goes on from NC_037673.1 coordinate 19,057,808, forward strand.
AGCCAACATGTCCAACATTTTGCCTACATTTACTGATTAATAATTCATCCAGACTTCTGTCATTAAATACCATCTATACATTGGACACTACCTTTATTAATATTGGCTCTTTAAGAAAGAGACATTGGGATCAAGACTTAAGTGTAAGTAGTTTATTTAGGGGGAGGAATAAACCTAGAAAATACCGTTACACAAGTAGGAAAGTTAGTGAGTAAACTAAAGACTAAAAATAAATTTGTTAATAAACTAGTTACCAGTGAAAAATTGAGTTTCAAATCCTACTAGGGATCCAGGATAATGGGAGAAAAACATATGCTTCAGTTGTCCCATCAGAAAGGTTAGAGAAACAGGAATATTTACCCACCCTGATCTGTCAATAAGTGAGAACCCTTTGGGAAAGGCTGGTAATCCAAAATTGAGATACTATGTAAAGAAATAGTAAATATAAGGTGAGATGGGTGGGACATCAATAACCCCATGCCTTCTCCACATTCTTTCACCAAGCCAGTAATTTCTTTAAACTCCTGACCTGTATATGCAAATGCCCACTTGACCTCTCCAACTAAGAATTCCGCTAGACATCTCAAAAGGAGTATGGTTATTGGGAAACTCCTGGTCTACACACACATTCTAAATGTATTCCTTCGCACTTTTCCTCATTTCACAAAAAAGGTACTTCCAGCCTTGGGATTGCTTAGGTTAAAAAACACTGGAGTCCTTCCTGAATCTTCTCATTCTTTGACACTCCACCCCATCTAAGCTACCAGCATATCCTGTAGTCTTTTCTATATAGACACATCCCCCTTAACCCCTCACTGCTCACTTTTTCCTTGGCTACCACCTTTTCTGAGCTAGAATATGTCAATGATCTTCTATCTGGTCTGTCTCATTCTGCTATGGCTCCCCTTATAGCATCCAGACTGATTCTAATTGAAAATTAAAACCACTCGTGCAATTTCCCTGCTCCAACTTTCTAATACCTTTTCTTATCACTAAGAAACAAGAAATATCTGTGAAATGTCAACAAGCACCTTAGAATAAATGTCCCCTGCATCCCCTCTCTAAGCTCATCACCTACTTGCTTGCTCCAATCTGGTCAGACTGGCCTCCTGGTTGTGCCTTGGGCAGGAAAGCATGATCCCTTTTGGTGGTTTTGCATTTGTTGGTCTCTCCTTATAGGGTATTCTTACCACATACCCACTGAGTGTCTCCCTTGCTTTCTTGATTCTTTACTTATGGCACTCACCCTGGGAATTTTATTTAAAAATTGTAGAAGACTAGTGGGGTCTAGTCTTTCCCTAGTCCTCACTTCTCTTTCTTGCACTTTGTTCTCAAAGCACCTGTTACTGAATGAACACTATATAATGCGTTAATTAAATCTCCTATTTCCTTTTTCCTTCCTAGTGATGAACATTGAAGGCAAGAAGAATTTTCCCTGTTTTATTCACGTAGATAGCCCCGAAACCTAGACTAGATTTTAGTGCTGGTGTGTACTCAGGTAAATACTCATTGTAGGAAATAATTCATGAAATTATATATTTACTTGAGGGTTAACTGGGAGACTCTTGATTCATCCATCATAAAAAAAAATGCTTTATATTCAAAGGTGTTTCACTGAGAAAACACATGAAAACAAAAACTCTCTGTAATTTCATAGTTCAAATTCGTGACACTTTTGCATTTTATTATAGTGTGCCTGGTTTCATTACACTTTCAATTGCTATAATTGTTGTGGTTTCATAAGCAGAGAGCATACCTACAGTGAACTCAAAACAAAATAAAAAATAGTGTGTGATAAAAGAAAACATCTGAAAGAAATTTTATTCTATATAATCATCTTCTGATCCTTACTAGAAAACAATTATAAGATGTATTTAAGTGATACTGGACCGGGTATTGAATGTGTCTGCTTAAAAGAAATATTATATTAGTATGTCTTTAAAAGTTTTCTCAGAAAAACATGTTTTGTTTTCTTTCTCATGTTTTGTGGATTGTGTTGAATAACTGTAGTCAAACAATTTGGGAGATTTTGCAATAAAGTACAAATTATTTGGAGATTATCTGTTGAGATCAATACACTTTTAAATCAACATGCCTATAGAACCACCTAAAAATACAACTTAGCATTTTTATCATAGAGTAAAAATAATTTATTCACTATTAAGTATCAGTAGCCAGGCACTACTGTGTATGGCCCATAGTAACCTTGATAATCATGTAAATGAATAACTGAAAAAGAATCGTTAAATACTAAAGATGCTGAGTAGGGGGAGGAAGTGGTAATGCTTTATCCATTAAACAATGATTTTATTTAGTTTTACAAAACCTGGTTTGGATACAGTCATTTAATCAAATAACACGAATCATTTATTCCCCTGCAGAGGATCCTGACACTCATCATAAACTTATCAAATAATAATTAAGTATATTAGTTCAATTAATTATATACTGTATTTCTTAGTCTCTAATCCATATGACTTTTCTGGTTTTTATTTGTTTTTCCCTTGGTACTAAGCAGAGTATTTAGCACCTGGGATTAGATACCTAACTCAGCTTTAAAAAATTAAGTTATTAATAGGGCAAATAAGTGTGTACAGATACAAGTTATGATTAAAAGAGGAAGAGTGGTATGAATAGAAATACATTTGAAATGGTACTAAAGCAGAAATTTTCAGTTCCCATAGAGTAGTAGCCTGGCGAAAAAGTAACCTGGCAACGAGGGAAAGAAAAATTGAGGATAGTAGGAAGGAAACTTAGATCATAGAGAGTAAGGGACAAAAAAAGAGAGGAGAAAAGATACCTAGAAAGAGCTTTGCTAATTTATCTATGGCTCTGTGGTCAGCAATCACTAAAAACAGTTTACAATTCCTCTTGGAGACTCACCCAGCACTTGATGACATGTGGCATAGGTCCTCAGAAATTGTGACACCATTTTACTAGTGTGATTATAATTATTTCTGGAAGTATGTGACGCCATTGATTATTACTGAAAATCATTTTGCTAATATCTAAATCATGGCATAGTTCTTAGACTAACTAGAAAGATTAACACATACAATGATGTTGTATATGAATCTTGATAATAACATCTTAAAAGTATTTTACTGGAAATGAAGTCCACATAACTAAAAAATTCTTGAAATAAGATTTTCATTTAATGTTTTCTATGCCTACTTTATGAAATTAATCACTGTGTTCTTGAAAAAAAACAGTACATTCCTTCCTAGAACATATTTGCTTTTTTTTAAAATATGATCTCATAATCTTGAAAATAAAAATGTGTCAGGGGAGGTGTGACGGTGTTGAGTTTGTACATAATGTTATCCCACAGAGCAGCTAGCTGGTTAATAGAAACATTGCTAAAAGTTACAGCAGTACAATATTTTCCCTTAAGCTATAAATAATACATTACTTTGGTGTTTAATCCAGTGCTGACAAGAAGAGAAATGAGTTGGCATCCATATGGTGAATATTAACTACATTTCTAGCTATTGTTCACTTAAATATTTAAGGCCTTATTTATAGATGGCAATAGAATGAAATAAGGAATTAATAGGTTGAATCTGGAACGATAAACAAAATCATGTACAGTAAAGTCATTAAATATATTTCATTTCTACCAAGTCTGCTTTGTCTGAATTAATAGGTAACCTGAACAGTGTAGCTTAATTAGGGAGAGGAAGAATTTATCACTTTGCAAGTGACTGAGATCCTTATGTATACTGTTTACGTAACACTGTATGGTATAATGTCAAAATTCTTGGCATTGAAAAATTTTGTTGGGGCCAGACATAGTGAGTCACACCAGTAATACCGACACTTTGGGAGGCCGAAGGGAAAGAACTGCTTGAGCTCAGGAGTTCAAGACCAGCCTGGGAGACATAGTGAGAACATATCTGTACGAACAACAACAACAACAACAACAAATGAACCAAGTATGATGGTATGTACCTACTGTAGTCCCAGCCACTTGGGAGGCTGAGACCAGTGGATCATATGAGCTCAGGAGTTGAAGGCTGTAGTGAGCCATGATCGCACCACTGCACTGCAGCCTGGGTGGCAGAGCAAGACACTACCTGAAAAAGAAAAAATGATGTTGGTATTCTCAGCTCTGTTACTGTCCATTTGGTCTTACATGGAACCCATTTTGTAAGAGCCTCAGTTTTTGTTGTACATAAAACTAGAAAATTAATAATTTTCCTACATTTATGGTAAGATTATAACAATTAGAAGAATTGTGCTTCTAAAAGAACGTATTGGTTGTAAAAGTTTTCTGAATATATCACATCTTGTTTATTCATTTAACAGTTAATGAACATTTTTATTATTTCTACCGTTTTTGCTACTGTGAACAATGCTGCTATTAAGATACTTATGCAAGTGTGAACTAATGTTTTCATTTCCATTAGACAGACATCTAGAAGTCAAATTGTCAGGTAATATGGTAAATTTATATTCAACTTTTTAAGAAACTGCCAAAAACATTTAAATTGTAAATATTTTTTTATTGCTTGCTTATTTTCTGTGTAATTCAGTTCCTCAGAGAGGAAGATCTATACCATTTTTATCTTTATATACCTTCCTAATGTCCTATGTATGAGTAGTTTTCATTCAATATTTATTAAATGAATAAATGCAAGAATGAATGAATAAATAATTGAATGCATAATTTTGATCAACGTGTTAGGCATTCTAACTTCTAAGTGGAAAACTTTACTAATGCCAGCAAAGTCTATGGAAATTTTATTCTGCATCGTTGAAATCACAGAAGTTCCTATAGAAACAAAATTATCCCTGTGTATTCTAATGTGCTCATATTGGTTTAATTTGATCATTCTCTTATTTGTGCTTCATACTTTTAGGGGCATTTTGGTGTGGTGGAAGAGGCTGAGGGATCTTTACAGATCCTGTAAGACAGGTAGATGAGACAGAGTCTCATAGATACTGCCTTTCAATTCCCCAAACAGATAAATCTATACATTGTAGTTCATTAGAAAGTGTAATTCACTTGAACTCAGATGGACCTGGTATTAGATCTAGACCCATCACATACTAGCTGTGAAGTTCAGGCAAGTCATCCTTCATTAAGTAAGAATACTAATTCAGGTACCTCTTCCCTTACTCAAATTAGAGGATTATAAGTATTCTCTGGGTCAAGATTTATAAAGGGACTTTGCAAAATGCAAAACTGACAGAGATAAAAATAATGATTAACATCACACATCAAACAAGGTCTAGTTTTGGATGTTTGTTTTCTTAGCATCTTTTAAAATGATTTTAATGTCTTTTAGTATTGCACTCTTTAGGTAATGCCGAATATGAAGCTACACATGACTCTGGCAAGTTTATTGTTGGTTTACTATATCTGTAAGTAGGCAATGAATGATCAAAAACATGCTTTTTAATTTTTTATATATTTCTTATTTTATTTTTAGTAGACATGTAATGACTGTACATATTTGGGGGCCACAGCATGATATTTCAATACATGTATATGCCGTGTAATGATCAAATAAGGTTAATCAGGATATCCATCCTCAAACATTGATCGTTTCTTTGCATTGGGAACATTAAAATTCTCTCTTCTAACTTTTCAAACACACGCAGTAAATTACTGTTAACTGTAGTCACCCTACAGTGCTATAGAATGCTAGGACTAATTCTTCCTATCTAGCTGTACCCACTAACCAACCTCTATCCTCTCCTCCCTTCTACCTTCCTAGGTGGTAATAATTGTAATTCTATTCTCTATTTCTATGAGCTCTCTTTTTTAACATCTCACATTTGAGTGAGAAGTTGAGGCATTTCTCTTTCAGTGTCTGACATTTCATTTAATATAATGTCTGTCAGGTTTATACATGCTGCTATTCATGACATGAGCCCATTGTTTTTATGGCTAAATAATATTCCATTGTGTATATATACCACATTTTCTATATCCATTCATCTGTTGATTACCCTTCAGCGTGATTCCTTATCTTGGCTATTGTGAATAGTGCTGCAGCAAACATGAGAGTGCTCATATCTCTTCAATAACCTGACTTACTTTTCCTTGTATAAGTATCCAGTAATGGGATTGCTAGATTATATAAAAGTCCTATTAATATCTTTAGATTTTTGGAAACCTCCGAAATGTTTTCCATAATGGATGTACTAACTTACATTCCCACCAAATGTGTTAAGTGTTTTCTCTGCAACCTCCATAGCATTTTTGTTTGTTTGTTTTTGTCTTTTTGATAATAGTCATTCTACTGGGGTGAGATGATTGTAATTTTGATTTACATTTGATTTACATTTCCCCATGATTAGTGATGGTGAACATTTTTTCATTTACTTGTTGGCCATTTGTATGTCTTCTTTTGATAAATATCTACCAGATTATTTGCTTATTTATTTAATCAGATATTAGTTTGTTTCCTGTTGAGTCATTTGAGTTCCACTAGTATCTCTAGATATTAGTGCCTTGTTAACCTAATAATTTGCAAATATTTTCTCCCATTCTATAGGTTGTCTTTTCACCCTGTTGATTGTTTCCTTTGTTGTGCAGAAGCTTTTAGTTTGATGCAGTCCGTTTGTCTATTTTTGTTTTGGTTGCCTGTGCTTCTGTAGTCTTACTCATAAAAACATTTTCCTCAAGCATTGTCCTAAAGCATTTCCCCTCTGTTTTCATCTTGTAGTTTCACAGTTTCCATTCTTATCCATTTTGAGTTGATTTTTTTTTAATTTTGTGAGAGATAGGGGTCTAGTTTCATTCTCCTGCATATGGATATCCAGTTTTCTCAGCACCAGTTAATGAAGAGGGTGTCTATTTCCGATTGTGTGTCTTTAGCACTTTTATAAAACAGGAGTTGACTGTAAGTACGTGAAATTCTTCTGGGCTTTCAATTTTGTTTCTTTTGTCTACATATCTGTTTTTATACCAATATCATGCTGTTGGGTTACTCTTGCTTTGTAGTATATTCTGAAGTTAGGTCAGGTAGGGTGATCCATCCAGACTTTTTTTCTTTTTTTCTCCTCAGTATTGCTTTGGCTATTCAGGGTCTTTTGTGGTTCCGAATGAATTTTAAGATTATTTTCTCTATTTTTATAAGAAGTGTTATTGGTATTTTGGTAGGATTTATAGACTACTCTCGGTAGCATGGCTATTTTAGCAATATTAAGTGTTCCAATTCAGGAACATGGAATGTGGTTCCATTTGTTTATTCCATTTACAATTTCTTGCATCAGTGTTTTGTAGTATTCATGGTAGAGATATTTCACCTTCTTAATTAAATTTATTACTAGATATTTACTTTTTAGTAACTATTGAAAATGGTCGGCCGGGCGCGGTGGCTCAAGCCTGTAATCCCAGCACTTTGGGAGGCCGAGATGGGCGGATCACGAGGTCAGGAGATCGAGACCATCCTGGCTAACACGGTGAAACCCCGTCTCTACTAAGAAATACAAAAAAAAATAGCCGGGCGAGGTGGCGGGCGCCTGTAGTCCCAGCTACTCGGGAGGCTGAGGCAGGAGAATGGCGTAAACCCGGGAGGCGGAGCTTGCAGTGAGCTGAGATCCGGCCACTGCACTCCAGCCTGGGCTACAGAGTGAGACTCCGTCTCAAAAAAAAAAAAAAAAGAAAGAAAAGAAAAGAAAATGGTCTTGCTTTTGTGGACCCAGAAAATTGGAGACAGGTCTCAGTTAATTTAAAATGTTTATTTTGCCAAAGTTGAGGATGTGCACCTGTGACACAGCCTTAGGAAGTCCTGACAACATGTGCCCAAGATGATCCGGGCACAGCTTGGTTTTAAACATTTTAGGAAGACATGAGACATCAATCAATATGTGTAAGAATTCCATTGGTTTGGTCTGGAAATACCGGACAACTCAAAGCATACACAGGGAGACTCAAAGCTGGAAGGGAGCTTCCAGGTCACAGACAGGTGAGAGACAAATGGTGGCAATCTTTTGAATTTCTGATTAGCCTTTCCAAAGGAGGCAATCAGATATACATTTATCTCCCCGAGCAGAGGATAACTTTGAATAGAATGTGAGGCAGGTTTGTCCTAAGCAGTTCCCAGGTTGAATTTTCCCTTTAGCTTAGTAATTTTGGGGGCCCAAGATATTTTCCCTTCACAGTTTCTTGATTTATTTCTCAGTTTGTTATTGATGAATAAAAACATCGTTGGTTTTCCATGTTGATTTTGTATACTACAAAATTACTGAATTCGTTTATCAGTTCTAAGAGTTTTTTGGTAGAATCTTTAGGTTTTTCTATCTACAAGATCATATTGTCTTCAAAGAGGGACAATTTGACTTCCTCTTTACCAATATGAATGCCCATTAATTGTTTCTGTTGTTAATTGCCATGGCTAGAATTTACAGTAAAATGGTGAATAGAATTGGTGAAAGTGGGCCTCCTTGTTTTGTTCAAGTTATTAGAGAAAAGGTTTTCACTATCTCTTATTCAGTATAATGTTAGCTGTGAATTTGGTTTTTTGTGTCAATATATTTTTTCTTCTATGCCTCATTTTTTAATTTTCTTCTTAATTTTTTTATTGATCCATTGGTTGTTTAGGACCATATTGTTTATTTCTTATGTATTTGTATGGTTGTCAAAGCTCCTCTTGCTATTGATTTCTAGTTTTATTTTATTATGATCTGAGAAGATACTTGATATAATTTTCATATTTTAAAATTTTCATTCAGATTGGTTTTGTGGCCTGGCATATGGTCTTTCCTGGAGAATGTTCTATTTACTGATGAGAAAAAATGTGTATGCTGTACCTATTGAATGAAATGTTCTGTAAACATGGATTACATCACATTGGTCTTTAAAGTAATTTAAATCTAATGGTTCTATGTTAATTTTGCTTTTCTACATTCATCTTTCCAGTGTTGAAAATAAAGTGTTGTACTACCCAACTGCTATTATATTATTGTATCTCTTTTTTTACCTCTAATATTTGCTTCATATATTATATTTGTGCCCCCATTGTTATGTGCATATATGCTTATAATTGTTATATCCTCTTACAGATATGATCACCTTATTATTATGTAATAACTTTGTCTCTTTATGTTTTCCCAATACAGTCTATTTTGTCTGATATAAGTGTTGTTACTCCTGTATGTTTTTGAAATGCATTTGTGTAAAATCTCATTTTTGTTATTTCATCAATTTTATTCTGTGTCTCCACAGGTGAAGTCAGTTTTTCATGGGTGTCATATAATTGCATTTTTAAAATCCATTTATCCAGGATATATCTTTTAATTGGAGAATTTACACCATTTGTACTCCAGGTTGTTATTGATAGGTAGAGAGTTACTCCTGTTATTTTGTTAATTGTGTTCTGATTGTTTTATATATTCTTGATTTCTTTGTCTTTTATTGTTTGTCTTTATGGTTTGACAGTTTTTAGTAGTGGTAATGTTTGATTCCTTTCTCTTTATTATTTGTGTATTTGCTCTACCAGTGAGTTTTATACTTTTGTATGTTTTTATCACGGCATATATAATCATTTTGCTTCCAGATACAGGACAATCCTAAACATTTCTTGAAGTGTTAGCCTAGTGGTGATGACTTTTCTTGGATTTTGCTTGTCTGGGAAAAACTTCTTTTCTCTTTTATTTTTGAAAAATAAGTTTGCAGGTATAATATTCTCAGATGATGGTTTTTGTTTTCTTTCAGCACATTTAATATATCACACCACTTTCTCCTGGTTTATATGGGTTCTGCTGAGAAATTTTCTGGTAGCCTTACAGGGTGTCCCTTATGGTGACTTGATGATTTTCTCTCTGTATTTAGAATTACCTCTTTCTCTTTGACTTTTGAAAGTTTGAGTATAATGTGCCTCAAATATAATCTTTTTGGTTTGCATTTACTTTAGAAACATTGAGCTCCCTATATCAAAATTTGTATTTCTATCCCAAGACTTAGGAATTTTTCAGCTATTATTTTATTATTAATAAATAGGTTTTCTATGGCTTTTCCCACCTTTATCCTTCTGGAGCTCCTAAAATGCAACAGTTTGCTCACTTAATGTTATTCCATGTCACATGGGCATTCATCTTATATTTATTTATCTGACTGTGTTATTTCAAAAGAACTATGCTTAAATTATAAATCACTCTGCTTGTGTCAGTCTATTATTGAAGCTCTCAGTTTTAATAATATTTAATTCCTTAAATTATTTTATTCCAGAATTTCAATTTGGTTATTTTTATGATATCTGAACCAAATCAAATTGGTTGAGTTCTCATTCAGATTATGAAGTAATTTCTTTGTATTTTCTGTGTTCCCTTGAGCCTTATTTAATTTTCTTAAGATCATTATTTTGAATTATTTATCATGCATTTTATAAATTTTCTTTTCAAAAAAACATATTCTTGACTTCAATAAAGTTTAATCACAAATTTTACCATGAGAAAAATGAGTCATATTAAATATAATTTTTCATTGAAGATAAAAAGGTAACAAATACAGGTTAGAATAATGTCATGGCATGTCATTGATGCTATCAAAATAGTCACTATCTTGTTTTAGTCCTGAACCAAGCCTTCTAGCAGTGAATACTTTTAGTAATAGTTATGCCAATTTCTGTTATTGTGACAAAAAGTCATTTGAGTAGTTTCTCAATTAATGTTCCATTAATCATAAGCTAATCTTCTATTAAAACCAAGAAGCTTACAATACATCCTTCATCTCAAAGAAAGTTGATACATTTGAAATGTTATAGGTATACATATAATCTTTATTACATAAAGATTTTTTTAAATACCAAGGGCATTTAATATATTTTAAAATTTATTTTCTAGTATACGTAAATGTTAATTTTCATTTATTCCACTTAAAGCAAACAATTTGATACATAACAAACACAATCCAAATTGTTTTCAGTTCTTAGGTGTTGCTTGTAGCATTATATTCCCCCATGCAGCTGGACGACTACTGGATGAATAAAATAAAAATAATATTCAGGTTTCAGGAAATATCATCAGGCTGTTAAAGTGACTCACAGCTATAATTCCTGTGTTTTGGGAGACCGAGGCAAGAGGATTGCTTGAGGACGATAGTTTGAGACCAGCCTGGGTAACATAGTGAGACCTCATCTCTGTAAAATCTACAGGCAGGTGTCTATAATGCCAGCTCCTAAGGAGGCTGTGGTGGGAGGATTACTTGAGCCCAGAAGTTTGAGGCCACAGTGAGCTGTGATCACTCCACTACTTTCCAGCTTGGGTGACAGAGTGCAATCCAATCTCTAAAATAAATATAAAAATTTTTAAATTAAAAAGAATCATCATTTTTTATAATTGTATCTCATTTATGATGATTCAATCAGCAAGGAACATGAAGAGTATGCCCTGAATCATCGTCGTGTTCTAAGACACATTTTCTATTCAAGAAATGAAGATATTAGGAACAGGTTTGTTACTATAATTATTACTAATTACACGGCACTTAAAAATGTCGGAACTACAACCCCAAATAGGCCAATTTTTGTGGTTTGAAAATATCTCTTGAGTGCTTTTCCATTTTGTGCAGTCATACACTTTCCCTTTGCTAAGTATTACTTTGCTAAGCCAAAGTATTTTGTTCAATGGGATGATTTTTTCAGAACACGATGTCAGGCAAATGTTATTATCTTCGCATGGTCCGCATAATCTTATACCTGAAAACAGAAAATAGACAATATTCTTAAAGATTTCTCCTATATATTACATTAGCTAACTGTATTGGTTACCTTGCAGAACTGGAATCCTCCTGTTGCAGGGCTGTTCTCCTGGTGGCCTTGAACCAATGCAGTTCTTCCCTTTCACTTCCTTGTGGTCCTCAAGAATAACTGCAGAATGTGCTGGAGATGTAATATCCTGAGATATAAACAAATTGTTGGTAACAACCCAGGACTTTTTCCTGTCTCTCTTAGGGATATAACTTCTTGAGTTAGGGAGAAGCTTCCCAGGATAGTCTGAGCTTTCTTCTTCTCTCTCTTAAGCAGGATATTCCTCAAAGCTTAGTATGTCACTGCCCGATGTATATAATCTAGGGCAAACTGCATTTTGGGGTTCCTCAGAGTAATGAGAAACAGGAAATATGCAGCCAAGACTCCATCTGCCCTGGGCAGCTTTCTTGAGGTGTGGGGTACAGGCTTACAATGTATCCAACATTATTTTTGTCCATGGATGCCTAAGTATATGCAATAATTTTTTTGACATAAGTTGTGTGTGAATGGGTAATGTCTCACTTGACTCAGAAAAATTGGTAATCAGTGGATGATTGACATAAGTAGTAGCTCAGGATGCAGTCGATATGGCACATGGCCTCCTGTTTCTGGTGGTTGGTATAGTGATGACATTTTCTAGCCTCCACAAAGTGGGAGTTTTCTCTTAGAATTAGTAATTAGTAAACCTCCTCACACCTACTCCCAAATTTGATTCAGATGCTAAGACTGATGACACTCACATCATTTAAGAAGATATGAAAAAATATATTGCTCACACAATGAGGCTTTCAGGGCAGGTCCCCAAGAAATCCAAAGATAGCTTGAGAAAACAGGAAGAAACGACTGACTTTAGGTTTTGTGGTTTTGAAGAAGTAGAGTTAAAGTAAGGGTTCCCTTGCATGGATTGTAGCTTCTTTGGTTTGAACTTGCCAGCAGCACCAAAGGAAGAATCACCTGAGATTTGTATTAGCTTGTCCAGATATAGGACCAAAGGAGAAGGGGAGTGGTGGGACTTGAAAACTGTGAGCAGTCAAACGTCAATAATGGAGTCAGACACCTTATTAAAATTAATCCTTTATGTTTGGCTGAGGACTAAAATGTGCCATGTTTCATTTAATTGCAATTGAATGTGTTTAATTATTTTATGATGGTGCTCTGTGTGACATGTAGCCTGAGGCTGCTAAGACAGGTGAAAGTTCCATTGCATGCCTTATTTAAGAGCCCAGCATTGTGTATTTTGAGAAGTTAAATGAGTGACTTAATAGTTGTCAATACTTACAACTTCAAAGGGGTTATGTAATGTCTTTTCCTAAGAAATTTTGTATTTTTAATTTCTGTGGGTACATAGTAGGTGTATATATTTACAGTGTATATGAGATATTTTGTTACAGGCATACAGTGTGTAATCATTGCATCATGGTAAATGGAGTATCCATAACCTCAAGCATTTATCCTTTGTGTTCAGGTGTGCAATATCTTCCTTAGGACTTGTGTAGTGGCTTTAGTATGTGTAAAAACTTGTGTGACTTGGATTTATATTTTGAGTATCTGTAAGGCAAGAGACTTCCAGAGGGAGAAAGTCTGGGTAAGTAATTAATGTTGCTGCCATTGGAATAGACCATATAGCCAGTCCACTGGTAATGGTTTATATTTATAAAATTTCAAATGAATCCAGTTTCTGGTCAAGACACCCAGTGCTAATATGCTCACCTGACGTTTGGGAAATTGGGATGATTTGCAAGTAGCAACAAATATGTATGTGCTTAAGTAAATTTATAACAAGAGGGAGAGCCTAAGCTGACCAGGGGCAGAAGCAGTACCCAAGAACAGCACAGCTGTTCTATGAAAGCATGGCCAGACTGCTTCTTCAAGCAAGCCCTCAATCCAAGTCATCCTGACTGGGTGAGACCTTCAACCAGAGTCTCCAGCCACCTCCTACAGGTGCCTTTGGGAGAGTAACAGTTCTGTACCTCCCTGGGACTCAGCTCCCAGATGAAGGGGCAGGATGCCACCTTTTCTATTTTGTAGCCTGCACTGTGATACCTTGAAGTACTGAAAAATCTAAGATGACCAGGGACTGCTGGAGCAGATCCCCAGCAAACTGCAGCAGCCCTATGGAAAAATGGCCAGACTGTTCAAAGAAAAAAAGGAAAATCCAAAGGTCAGCAACAACAAAGGTTGAAGATAGATAAGCCTACAAAGATGAGAAAGAATCAGCACGAGAATGCTGAAAGCTCAAAAAGCCAGTATGCCCTCTTTCCTCCAAATGACTTCATCACATCTCCAGCAAGGGTTTGGACCTGGACTGAGATAAGATGGCTGAAATGACAGAAGTAAAATTTATAATATGGATACAACCAAACTTCACTGAGCTAAAGAAGCATGTAGTAACTCAGTACAAGAAAGCTAAAAATCATGATATAACATTGAAGAAGCTGAGAAACAAAATAACCAGTACAAAGAAGACCATAACTGACATGATAGAGCTGAAAAACACACTACAAGAATTCCATAATGCAATCACAAGTATTAATAGCAGGATAGACCAAGCAGAGAAAAGAATCTCAGAACTTGAGGACTGTCCTTCTGAAATAAGACAGGCAGACAGGAATAGAAAAACAAGAATAAAAAGGAATGAACAAAACCTCCAAGAAATATGAGATTATGTAAAGAGATCAAGTCTATGATTGACTGATGTATCTGAAAGATGGGGAGACTGGCAGCAATTTGGAATATATACTTTAGTATATTATCCAGGAGAACTTCCCCAACCTAGCAAGACAAGCCAACATTCAAATTTGGGAAATGCAGAAAACCCCAGTAAGATATTCTGTGAGAAGATCATCCCAAAGACACAAAATCATCAGATTCTCCAGGGTTGATATGAAACAAAAAATGTTAAGGACAGCTAGAGAGAAAGGCAGACCTCTTGGTAGAAACCCTGCAAGCCAGAAGAGACTGGGGGCCAATATTCACCTTTCTTTTTTTTTTTTTTAGACAGAGTCCTGCTCTGTCACCCAGGCTGGACTTGCTCACTGCAAGCTCTGCCTCCCAGGTTCACACCATTCTCCTGCCTCAACCTCCCAAGTAGCTGGGACTACAGGCAGCCACCACCATGCCAGGCTAATATTTTGTATTTTTTTTAGTAGAGATTGGGTTTCACCATGTTAGCCAGGATGCTCTTGATCTCCTGACCTCATGATCCACCCACCTCAGCCTCCAAAAGTGCTGGGATTACTGGCATTCTTAAAGAAAAGAATTTCCTGCCCAGAATTTTATATCCTGACAAACTAAGCTTCATAAGCAAAGGAGAAATAAAATCCTTTTCAGATAAGCAAATGATAAGGAAATTAATTACAACTAGACCTACCTTACAGAAGCTACTGAAGGAAGCACCAAATGTGAAAAGGAAAGATTATTACCACTCCAAAAATACACAGAAGTACACAGACCAGTGACACTATAAAGCAACCACATAAACAAGTCTGCAAAATAATCCACTAACATTATGATGACAGTATCAAATTCATGGATAGCAATACTAATCTGAAATGTAAATTGACTAAATGGCTGAATTAAAGACACAGAGTGGTAAACTGGATAAAGAACAAAGACCAACTGGTATGCTGTTTCAAGAGACCCATCTCACAGGCAATGACATACATAGGCTCAAAATAACATGATGGAGGAAAATTTGCCAACCAAACAAAAAACAAAACAACAAAAAAGCAGGGGTTGCAATCCAGTTTCTGACAAACACATTTTAAACCAATAAAGATTTTAAAAAGGCTGGGTGTGGTGACTCATGGCTGTAATTCCAGCATTTTGGGAGGCTGAGGCAGGTGGATCACAAGGTCAGGAGATCGAGACCATCCTGGCTAACATGGTGAAACCCTGTCTCCATTAAAAAAAAAAGAAAAGAAAAGAAAAATTAGCTGGGCACAGTGGTGGGTGCCTGTAGTCCCAGCTACTCAGGAGGCTGAGGTAGGAGAATGTCATGAACCTGGGAAGCAGAGCTTGTAGTGAGCAGAGATAGCAGCACTGCACTACAGCCTGGACAACAGAGTGAGACTCTGTCTCAAAAAAAAAAAAAAAAAAAAGATTTAAAAAAGACAAAAAAAAAGGGCATTAAATAATGGTAAAGGATTCAGTTCAACAAGCAGAGTTAATTGTCTTAAATATGTACACACCCAACACAGGAGCACCCAGATTCCTAAAGCAAGTTCTTAGAGACTTTTAAAGAGACATAAACTGCTATAAGACAATAGTAGGAAACATTAACATCCCACTGACAATATTAGACAGATAATCAAGAGGAAAAATTAACAAAGATATTCGAAACGTGAACTCAGCACTGGATCAAATGGACCTGATAGATATCTACAGTACTCTGCACCCAAAACCAACAGAATATACATTGTTCTCATTGCCACTTGATACTTACACTAAAATTGATAACATAATCAGAAGTAAAACACTTTTTAGCAAATGTGAAAGAACTGAAATCATAACAAGCAGTCCCTCAGATCATAGTACAATCGAATTAAAACTCAAGACAAATAAATCAACTCAAAACCATGCAATTACATGGACAGTGAACAACCTGCTCCTGAATTTTTGGGTAAATAATGAAATTAAGGCAGAAATCAAGAAGTTTTCTGGAACCTGTGAGAACAAAGAGACAACAAAATAGAATTTCTGGGACCCAGCAAAGGAAGTGTTAGGAGGGAAATTTATAGAACTAAATGCCCACATCAAAAAGTTAAAAAGATCTCAAGTTAAAAACCTAGCATCACAACTAAAAGAACTAGAGAACCAAAAGCAAAAAAACAAATCCCAAAGCTGGCAGAAAACAAGAAATAACTGAAATCAGAGCTGAACTGAAGGAGATAGAGACACAAGAAACATTCAAAAGATCAACAAATTCAGGAGTTATTTTTTTTGAAAACATTAATAAAATAGATATACTGCTAGATAGACTAACGAAGAAAAAAGATTAAAATAAACACAATCAGAAATGATAAGGAGGATGTTACCACTTATCCCACAGAAATAAAAACAACCATCAGAGAATATTATAAACACCTCTATGCATATAAACTAGAAAATCTAGAAGAAATGTATACATTCCTGGACATATGCACCCTTCCAAGACTTAACCCGGAAGAAACTGAAACCCTGGAAAGACCAATAATGAGTTCTGAAATTGAGGCAGTAATAAATAGTGTACCAACCACAAAAAGCCCCAGGACTAGAGAGATTCACAGCTGAATTATGCCCGATGTACAAATAAGAGCTGGTGCCATTCCTACAGTAACTATTCCAAAAAAATTGAAAAGGAGGGACTCCTCCCTAAATCATTCTGTGAGGCCAGCATCGTCTTGATACCAAAACCTGGCAGAGATACAACAACAACAAAAAAGAAAAGTTCAGGCCAATATATTTGATGAACATTGATGCAAAAATACTTAACAAAGTACTGGCAAACCGAGTCTAACAGCACATTCAAAAGCTTATCTACTATGACAAGGTTGGTTTCATCCCTGAGATGCAAGGTTGATTCATTCAACATCACATAAAGAGAACTAAAGATAAAAACCACATGATTATCTCAATAGATGCAGAAAAGCCTTTTGATAATATTCAACATTCCTTCATATTAAAAACTATCAATAAACTAGGTATTGAAGGAACATACCTCAAAATAATAGAGTCAAATATGACAGTCCCACAGGCAACATCATACTGAATGGGCAAAAGCTCGAAACATTTCTCCTGAAAACCAGCGCAAGACAAGGATGTCCCTTTCACCACTCCTACTTAACATAGTATTGAATGTTCTAGCCAAGGCAATCAGGGAAGAGAGAGAAATAATGGGCATTTTAATAGGAAGAGACAAAAATCAACCTATCCCTCTTTGCAGATGACATGATCCTGTATCTAGAAAACTCCATCGTGTCAGCCCAAACATACTTAAGCTGTGATACAGTTTGGCTGTCCCCATCCAAACCTCATCTTGAATTTTAGTTCCCATAATGCCCACATGTCATGGGAGGGACCCAGTAGGAAGTATTTGAATCATGGGGGCAGTTACCCCCATGCTGCTGTTCTTGTGATAGTGAGTGAGTTCTCACAAAATCTGAGGGTTGTATAAGGGGACTTCCCCCTTTTGCTTTGCACTTCTCCTTCCTGATATCATATAAAGAAGGACATATTTGCTTCCTCTTCTTCCATGATTGTAAGTTTCGTGAGGCCTCCACAGCCATGTGGAACTGTGAGCCAATTAAACCTCTTTCTTTTATAAATTCATCAGTCTCTGGTAGTCCTTTATAGTAGCGTGAGAACAGACTAATACAAGCTGATAAACAACTTCAGAAAATTCTCAGGATACAAAATCAACGTGCAAAACTTGCTAACATTTCTATACGCCAAGAACATCCAAGCCAAAAGGCAAATCATGAATACATTCCTATTCACAATTGCCACAAAATGAATAAAACACCTAGGAATACAGTTAACTAGGGAGGTGAAAGATCACTACAAGGAGAATTACAGACCACTGCTCAAAGAAGCAGAGATGATACAAACAAATGGAAAAACATTCCATGCTCATGAATAGGAAAAATTAAATAGCTATACTGCAAAGAGCAAAGTATAATTCAGTGTTATTTCGATTAGCTACCATTGACATTTTTCACAATACTTGAAAAAGCTATTTTAAAATTCATATTGAACCAAAGAGGAGCCTGAAGAGCCAAGGCAATCCTAAGCAAAAGGAACAAAGCTGGAGGCATCACACTATCTGACTTCAAACTATATTATAGGGCTGTAGTAACCGAAACAGCATGGTACTATTTAAGTAAGTAAATAAATAAATAAATAAAATACAGTTATATAGACAAATGGAATAGAATAGAGAACCCAGAAATCAGACTGCAAACCTAGAACAATCTGATCTTCAACAAACCTGACCGAAAAAGCAATGGGGCAAGAACACCCTATCTAATAAGTGGTGCTGGGATAACCAGCTAGACATATGCAAAAGATTGAATCTGGACCCATTCCTTAGACCATATACCAAAATCAAATCAACATGAAGTACAAGCTTAAGTATAAAACTCAAAACTATAAAAATCCTGGAAAACAACCTAGGTAACACTATTCAGGACATAAGCACAATCAAATATTTCATGATGAAGATGCCAAAAACAATTGCAACAAAAGCAAATACTGACAAAGGGAATCTAAACTAAAGAGCCTCCATACACGAAAGAAACTATCGACAGAGTAAACACAACCTACAGAATGGGAGAACATTTTTGCAAACTATACATCTGATGGAAGTCTAATATACAGCATCTATAAGGAACTTAAACAAATACACAAGAAAAAAACAACCCCATAAAAATGTGGGCACACACCATGAACAAACGCTTTTCGAAAGAAGATATATATGTGGCCAATAAGCATATGCAATAAAAGCTCAACTCACTGATCATTAGAGAAATACAAATTATAATCAAATGAAGCACCATTTAACAACAGTCAGAATTGTTGTTATTAAAAAGTCAAAACACAGCAGATGTTGATGAGATTGTGTAGAAAATGGAATGCTTATACATTGTTGGTGGGAGTGTAAATTAGTTCAGACATTGTGGAAGAAAGTGTGGTGATTCCTCAAAGACCTAAAAGGAGAAATACCTTTTGGCCCAGCAATCCCATTGCTGGCTACATACCCAAAGGAATATGAATCATTTTGTTATAAAGAAACATGTATGTTCACTGCAGTGATATTTGCAATAGAAAACACAGGGAATTGACCTAAATGTCCATCAAGGTAGACTGGAGAAAGAAAATGTGGTATGTATACATGATGGTATCCTATGCAGCTATTTAAAAAAATGAGATTATGTCCTTTGCAGGGACATGGAAGGAGCTGGAGGCCATTATCCTTAGCAAATGAACACAGGAACAGAAAACCAAACACATGTTCTCACTTATAAGTGGGAGATAAATGATGAGAACATATGGACACATAGAGGGGGAAAACATACAGTAGAACCTTTTGGAGGGTGGATGGGGGAGATAGTAGAGGATCAGGAAGAACAATTAATGGGCTTAGTAACCGAGTGATGAAATAATCCATACCGAAACACCCATGACACAAGTTTACCTATGTAACAACCTTTAACTTGTAACCCTTAACTTAAAATAAAAGTTAAAAAATACTACAAAAGAGTTAAAACTATTTAAAAGATAGTTTCATAGGAACTATACAGGATGTACCGTTCCTCTTAATAGCTAAATCATGCAAATAGTCAATAACAAAGATTAGAAATGTGTAAAATGTTACATATGTATAACATTTTATAATATATAATATAAAATATGAAAAAATAAAAAAAGAAATTTATAAAAAGAAGTATATTACCTGTAGCACTCAAAAAGTCCTAGAAGATGTTGGCTCAGTTTTAATCTCGTAAGTGCTGGGTGAGTTGTGTCTTGATGTTATGAAGAAATAAGCTGCCTAAAAGTTGTCTAAGAGTCTTTTGAATTTCTAAATTTGTATCTTGAATAACACTTGGGTAATATGTAATATTATACTCATTTTCCAGAAAAGAAATGTTATACTTACCTTCTTTTGATATTCTAATTCCAAAACATATTTGCTATAATAAGTAATAAATCTCTTCTCGAGAGGCTCAGGAAGAGCAAATAATATGTGTTCAGCCTCTGTTATATTATGTGGAAAAATCTTTGTTTGATGGGTAAGAAGTGAGGGATGCATAAACAAAAGGATCATGATATCGTTTTCAGTAACAATAGTGGACTTAATAAAGGTTTACATTCACTTTTCTGAAATCTCCTTGCATAGTTACAATTATATCTTATTTTTATTAATAAGTATTCTTAAGTCTTTATGCATTAGCTGCCCTCTTGAAACATAAATACTTATGAAATTACTGTATTATGCCTGTGTTTCAAGTGGGTTAGACTCATGTGTAAATATTTCATCTCCCTCTGTCCCTCTTCCCATATCCAATTGCGTCAGGAAATCCTATCAGCACTAGCTTTGAACTATGTTCCAATGGTTGTAAATAAATAACCACCCAATCTAAAATTAAATACATTGATATATAAATTTATTTAAAAATTAAAAGTTTAAATCTGACTTTGCTTAATTCAAGTAAACACACTAAAAAATTCACTAAATGGATCACTAAAGAGAAATAGCCAAGGATTTTATGTGCAGAAAGATGAAATTCATGGTAGATTAATTAAGGGTTGAGAAGCTGCAATCCAGACAATTTAGAGTAAGTGCCAGAGCCTGTACATAGTTGACTCAAACAAGTCCTGTTGTTCATTGGCCAGGGAAGGCCATTCATTTAGTTCCATTGATGATCTCGTATATGCACTTACTAAAATTCTTAGTTGTTATTCAGTATCATATGGTAAATTGCTCAAAGTCCATGGTTTGTTAACAACTTCAACAGATTAAAAGAACATTCAATTTTGTTACTTTCCAGACAAGCACTGCTGTAAGTGGAAATTATTTATATTAAATATATGATTGCTTCTCACTAACTACACTGGTGCTATCTTTTGTAAAACACCATTCTTTCTCATCTAGATAAATACAATAGCTTCCTAACTGACCTTCCAGCTTTCATCCTTACTGTCTTACAAAAGTGATCATTATGAGACCTCAGTCAAATTATGCAATCTCTCTATTTGAAGATTGAGTTTTAATTCCTCATTTGATTCAGAGTAATAGCTCAATTTCTTATAATAGCTTAGAATGGTCAAAACCGTCTGACACATCACCCCATACATCTTCCCATTATCCTCCATAACTCACTAGTGCCGAGTTACCCAGCGTACCTCACTTGTGACTGCAATACACAAGTATTGTATATTTCCTCATATTTATTTGGTTCACTTCCTCACCTCATTCAAGACCTCAATCAGGAATCATCTTTTCTGAAAGAGCTAACATGACCCAATTTCAATTTGCAAATTGACCATTTTGTACCCAATTTCCATTTTTAAAATGTGTAGAAATCGCCTTCTAACATATATACAATTTACTTTTTTAGATGTCTATACTCATTACACATTAAACATTTCCTACCTCTCTATGACAGAATTTAAACTGCACAAAAGTAGACATGTTTTCTGTTTTTTCACAAATAAATCTCAAGCATATATTAAGTGATTAATAAATGTCTAAACAACCACTGAAAATGAGCAAAATAGCATATATTACATTATAATGTATATGCCCAAATACAAATAGTATAAAACTATTATCTACCAATAAATCGATAAACATGAACACACATATCAAAACACCAAGGGAAACTTCCTCAGTAATAAATTGATTGAATAAAACAAATATTATTTAAATGAACAAGAAAATAAACTGTAATATAAACTTAATATTTATATTAACTTCTTTACCCTTGGAGATACTTTTGTGTTGTTTTTATATTTAGTTTTGAAAACTGTCATTATTTATTCTCTGAGGAGAAGGCTTTAGCTATACATTGATTTTCTCCCAGATATACTGCTATTTTTGATTTGCTTTTACCTTGAGCCACATCGTCTATCAAATGCTAAACCTGTTTTTTTGTCCAAGTATTTAAAAATATTTCAGCTATTAATTTTTAGAAGTAGTGCATTTTGGTTAAATAATGTAATCTCTACTATTTCTGTGTTTGATAAATATTAAGTTTTTGTGGCTTGGTAAATAGTTACTTTTTGAAATAACTATTGTATGAGCACTTGGTATTAAATAGTGATTTTATTATACTGAAATTGTAAAGTAAATTTGTAAATGGAATAACGTATTTTATTCTACAATTTTATTAGTTATTTCTATTCACTACATCTTATTTGGTATGGTTGAAAAACATGCTAATTTGTAATCAAGATGACAATTTTAAAATTAAATATTATAAATTAATATTCATATATTTAGATTGATAATTACCATTATTATTAATTAAATATGAAAACCAAGTTGTTAAGAACAAAAGGTCAACTTTAAAATGCATTCTAAGAACTGTTTCTGATTTACGGAAATATGAATAAAGAGTATTAAACTTAGCCATTATAACCCGGTAGCTTTATGCTCGCCACACAAGAAATATCATAATATACTCGTACTTCATTTTTATTTGTACAAATTGATTTAATAAGCTGAATTTAAGGTTCTTATACTTTAGATAAATATAAGAAAATGCTTTCTTTAATTACCTGATATTCCTATATTACTCCCAAGCTGTAGTAAATTTAAAAACTTAAAGCACACAAATAATATATATATTTAATAAGAGAGGGTGTGAGCAAAGTCCCTAGAAATAAAGCTCGAGGCATAATTCTTCAACACTAATTGCCGTTATGAATATAAAATTACACATTAAATGGTATTAATAAATACAAATGGACTTCTATTACATTATATGCATTACCTGCAACATAAACAACAGCTATGTGTCTCATCTCTTCTTAAAATGAAATTAGCACCATATATTACAGTGATTTGCAATGGCATCCTTATAAATATTGTTAGTATAATTTTATTTTACTCAAAATTAGCCCACAGCCTGATTAGGTCCATTTTGCTTATATCTTTCTAAAGCTAGTAATGCATTATTCCTTCTTCCAAGGTGTACAATGAAGTGTATTTCTACTTTATAAGCTCTGTTACCTTCACTGAATAGTCATAGGGAGTAAATATTATCTACTCAGTAGATGAAAACCTTTATTGCTAGAACGTCCGAATTAGATGTATCATATAGAATCTATGGCTGAACACTAAGGGGTCAGAACGGGAAAGATCAATTAAATGATTATGTACCAATTAAAGTTCAATTATATTATTATTATTGTTATTATAAGGGCACCTTTTTTGAGAACTTACCAGGCATTTTCTAAAACATTTTATGTGCAATATTTTGTAGCTGATTACTGGAATTTGAATTATATTCTGTCTGAAACTTGGCCTATGTGGCTTTAAGATATTACTTTCCCTTACTACAGGACACCAAATTGCCAAGGAGTTCACTTTTCAAGAGAAGACTGCAATTTATAATTTGAATGGACTTTAAACGTAAGCAGAATGAGTTAAGAAGAAAATCAATTAAAAAAGGATTACATTTTACATGAGGTTTTATTTCAAAATTGAACTCAAGAGGCAAAAATCACATATAATACAAATTGCCATTGAATATGTGATAAGAAAAATGCTATATTGATAAAAACTTCCTATTCATCCAGCTTTTCTTCAGTGTTCAACTTGTTCAACTAGAGTGCTGTAGGTATCTGTATGATTGTGTGTGTGTTTGAGAAAAAGATGATTTTGTGTTGGCTGGTCATATTAAGTGGGAGAAAAAAATGAAACAATAAACTCAGTACCACATGCAACATGTTTTATCCAGAAATAAATATCCCCAGAGCTAAGATTGGCTGAGGAAACTACTGATTTGTGCTTTATTTCACATCTACTGTCATTCACCTTTCATTGCAACCTCATACAAACCTTCATTAAAAGGAATCACATGCATACTCTTATGTCATAGTATGCTTGGCTATTTTCTCCTCCATTTCCCTTCATCGTTTCAGAATGGCATTTGCATCAACTAAAAGCATGTTGAGAAATAGTATCAGGGTTTAATCAGTTAACTTTTAGCTTTCAAACATATGTGATACCTCTATTACTGTATTACTCACACTCCTAAGTGTACAGAGACTTAATTCATTTAGAAGAAATCAATCTGTGATTTGGGAAAGTGGGAGAATAAAGAAGAGGATTAGTTCATCAATGATAGGATCTGAAGGGAAATTACACCAAGGGACAAGGTAATTAGTATTGTTATTTTGCCCAAGTGTCTCAGTGCTAGAATTCCACCAATGGGGAAGAAGGATGAATTTACTGAGTTCTCATGGGGGAATTTTTGAAATAATAGATAGATTGGAATATCTACTTATAAGCAATAATATCAGAAAAAGTAACAAGTGGAGAAAATTACAATAAAATCCTAGTTGGTTAGTTTCAAGATTTCTAAAAACTGCCCAGATAATCATCTATTTAGTTATTAAAACATATGAAAACAAGTATTTTTTGAAACATTACACAAGAGCTGTGTCATATTCAACCACATCACCAAGTTCAGCCAAAATTCAGAAGGATGCAAGTAACCTCTATCTGTCATTGAAGGGATTAGGAACTGTTCTATAAAGTATCCTTAGCATGTCTTGCTGTTGTTGTGAAGTGTAGGTGCTTCGGTTCACAGCCCCTGGTGAACACTGCATTCCAGACTTTGTAACCACCATCCCACATCCTGAGCATTTCAGGCCAGTGCAACCACTACAAGGATAAATTAATGAATTAAGATATTGCAATTAAAATGACATTTCCCTCCTTTCCCGACCATTTGGAAATGGGCTGTTTAGATGAGTACTTTGTTCTGGAAAGGGCCTGTACTCATTCTTCTTCACTGAAAGTGGGGTAATAAAAGGGACACTGTTATCTGAATAAGTTACCTTTCCAACATCCTTTATTTATAAGAAGATAGACAAAAAGTGCACAGAGAAAACACAGCCACCTGTCCCTTGTACTCTAAAGTGATAGATACTGTTTATAATAAACCACTCCCTCTGACTCATACCTATGCTTATTTATCCATCTACTCACACATTTATTTGCAAATAGGCAAAATATGTATAATATTTCACAAAACTGTTCCATGTTATCTCATGTAAATATATCACACTATTCAGATTTGTTTGTACTTTGCCTTATCTCTCCTAAAATTTATTAGATTTTTTAGGTTAATAAACATAATCTACCTTGTGTTTTTCTAATGGTTGCCTAGCACTTAATTGTGTGGCTAGGACATGGTTTATGTAATCATTCTTCTTCCAAATAATACATAAGCATTTTGCACAGATTTGCTATTGTTAAAAAATGATACAACTATACTTGCACATCCATCTCAGGCTGTATTCTAAGTAAAATAAATATTCATAAGAGGAGTTACTGAACGTTAGGAAATATAAATTTAATATTTTGAACGGTACTAGTAAATTTCATTTTTAAAGTTTTTACCGATTTATACTTACTTTAGCAATGAAATATATTTCTAATTCTGCCTGTAATGTCTTCTCAGAAGTGAATTCTAACTATGTGTTAAACTTTTGCTGATATTTCACTTTAAAATTTTTTCTGTACACATTAATCTATATTTTTCATGTTTAAGATGGTTAAGATTAATTTCAAATATGTATTGACCACCACTTATCTACCTTGTTTGATAAATTGCCTCCTGTTTACTTTTAGCTCGATCCTGCTATAGTATTTAAGACATTGTCATTAGATATTTATTTGCTTCTGAATAAAGACAAGAATTCAAGAGTGAATAGACTGATTTGGACACTCAGGGACACAGTGACTGTAACTCTAAGTCAACAATCTACATCAATTATTAGGTCTCTCACTGCCTTGTGGTATACTCAACCTCCAACCAAACATTAGCAACTCTGCAAAGAACAAGAATCAGGCTGGAGAATTAAGCAGGGTTCAGAGCAAACAGTACATTGTAAGGTATACTAAATCATAGTAAGGACTTTGGCTACATTATGTGAACAATTAAGATATACTAAGAAATAATATGTCATAAATAGATGATCAATTTCAATGGTTCTCACATGTTTAAAAATGGAGAATGATTTGAATATGTTAGTATAGAAAATACACTTGCCAAAACGAAAATTTTGACATATTCAGATAAATTAGGCACATGGCCTGGAGTATGCTAGATGCAATGGAGGCTGACAGAATTGGACTGAGTGTGGAATGACCTTCAGAGAAATTGATCAGAGGATTTTGACTGAATGTGGGGTGTTAGAGAAATAATTAAGAATGATACCAGATTTTATGATTACATAAAGGTGCCATTTACTGAACAGGAAAAATATACAGAAGACAATATGACACAAGTTAAATGAGCTTACATTTGGCTATACTGATGTGAGGTATGTTTGCACATTACTTTCTTATTCTTTGGGAAAACTGTTAAAATATATCAATACAGAATGTTTCTTATCTTTACAGAATTTTTGATGGTGGATCAATTTCTAATAACAAGACATTAGACAATCTCATTTGATTATTTAGGTATGTTTACAAACTAGATTAGAAGGTTAAAATTGAGTTTAAAAATGGTATTTTTCATTAAACATATGATATTATCTATTTTATAAAGTCACTGTCCAATTGACTTTCTTAGATGTTTGAAAACCGAGGACACAATAGTGAAAACCTGCAGAATTCCAAGTAAATTATTATCTTTACAAAATCAATCAAAAGTTTGATATTTTTTAATGAGATTTTTCTTCCTTCCATTTTTTTAAAAATTCAAATGACTATACTTACTTTGTTAAATCAACTGTCTTCAACAAGGTATTATGAATATCATCAAAGTGATTTTCTTCTATAATTTTATTACATGCACAAAGCTTACATTATCATTTAGTCACTAACCAAATGTTGTAACAGAGAAGGCGCCACATAACATGTCTTAATAACTAAAACAAAAAAAAATGATAAGTCTTCTTGAAATATTTCAAAGACAAAGATGGAAGGAAGGATAAAAAGGAAGAAGAGAAAGAAAGAGTGAGAGTGAGAGAGCAAAGACAATAGTTCTTTGATATTTCCTTAACAGAACTGTGCTTCATTCTAACTTCTCTTGAACATAAGCTTTACATCCCAGGGTGCAGTTAAATATTTCACAAAGAGGAATATAAGAAAGATCAAAAAGGTTCTTTCTGAAATTAAAATGAAATAGATCAATGAGAAGTGTTTCTTCTTGCAAATCCCTTGCTTTATAGTTCATCATTTCATTTTGCTGTAAAATTACGGTAACCTTTGAGAATTTGATGCCATTTATGCTTAGTCTCTCATTTACTCTTGATTTTTTAAATACATTAATCCCGTTTTCCACTGTTTCTACCCTGCACATTTTAATATTTTTGCTCTTAAATACTTTAAGATTTTCTTTAAATGAAATTGCGTATGTGTAATTTTTGTTTGTTTGCCAATATCTTTCAGTTTTCTTTTCTTTCGTATGTGCTGAGAAGCTTTGGTTCGTATTTATTTAAATAATGAGTTCCTTTAACGTTTGCTCAAAGCACCTATGGGGCATTGAAGAATCACTTTACTAATAATTATTTACGTTGTTTTTGTACCGAATCATTTCTGGAACAATCTTGGACTGAAGGAATTCAATGAGATCATGATGGGTTTCATTCTTCATATATTGTAACATTACTGTATTAACCTTTTAGTTCATACCTTTTTAATAGGTCATGACCTCACTGGTGTAACGTGACAAACACAGCTGCCCAAAAATGACCGTGGGAATATATCTGCCTTGCCTGGACAATAAACCAGCTGGCACTGGGAGTAGTTAGTTCTCCCAGGAAAAAAAAAAAAAGAAAAAAAGGCTGCCCCCAAATTCAATTGCCCCCATGGCTGTGGCTTCTCCTCCTCATTGTGAGGCATGGAACCTTAACGACTTCTCCCAGCCTCCAGGGTCCACAGAAGTAGGGCAGCTGTCACATAAATCATGACCTAAGTTACCTCATTAGTAAATTTGTCCATACTGACAAAGTTTGTCTTCTTTTGAACTAAGAAAATGAAAAGGAACAGGAGGCTGTGTTCCCTTTTCTGGAAGGTAAACTCATGCTGTTTGTCCAGTAGAGTACTTTGACCCTAGCTTATGGCTTTCTGATTATGAGACCCTAAGACCCAAGTCTTCAGTTTTTTGCTGATTCCTGACTTGTAGTGTTCTTCAATAAAGACTTTTTTTCTTAATGTATAATGTGAAATTGGTCAAAAACCCTGTATTAGTTCATTTTCACACTGCTGATAAAGACATACCTGAGTCTGGGCAATTTACAAAAGAAAGAGGTTTAACTGGACTTACAGTTCCACGTGGCTGGGGAAGCCTCATAATCAGGGCAGGGGGTGAAATGCACTTCTTACATGGCAGCATCAAGAAAGAATGAGGATGACAAAAAAGTGGAAACCCCTGATAAACCCATCAGACCTCATGAGACTCATTCACTATCACAAGAATAGCATGAGAAAGACCAACCCCCTTTATTCAATTGCCTCCCACTGGGTCCCTCACACAACACGTGGGAATTCTGGGAGATACAATTCAAGTTGATATTTGGGTGGGAACACAACCAAACCATATCATTCCGCCCCTGGTCCCTCCCAAATCTCATGTCCTCATATTTCAAAACCAATTATGCCTTTCCAACAGTCCCCCAAAGTCTTAACTCATTTCAGCATTAACTCAAAAGTCCACAGTTTAATGTTTCATCTGAGACAAAACAAGTCTCTTTTACCTATGAGCCTGTAAAATCAACAGAAAGTTAGTTACTTCCTAGATACAATGGGGTACAGACGTTGGGAAAATTCAGCCATTCCAAAAACGAAGGGACTGTAGGCACCATGCAAGTCCAAAATCCAGCAGAGCAGTCAAATCTTAAAGTTCCAAAACGATCTTTTTTGACTCCATATCTCGCATCCGAGTCATGCTGATGCAAGAAGTGGGTTCCCATGGTCTTAGGCAACTCCACCTCTATGGCTTTGCAGCTGATTTCACAGGCTCGCATTGAGTGTCTGTGGCTTTTGCAGGCACATAGTGCAAGCTGTCGGTGGATCTACCCTTCTGGGGTCTGGAGGATGGTGGCCCTCTTCTCACAGCTCTACTAGGCAGTGCCCTAGTAGGGACTCTCTGTGGGGATTCCAACCACACGTTTCTCTTCCACACTGCCCTAGCAGAGGTTCTCCATGAGGGCCCCAACCTTGCAGCAAACATTTGCCTGGGTATCTGGATGTTTCCATATATCTTCTGAAATCTAGGCAGAGATTCCCAAACCTCAGTTCTTGACTTCTGTGCACCCACAGGCCCAACACAACGTGGAAGCTGCCAAGGCTCGGGGCTTGCACCATCTGAAGCCATGGCCTGAGCTGTAACTTGGTCCCTTTTAGTCATGGCTGGAGTGGGTGGTACGCAGGACACCAAGTCCCTAGGCTGCACACAGCTCTAGGACCCTGGACCCAGCCCTCAAAATCACCTTTTTTACCTGGGCCACTGGGCCTATATGAGAAGGGCTCCTTGGAAGATCTCTGATATGCCCTGGAGACATTTTCTACATTGTATTGGGAATTAACATTTGACTCCTCATTACTTATGAAAATTTCTGCAGCCTGCTTAAATTTCACATTGTCAGGCTACAAATTTTCCAAACTTTTATGCTCTGCTTCCCTTATAAAATTGAATGCCTTCAACAGCATCCAAGTCACATGTTGGGTGCTTTGCTGCTTAGAAATTTATTCCACCAGATACCCTAAATTCTCTCTCTCAAGATCAAAGTTCCACAAATCTCTAGGGCAGGGGCAAATGCCAGCAGTCTCTTTGCTAAAACATAACAAGAATCACCTTTGTTCCAGTTACCAACAAGTTCCTCATTTCCATCTGAGACCACCTCAGCCTGGAATTTATCATCCATACTGCTATCAGCATTTTGAGCAAAGCCATTCAACAAGTCTCTAGGAAGTTCCAAACTTTCCCACATTTTCCTGTCTTTTTTGGAGCCCTCTAAACTGTTCCAGCCTCTGTCTGTTACCCAGTTCCAAAGCTGCTTCCACATTTTTGGGTATCTTTTCAGCAAAATCCCACTCTACTGGAATCAATTTACTGTATTAGCCCGCTTACACACTGCTGATAAAGACATACCAGAGACTGGCCGATTTACAGAAGAAAGAGGTTTAATTGAACTTACAGTTCCTCATGGAGAATGAGGAGGAAGCAAAAGTGGAAACCCCTGATAAACCCATCAGATCTCATGAGACTTACTCACTGTCACAAGAATAGTGTGGGACAGACCAGCCCCCATGATTCATTGACCTCCCACTGGGTCATTCCTACAACATGTGGGAATTCTGGGAGATACAATTCAAGTTGAGAATTTGTGTGGGTGCACCACTAAACCATATCAACCCCCCATTGCCTGTTGGTGGCAATTGAAAAGAGACCTACCTTGTGGGATCCATGCTCAACCTAATTTCAATGTCATTTTTTAAAAAATTAAAATTAACAAATTTCAAATTTATGTGTTGCTCTTTTAACTGTAATCTTCTGGCAAAATTCCAATCCTAGTTAGATCCTTAGGGTTGTCTTTCACTATGGCAGGATCTAACTAGTGAAAAACACAACCAGAATAACTGGTGTCACTTTAATGATAATTTATCTCAAGTGAGTCCTTAATTATATTTTTAAACTATTACCTCTCCTTGAAACATGATAACTGTCTCTTCATATTCAGGTCAAACTAATTCTCTTTCCTTTTATTTCACTGAGTTAATTGTAGCATCAGAAGAGAACTTTCACAGCTTCCCACTGTCACATCCGTTAGATGAGCTACATTGATGTCCATAAACTGTGTCTCTCCTCCTCTTAGTAGGGATACACAGCATGTGCCCATCTAGGACTCACCATCCTACACATAGCTTACATCTTCTTTTATTTATTTCATTCTTTCTTATGGCTTTAAATGTTTCTTCCAGACTGATTTCTCCCTTTTGTATGTTTCTATCTGAGAACTTTACACTGAACTTCTTAGTGTTCTCCCAAGGATATATAACCAGTATTTCAAACTCATGAATGGTATTGCCTAGGTTTTCTTCTAGGGTTTTTATAGTTTTAGGTCTTACATTTAAGTCTTTAATTCATCTTGAGTTAATTTTGTATAAGGTATAAGGAAAGGGTCCAGTTTCACTTTTCTGCATATGGCTAGCCAGTTTTCCCAACACCATTTATTAAATAGGGAATCCTTTCCCCATTGCTTATTTGTGTCAGGTTTGTCAAAGATCAGATGGTTGTAGACATGTGGCATTATTTCTGAGGCATCTGTTCCATTGTTCTATATATCTATTTTGGTACCAGAATCATGCTGTTTTGGTTACTGTAGCCTTGTATAGTTTGAAGTCAGGAAGCATGATGTCTCCAGCTTTGTTCTTTTTGCTTAGGATTGTCTTGGCTATACGGGATTTTTTTGGTTCCATATGAAATTTAAAGTAGTTTTTTTTTTTTTTTTTTTTCTAATTTTGTGAAGAAAGTCAGTGGTAGCTTGATGGGAATAGGGTTGAATCTATAAATTACTTTGGGCAGTATGGCCGTTTTCACTATATTGATTCTCCTAACCATGGGCATGGAATGTTCTTCCATTGGTTTGTGTCCTCTCTTATTTCCTTGAGTAGTGGTTTGTAGTTCTCCTTGAAGAGGTCCTTCACATCTCCTGTAAGTTCTATTCCTAGGTATTTTATTCTCTTTGTAGCAATTGTCAATGGGAGTTGACTCATAATTTGGCTCTCTGTTCATCTATTATTGGTGTATAGGAATGCTTGTGATTTTTGCATATTAATTTTGTATCCCGAGAGTTTGCTGAAGTTGCTTGCCAGCTTAAGAAGATTTTGGGTTGAAACTACGGAGTTTTCTAAATATATAATCATGTCATCTGCAAACAGAGACAATTTGACTTCCTCTCTTCCTATTTGAATACCCTTTATTTCTTTCTCTTGCCTGATTGCCCTGGCCAGAACTTCCAATACTATGTTGAATAGGAGTGATGAGAGAGGGCATCCTAGTCTTGTGCTGGTTTTCAAAGGGAATGCTTCCAGCTTTTTCACATTCAGTATGAGATTGGCTGTGGATTTGTCATAAATAGCTCTTATTATTTTGAGATACATTCCATCAATACCTAGTTTATTGAGAGTTTTCAACATGAAGAGGTATTGAACTTTATCGAAGGCCTTTTCTGAATCTATCGAGATCTGCCTTTGTTGTGTCCTTTGCTTGGAATGTTCTTCATTAAATACCCACACGGACCTCCCCTCATTATTTTAAGGCCTCTCTCAAATGTCATATTCTTAATGAGGTGCTTGACCTCTCTATTGAAAATTACACCCTCCAGGCTTTCTATTTCCACATTTCTTCCTTTCAGTTTCTCTATAGCACTTACCATCATACAGGATAATATACAGTTCCTTTCTCTCTCTCTTTTTGTGTCTATTTAGTTTAGTCTCTAGTCTGTATTTATCTACTTGTCCTTAGTTATTTTCTTAGAACACTGCCTGGTACATAAGGAAGGTTCTCATCGTTTTTTGTTTATTTTAATGTTATTATTGGTTTAATAGGATAATTCAGCATTACTTTCAGTAGCTGATGCAAACATCAGCAAGCATCAAAGCTATAAATTTTATAATTATCATGTGTTATAATCATTTCACCTAGTTTCACGTTTTTAGGAATAGGATTACAATACATGAAAATATATTATTAGAAAATCTGTTTTTCAAAAAATCATGACTATCAGTAATAACATTGTACCTAAATAAAATAAAATGTTCAAGCACATACAAAACTTATTTATTGTTCAGATTTTTAGGCTAGTAGAAACCAAGATTTCATCAAACTATTATGAAAATATGGAAAATAAAATATATACTTGGTAATCAAGTAATATATATATTTAATATATGCTTATTTAATTTATATATATATTTACTGACACCAATTTTGTGAGTAATATCAAATTAAAATCCAGTTATTAAAAAAATCTAAACTAATTGATTAGATCACTCCTTCATTCAACCAGATTTTGTTGATTGCAACCGTGCTATATTTCGCTAAATGCAATGTTGACACAAAACTCAATAAAATATAGATACTTTTTTTGGGAATCTTAAAGTTGTCAGCTATTTGAGAGACATACATTAAGTTGGAGGTATCATCTGATATAAGTAGCCAGGAAGAAGCTTTGCAAGACAGTATTAAACTTGGTGAATTTGACACAGTCTAGGATCAAAACTTCTGCCTTGGAAAGAGAATACATGCTTATCTTAGTGCCTTAGTGTTGACTGAATATGAGAATCAGGTTTGTATTAAATATGTCACTAGAGATAGTAGAGACCTCACATTTATTATTTGAAGCATATAAGTCTGATGAATGGAAATTTGCAGTGACTTTAACAGCATAATATCTTCCTGAAAGCAAGTTATCTGAAAGGATAACAACAAAAATCCTTAACTTGCTGTCTGGACAATTCTATTAACAACAACAGTAACAATGAATAGATGATTGTCCATCTGTCACATTTACCATATATTGCCAAGCAATACAATGAACATAAAGAGAAAAAAATTCAGTTCTCTTTGATGCAATGATACAAGGTTTCAATGTGAAAACAATAATTTAGCTTTGCACTGAATTTTATAACAAATAAATTATTTCACCTAAAATGGTAAAAAAAATCAAGACAAATATTTTGTGTTTGTATCCTATTTGTGTGTTGGATCAATAGGATTTTTTTTTTCAGACAGGTACTCTATATTGCCCAGGTTGGTGTCAAACTCCTGGCCTCAGCTTCCCAAGTTCC
This sequence comes from Theropithecus gelada, assembly GCF_003255815.1. Taxonomy (NCBI): domain Eukaryota; kingdom Metazoa; phylum Chordata; class Mammalia; order Primates; family Cercopithecidae; genus Theropithecus; species Theropithecus gelada. The sequence goes on from NC_037673.1 coordinate 19,092,029, forward strand.
TAGGATTACAGGAATAAGCCATGATGCCTGACAAATAATACTTATTGATCTCACAATTTCCATAGGCTTTAAATATGGCTATAACTTGAGTGGGTTCTCTGCTTACACAAGACTTTAATCAAAACCTCACAAGACCATGATCAAAGTAATAGCTTAGTTGTAAGTCTCCTCTGAGGCTTGCAACCTTCTTCGAAGATCATTCTAGTTATTGACAGAATGCAGTTACTGTGTCTGTAGGACTGAGTTCTTTGTTTTCTGTTATCTATCAGGCAGCCAGGAACAACTCCCAGCTTCTAGAGGCCACTGCAATATTTTGTCACTTGTTCTCCATAGATTATAGCATGCACATTTACTTCTTCAAGGCCAGTTAGAGAGAAACTATTGGATTTCTTCTTCTTCAGACTCTTATATAACATAGTAATTGGAGTCACCATGTACCATTTTCCAAGTACCATAACCCAATCAATAATCACAATCTCATCATATTCACATATTTAGCCTGTATTCAGCAGAAGAGGATAATACAAAGCATGTACTCCAGGGGAATGGGATTCCGGCAGACAATTTTAGAATGCAGACTAAGACAGTAGTCTCCTGATATTTGTTTCTCCATCATCATTTATAGCAAAATCAACTAATGTTCTTTTTGAAACATTAATGTCCTGATATATTAATATTCCTGTGTCTTCCCCTTAGAGTATTGATCAAGTTGGAATTTGGTGGGGCTCAGGACCCTGACGTTTTAACAAGCTACCAACTTTAGGATTAGACATGACAGTTTAAAATATAACTTATTAATTTTAGTAAAATACTCTCAATCCTGCTTATCAAAGTAAATGGAAACTTGGCAGATTTTAGATGAAGAGAAGAATAGTAGGGAAGAGTCATTAGAATTTAAGAATAATTTATGGAATGGAAAGAAGTATGCTTTCATATTTGTCACATGTTTGTATTTTGCTTTTCTGTAAAATGAAAATGACACACTTCCTTTGAAATTTTATTTATTTTTGTCAGAATTATTTATTGTCAGTAGTAGTAGCACTGTTATTACTGTTGTTAATCAAAATAAAATGACAGTCACACAGCAGAAGCCTGGAAAAGTATCGGTCCCATTGTTCAGTAACCTTATTCTAAAGCCATTCTACAGATTTGTTGATATTATTTATAAATAAGCCTCTTACTTTCTCTAAGGCAAATGCTTGGCTAACCATATGAGGACTCCAATCATAGTAGAAGATTATTTACTTATTTAAGAATGCAAATTAAATATGTTTTTGGATGAAGTAAATGATCAATTTTGGAAAACTACTGATTTACAGGTGTTTATCATATAATTAAAAGTAACATGTTGTATTGTGTTCACTGCTTATTTTTCCATTACTTATTTTTTTTCAGAAAGTGGAAATAATAATTTTTTGTTTCCATATTCTTCCTTCCAGTTACTGATTAAATAGATCAACAAGGGGAAAAGCGCAATTTAACCACACTTTTTCTCACATTTAATGTTTCTAACTTTGACTCTTTAGGTGACCAGAACGTGTATTAATAAGAGACAGTAATCAATTTAAAAATCTCCAAGAAATTGTGTCAATTCCAAATGAAATTGAGTTCTATGTTCAACTGGCTTGGACCAATTGCTTTAATAATTAAGTATAATAAAATGCTTGACCAGGCACAATGGCTCACAGCTGTAAACCCAGCACTTTGGGAGCTGGATGGATGACCTGAGGTGAGGTCTGGGTGACAGAATAAGACTCCGTCTCAAAATATATATATATATATATTTATATATATTATTCTATAATATATATATTTATATATAATATATTATTCTATAAATATGTATTTTTATATAATACATAATATATTATATTATAATATAAATAATATAATACACTTTATATATAATATAAAATAATATAAATATATATATTTAATCTATTTAACTATCTATTTATCTATTATTTATCTATTGAGCTATTTAATCTATTTATATATAATAAATAATACATTATATTTTATTATGGATTATATTATATATTATATATAATATATATACATATATATTATATATTTGCCTTTATTTTTTAAAATATATAGATAATATATTATATAATATATAATTACATATAACATTTATTTACATATAACATATTATATATAACATAAATAACATATATAAATATATATAATTTAGATATATACATTATATTTATATATGTAAAATAAAGTGCTTGAAAATTTAGTATATTTACAAGAGAGTTATTTTGGGTCAAATAATTTGGAAATGTTAAATGTGATCTACAATCTTTTTTATATCTTTCTCATAAGTTAAAGAAGTGTTTTGTTAAGCAGCAATAAACAGAAACAGCCTCTCCAGGTACAAGAACAGCTCAGAGACAGAAGCACATAATTGTACATATTATTATTTATTTATTATATTGTTTGGTTGCTCCATTCTAAGTTACACTAAAGTTAACCATTTGTTTGTAGAGGTGATTCTGAGATCTCTTTATTGCAAAAGTAAGTTTTTCCCTTAGATGTTAGTAAGTAAGCTACGGGACTATTTTGGCACAATATGTGTATCAGGTTCTAAGTGGGGAAGTAGTTTGACAAAATAAATTATTTTTTGTAGGAATTAGACATTGCATATTTTGGGAGGAATTGGGGATGTAAGGTACAGGCAAGGGAGGTAGAAGTTCAAAGAATATTCCCAAACCAGCCTACAAGAATTACTGGTGTATATGAAACATATCTGAAATAGGTTAAATACCCCTTTTGCCAAAAATCAGAGAACAACAGGCATTTGTTTCAAAGCCCTTATAGGAGCAGTCATATTGAACTTGTTTTATTAATTTTGAAATAATGCCTTTCTTTTTAATTCTACTTTGTAATACATATGAATGGAGAACTTATGTATTATATGTTATATATATGTATTAAATGTTAAATATGTATTATATGATAATTTTTTCAAATAATATATCACTGAATCTTAGTGCAATACTAATAACTTATACTGTTTGTTGAATAAATTAAAATACTAAATACTTTTAGACTTCATTTTATAAAAATGCGAAGTGAGAAATAATAAAGTAACTTCTAACTTTCAGGGTAAGAATTAAGTACAATAAGAGGTTTAAATTGCAATAGTACCTGACTCATAATAAGTACTGAAAATTTTTAAATGATTTAAGATCTCCTAGATTGCTTTTAAGACAGACATTCAATCAATGTGTATTTAATAAATACCATATCACAGAATTATGCTAAACATTGAAAAAGGAAATCTTTAAAGACATCAAAAGCACAAACTCTTACTACCATGCAGAGTTGTGAAAACAGCGTAAGGTTAAACTTACAAAGACTGAATTTTAAATTCTCCCTCCTTGACTTACCAGGGGTTTGAACTTCTGTAAACTACTTATACTGTCTGAATTCCAGTGTCCTTTTAGTTTGTTTTACTTTTTTAACGGTGGCAATAATAATTATTTCCAAGGATTATTGTAAGAATTACAATATTATTGACTTACTATTTATAAAGGTTTTTGTCAAAGAAAGGCATTCAAAAACATTATTTTCATAACCTTTTGAAAGAAAGATAAATTTTCAATTAAAATAGACAATGACATTCAATATATTTCATAATTTGTAATTTTAAGACAGTAATTGGTTGCAAGGGAATTCAAATGTAATGTCTTACTACCCACACAACATTTTTTAAAGTACAAAAAAGCCTATTTTTCAAGTCCTATGCCTATAGACTGAAACTAGCTTAGCAGTCTGAAGCTAAAAGTCAGAGAACATTTTTAGTATATAGATAAATCTATTTTATCTACCAAAAATGAGTAAGTAAACTACAACTCCTCATATATTACCACCTCAGGAAGTAGTTTTCATACTCAAGTTAATTTCAATAAAAAAGTTGAGTACTTGAACCGTCGCACAAAACTTTGTGTGCAAATGATGACATTTCACAACTCATTCATAAATACCTCTTGAAGAAGAGTTCATGTATCACTTGAAAGTCCATGTCAGTACAGTTTCATCTAAAGCAAATGGCATTTTCAAAAACTTTTATATCTTTATTTAATGGTTTCTTCCAGCATTTTAAGTATTAATAGATTATCAAATTGAAAGATGTTTGTTCTGACCTTCACATAGCTCCATTTCTCTGGTGGTTTAATGTCTTTCACCAAGCACCAGAAGTGCATAAAATAATTTCTCATTTTTCCATGATTCCATATTGTGTTTGTCACAAGACAAATGATAAATTCATTGATGGGTACAAATTCAAATAAAAGCACACAATAAAATACTTTCTATTTTCTTCTGGCACCTTATTTCCCTTCAACAGAAATACATCTAGATATTTCAAATCCAAACTGTTTCTCTGAGCAAGTTTTGTTTAGTTATTAGGTATTTGGTGGGGAAAAATAAAAATATCTAGCTTATTATTTGTGTCTTGCTTTTGAAAACAAAAGCAAGAAATGCAAAATATCGATTCGGAAACAGCGGTTTGGCAGATATGAAAGTGTATATAAAGGATTATTGAAGTATACTCTAAAAAGCTACACTTCTAAAACAAACCAATAGTTCATAGTCTTGGAAACATTTTTAATTAGGGAAAACAGAGGATGTGCTCCCACAAAATAAGAAAAACACAAAAGAAGGGATGGATATGTTAACAGGCTAAAAATGGTCTGGCTGGGAAGATAGATTTGCACTCAACTCTGGGATTCAAGAGTTCAGATAAAAGCAGAGAGTGGTGGGGCTGTGAGAAGAAAGTTTGGTTTTCTAAAAGAAAAATAATGTGAAGTAATTTTTCAAGTAATCTATGGGAGCATAGTATAGAAATTAATATAGGAATCAACATACAAAAAACTAAGAAATATGGAAAATGCAAGGTAAGTATTGACTTCAGCAAAATAAAGTATAAGAGGAAGGAAAGTTAATAATATTAATAATAGAATAATACTTGGCTCAGCAGTGAACAAATGTTTACCTAATCAGAGGGAGTGTGTCACAGTACATAAGAACGCAGTTGTAGAACTAGACTCTTGGTGGGCATCTGTAATTCCAGCTACTTGGGAGGCTGAGGCAAAAGAATCCCTTGAACCCAGGAGGCAGAAGTTCAGTGAGCCAAGATCGCGCCACTGTCCTGAAGCCTGGGAGACAGCATGAGACTCAGTTTCAGAAAAATAAATAAATATAAACAAATAAATAAATAAAGTATCGATCTCACCTAAGTATCTAAAAATCTTGGGAAACATGTAGGTTAAAAACAGGGTAGAATCTGGAAAGATACAGGAATTAAAACATGTAATCATGACATTTTGAAAGTGGATAGGAACTCCAAGGGACATTAAGTAGAGTGCAACTTGTAAGTTGAGTGACCTTGGACATATTATCGGTGCCTTGGTTTCTTATCTGTACATTTATAGTATCTTTATCATTAAGTGAGCTAATACCTATAACGTGCTTAGAACAGTACTGGCACATGATAAAAAGGCTTTTGTTTGTTTGTTCATTTGTTTATTTATTGGTAATGACAACGATTTGTATGAGTCCATTCTCACACTGCTATAATGAACTATCTGAGACTGGGTAATCTATGAAGAAAAGATGTTTAATTGACTCACAGTTCCACAGGCTTAACAGGAAGCATGATTGGGAAGCCTCAGGAATCTTACAATCATGGTGGAAGATGGAGGGGAAGCAGGCACATCTTCAGATGTTGGAGCAGGAGAGAAAGAGAGCGAACCGCAAAGTGCTACACACTTAAAAGCCATCAGATCTCGTGAGAACTCACTCACTATCAGGAGAACAGCAAGGGGGAAATCTGCCCCCATGATCCAATCACTTCCCTCCAGGCCACACCCCTGACTGGGTGAAAACAATTGTACATGGGATTTTGCTGGGGACACAGAACCAAACCAGTATTGAATTGGCTAAATTCATGATATACGGCATAACTACATTATCCAATTCAATTTGAGATCCCTTCTAGTCCAGTTTTTACTTTTTGTTCCTATTCTATTGCCTTGTATTCCTACATTCCTGATTATTTTTATTGATTACAGAATACTGCATTTTTAAAAAGGAGAAAAATTTATCTCAGGATCATGCTATCTTCTGCAGAGAACATTTCTCATTGATTTTGACAGGAGATAAGAGACGTTAGCAATCCCTGATAACTTTAATCCAATGAAGACACTGAGGACCTGGCTTCAGTCCCTGTGAAGCCTTTGCTATTTCCAGTTATGTTTATCCCAGAGAGAATCATTTAGAGTCCCAATCTGAAAATATGTAGTGTTTGCTAGGGACCCACTTTTCAAAGATTTGTGACATACTTCAAAGCTCTACTCCCGGATTCAGTTTATCAACTACCTCTTCCTCTAATGGATAGATGTTCCCTAAAATGAACTACCCATATGACTATGACTGGGCTAATTTCTTTGTAATTTCTTCTCACAAGAGATTTTGGCCCCATTATTTATTGCTGCTTTTGAAGTTAATTTCAGATGGTCTCTTTTTCTGCATTTCCTAGTTCACTATACCTAGAATTAAGCCATTTGAGGTGGATTTTCAATTAAGCAAAAGGTATGAAATATAAACAGAATGAAAAACTTTTTTTCAATATTTCATTGGTTACCAAGGGCTGCAGTAAAAAATTATCACAAACTTGTTGGCTTAAAACAACAGAGAATTCAAGGTAATGAGAAGATATACCAGAGACTGGGAAAAAATACTTGTGGAAGACATATCTGATAAAACACTGTTATCCAAAATATACAAGAAAAAAACCACTTAAAACTCAACAATAGGAGAAAAGCAACCCCATTTAAAAACATAAAATGATAAACAGACATCTTGCCAAAGAAGATCTACAAATGGCAAATACCTATGTGAAAATATGTTCAACATTATATGTCATCAGCTAATTACAAATTAAAACAACAATGAGATGCTGCTACACATCTATTAGAATGACTAAAATCCAAAATACGGAAAACACCAAATCCACCTTTGCCCATACACGTTTATCCAAACAAGGTCACTGTATTATTCTGTTCTCACACTGCTAATAAAGCCATACTCAAGACTGGGTAATTCATAAAGAAAAAGAGGTTTAATGAACTCTTGGTTTCACATGGCTGGGGAGGCCTCACAATCATGGCAGAAGGAGAAGGAGGAGCAAAGGCAAGTCTCACATGGTGCCAAGCAAGAGAGTGTGTGCAGGGGAACTGCTCTTTATAAAACCATCAGATTTTGTGAGACTTATTCAGTATCACAAGAACAGCATGGGAAACACCCACCCCATGATTTAATTACTTCTCACCAGGTCCTTCTCGACACATGGGGATAATGGGAGCTATAAGTCAAGATTTGGGTGGGGATACAGCCAAACCATGTCAGTCACATTCATCCTTTCTTTGGGTTAGAATATGAACTTATTTTTTGAGGATGTTACCATATGATTCACTACAAATATATTGAAACTTTTGAAACAGTCTTATATATTAAAATATTTTGAGGAATATGGTGTTTTAGTACTTAAAATCAAAATATAAAGCTTAACCAGAGTACTAATCAAAGCGTTTTCATTACATTAAAAATGAAGAGCTTTTTTAATAAAAATGGAAAAAATAAATGGAGTCCTTTTCTTCTTTTCTTTGGGTACCAATCAGTACTTAGTTTTCTATATACAGGAAAAACTTCTGAATATGTCAAAGGTTTAGCTGTAAAAAACTAGAGCACAGTAAATTAAATGCATATTTGTAATTTCTTTGTCATTTGTTCTTCATAATGTGATCTTTATTCACAGTTACTTTTTGAGTATTTATTATGTTGTTTTAAAATGTCAAAAGGAAAGTAACATTGTCCCATAATGAACATATATTAACCTATCAGTGCTTCCCAAACAATTGTCTTATCTATTTTATTTCTGAAACAGAGTCTTTGAAGAAAAGTCAGCTCTCCTGCTGGCTCACTCCAGACTCCTGTTTACCAATATTTGACACATGTTGAAAATGGAGAGCAATAGGTTACAATTATGCTCTAGCTGTCTCTATGAGAGGAGGGTAGCTTATACAAAGTCATAATTCTCAAGCATATCCAAAAATGATTTTGCAAAATCAAATTTTGAAATACAACAATAGAAATGTACTAAAGCATATCAGTATTCTGAAAAAAAATACTGTATGGCCAATCTAAGTCAGAGAAAGTTCTGAAGCATTTATATTGCCAAACTTTATGCATTTATTTAAGAGGAACTCATAACTATTTTGAAGCAAAATTTCATTTAGAAAAGCGGTATTTTTCTTCTTAATAACCTGGCATTTTGCAAATTCAAAAGTAATTCAAATCATTTAAAACATTTTAAGGTTGGTATTTGTTTTACAGCAATGTTCATCTGCACTCAGAGTGACCCATTTTGTATTTCCCTTTTTTTTTTCTTTCTTTCTTTTTTTCTCCTTATCACTCTACTTAATATCCCTTGGAGTTCCTATCCACTTCCAAAATGTCATGATCACATGTTTTAATTCACGTATCTTTCCAGATTCTACCCTGTTTTTAACCTACATGTTTCTCAAGATTTTTAGATACTTAGGTGAGATCGATACTTTATTTATTTATTTGTTTAAATTTATTTATTTTTCTGAAACTGAGTCTCATGCTGTCTCCCAGGCTTCAGGACAGTGGCGCGATCTTGGCTCACTGAACTTCTGCCTCCTGGGTTCAAGGGATTCTTTTGCCTCAGCCTCCCAAGTAGCTGGAATTACAGATGCCCACCACCACGCCCACCTAATTATTGTATTTTTACTAGAGACAGGATTTCATCATGTTGGCCAGGCTGGTCTCAAACTCCTGACCACAAGTGATCCACCCACCTCAGCCTCCCAAAGCACCGAGATTACAGGTGTGAGCCACCATGCCCAGCCAGATACCTCTTAATTCATTCTCCTCTCCTGGACTCATTTTCTTCTAGTATTTTTACTAAGAAGAAAGTATGCGTTAGTTTAGTCTCCTTCCTTTCCTCCAGCCACTGAATCTGACTCCATTGCCAAAAACACAAAGCGATCTCTCCAGGACTGTCTCTCTTGGTACAGCCTCTGCTTCTCCAATAATCTACCCTTTAAATTCTAACTGCTTTGATTCTTAAGATCTCCAAATTCTCTCACCTCAATTCACCAATACTGATATTCCATCTCTGCATTGCATCCTGTAATCTCTCTAGGCAGTGAATTGGGTGCTGCTAGAGTTTATCCCATTCATTTTCATTTTCCTCCACCCGGGAATTACTATCCTTGGGTGTGTGTGTCGGGCAGGGGTGGGGCGTGGGGTTCTAGTTATTTAAGGTTGGATGGTAAATCTAACCCCTTTTATTCCATCATTGCCAGAAATCTTTGCCAATGAGAATTTCTACTTAAATTTTGACATACATAAGATTACTTTTTTTAAAAGAAAAATGATGAGCATTTTAAAATATAAGTCTATCTGCCCTATGACAACAACTTTCTTTTATTTATTTCCTTTAACTATCTAAAGTCAACTCGGATGAAGCAAGATAACAAAAAAATTCTGTGAAAGACACATGCTACCTATTAAGGGTTACTTAGCCAGGGACTGAAAAGTTTTACTTCCAGTCTGCACATCTAATGATCTCTGCTCATAGTTGTTTTGTTCCAGTCTTCAGCAGAGGTAGGAAACACCTTATATGTAGTACACTGTGATTACCAATAAGCTCAGTGTGCTTTGGAGAGACAGAAATAGCGAACATTCGTCTTGGTCTGGTCGGCTAGTTTTATATGCTCATTGAAGAGCTGGGTGCTACTGACATGCCTTTTTTCCAACTCACTTTCAGTTGTGTCAGACTTATTTTGAATATCTTAATCCAATAAAACAAATTATGCTATCATTAGTCATATACATTATATTGCATTTTTATCAATACATTCTGGAACACTCCAACACTTTCCAAAAGTGTTTCCATTTGATGGCTTTAGAGTACATAGGAGGTTTGTTTCCTTTCAGAGAGGTAGTCGTATGCTTATTTGTAGTGTGGTAAAGGAAAGCATAATATTAACTGAATTTGAGAAAAACATGTTTACAATAAAATACTTTTTATTTGTGGGAAAGACTGTTCACCTCACTTCAGTACACACACAAAAAAAACCACAACTGTATAGTTACCTGTCTGTAGAATTAGTATCTTTAACAAAATTGCTTTCCACATATCATAGTATGAAGCAATCTGATAGAACTTAAAGGAGTAATAGATCCACAATTACAGCTGAAAATTTCAGTGCATCATTCTGAGTTATTGATATTAAAAGTAAACAGAAAATAGGCAACAAATAGAAAATTTGAACACTATCAACCATCTTAACCTAGTAGATTTTCATTAAACATTTTGCCTAAGAATAGCAGAATACAAATTTTGCAATAAATACACATAAAATGTTTAACAACATAGAGCATATTATAAGCCATAAACAAATTTCCATAAATGTAAAAATACTAAAATTACAATATTAAAAGGTATATTTCCAGGTGATGGCAGGTATAAATTAGAGATTAAGAACAGAAATATAAAAAGTTTCAAGATAAATTAGGTACATTTTAAACTAAATAAAAAGAAAACAAAATGTATCAAAATTTCTGGAATGCAGCTAAAACAGTGCGTGAGGGAGAAAATGAGAGCATTAAATGTATATATTAGAAAAAAAGACAAGTATCTAATAAATATTCTAAGTTTCTATTAAGAAACACAAAAATGAAAATTTTAAAGAGAAGGAAGAAAATAAAATAGAGCAAATGTCGATAATTTTAAAACAGAAAAAAATAGATTAAATTAAGAAAATCAACATCTGGTCTTTGAAATGATAAATAAAATGAATAGACTTCTAACTAGACCATCCAAGAAAAAAAAGGAGACAAGCAAAAAGTTAACTGTATTAAGAATAATATAAGGAATACTTTTTCACATCCTACAAATTGCAAAATCACAAGTATATATTATGAACAATTTTATGCCAGTAAATTGAAAAAAAATAGTGAAATGGAAAAATACCATGAAAGAAACTAACCTCCACATTTCATCCAAGAAGAATTATATAACATGAATAACCATATATCCATGAAATCATATTCACAATTAAAAGTCTTTAGTAATGACAACTATAACAACAAAAACTTCAGACTCAAATGGTTTTACTGATATATTACCAAATATTTAAAGAAGAAATGGTATGGCTGTTCACAATTTGATCAGAAAGATAACATGAGATATTCTCTGATATTAGGATTGCACTGACTTAAAAAACAGATTTCTCAAGAAAAGAAAACTACTGACCAATATTTCTGATCTATACAGATACAAAACTTTTTAATAAATGTTTAGAATATGAAGGGTAGCTCTATGTAAAAAAGGATAATGAATCATGACCACTGGAAATTATTCAAGTAACAAAAGATTTATTAATTGAAAATAAGGCAATATAATTAGCCATATTGCAAACATATATTTTATATCTTTTTATGCAAAAGACAAAAGAACATGATCATCTTAATAAATGAAGAACAAGCATTTGACAATATTCAACATTCATTAATTAGGATATTCCATACAAATTATGAACAGAAGGAAACCTTTTTATGCCTCATGAAAATAATCTAAAAAATTTAGCTCCTAACATGACAGTTAATGGCAATTATTGAATGCTTTCACCCTATGATTGGGGAAAAATTTTGAGGATATTCATAACTACTGCAATATTGTATTGAAATCACTATGCATTGAAATAAGGCAATTAAAAGAGAAATTACTCATATCACAAAGAAAAAGTAAAATGGTCTCTATATAATTCATGAACATCTACACAGAAAATTCTAAGGAAAATATAAAACATATGTGAGTTATATCACGTTACAGGATACAAGATGAACATACAGTAAGAATCCATATATTAGCATTGAATAATCTAACAATAAAACTATAAAAGTATCCAAAATAGCATCAAAAGAATAAAACATGAATACATTTAACAAAAGAAGTATATGCATTGTATAATGAAAACTATAATATTGGTAAAAAGAAATTAAAAATCTAACTAAATGGAGAAATATTCCATGTGAATTGATGAGAAGATGATATTATTAAGCAGCCAAACGTCTCCAAATTGATGTATATTTTCAATGTAATCTTATTCAAAATCCCAGAAGGTGTGTGTGTGTGTTTATGTGTGTGTGTGTGTGTGTGTATATTTGCAATCAAGTGTATGCATGTGCATGCATGCATGCATGTGTTTAAAAAAATCAAAACATAATTGTAAAGTTTATATGTGATTCAAAGGTCTAGAATAGCAAGAATTTTGCAAAAAACATATTTGAGAGGAATACGTTTTGAATACTGACGCTATCTGACTTCAAGGATTACTGTAGAGCCTGAATGATCAAATACTGGCATTTTTATAAAAATAGACAAGTAGATCGATGGTAAAGAAGTAAATCCCTTCCATAGTCCTGGAATTATTCATTCCTCCAAAGAGTACATAAAAGAAGTATTCTTGCATCGAAAAATTATATTTAGAAAATAAGAGTTGAGCATATTTGTTGTAACATTGCTTGCAATCCAAGGGGTGTGAGTAGAAAAAATTATGTAACTAGAAATATAAATACAGATAGAGATATAGATCACTCCAATTCCAATAAAACACTATAAATTCTTTCTCTCTTCTTTCCCCATTTAATGTTTTATTCTCCCTTTCCACATGGAGAACCCTGGTTTCCTGCCATATGGTATGCTTTTACTTCCTAGTTCAACTCTATAATATGCATAAAAGAAATTTTTTAATTACTCTCTCCATATTGCTACTATATCACAAAAAATAAGAAAAAACTAAGGGAGTGAAATCAGCAAGGTAGCAAAATAAAAAGTCCCAGACCTCATTCCTTTACAGAAACATCAAATTAACCACAATATATGGCTGAAAACAAACCTTTATGAGAGGTCTAAAATCTACTTCAGAAATTGTTTTACTCCAGATAAATGCAAGCATGAGAATAGGTGCGTTGAAACAGGTGAGAATAATATTACTTTAGCTATTAATACATTAACCGCTTCCCACAAGATAACATAGCTAAAAACCAAATAAAATTGCCTTGGCTTGAAACTTTTCCCTTGGCAAGAAAAGGTAAGTCGAATTTACTTTCAACATCCTGTACCTTGTTTCACTACTCAAAGTCCTGATTTATGTCTCATCTCACAGGAATTATGATATAATCCACACAGTTTGCTGAGGGCAGCTAAGCACAAAGAGGAACGTGTGAGTAAATGCAGTACCAAGTACAGCCCTGCAATACAGGGAAAAGGTGCAGAACTTGAGACTTCTCCATAAGGGAGAAGTAAAAGTAGTGGAGCATGATCTAACATCCCAGCTCATGGAACTTCAGAGTCATCTGAAGGGAATAAGAAATTGTGGGGTTGAGAAAGAGAGAAGAAAGAGAGAGAGAAAGAGAGGAAGGAAGGAAGGAAGGAAGGAAGGAAGGAAGGAAGGAAGGAAGGAAGGAAGGAAGGAAGGAAGGAAGGAAGGAAGGCAGGCAGGCAGGCAGGCAGGCAGGCGGGCTCTCTATAATTCAAACTATACAGCACAAGTTCAGATAAAATATATTATAGAAAATTTTTGAGAGGTTTCAAGAATTTTGAGCTAAGCTTATTGGTGAAGTTATTTTCCCATTGATAACAACATTATGTTAAGAGTGGGCGAGATGCCTGTTTCTGTGTATGTGGAGACACTAATGTAAAGCTACAAGAAAGATAAAGAGTCAAGAAAACATGAACAATCAAAGAACAAAATAAATCTCCAGCAACCAAACCTACAAAAATGAAGAGCAATACATTGCCAGACAAAGAATACAAAATAATGACCTTAAAAAGCTGTTAGTTGTGAGTTATAGGAGAACACAGATAAACAATTAAATGAAATCAGTAAAATAAAGTATGAATCAAATTTAAATGTCAACAAAGAGATAGAAATTATTTTAAAAGATCTCAACAGAAATTCTGGAGGAGAAGAATATAAATAAACTGAAAAATTTACCATTGGATTTCAATAGCATCAGAGAAGTACAAGACAGGCCATTGTGATTATTCAGTCAGTGGAACAAAAACAAAGTCAGAGGAACAAAAACAAAGTAATGAAAGATTAAAGAAAGCCTACAATACTTACGGGGCACTATTAAGTGAGCTAATATTTTCATTATAGGAGATCCAACAGGACCAGAGAGGATAAAGGGCTAATAGCTTATTTAAAGAAACAATAGCCAAAAGCTTTCTAAATCTAGGGAGAGAAATGGACATTAAGCCTAAAGTCCTCAAACAGGATAATAAAAAAATACACATCGAGACATATTACAATTAAATTGCCAGAAGTCAAAGAGAGAATTTAGAAAGTGCAGCATAAGAAAAGTGACTCATCACATGCAATAAAGGGGAAGTCTGTTTTTCTGAGCCCATGCATTACCTCAATTCCTGCCACCATAGCTGCTTTGTTCATGAGTCCATTGGTGGCTGGGGACACAGCGTGACTCATATTCACAAAATGAGTCATTATAGCCACTTGATTATTAAAATTCTTCTATACTAAGCTAATTCTTTGGTGAGGATGTACACGGGATACAAATATCTTTGTTTTCAAACTTTCAGAGGAGATATCTCCACCCACCTCTTTCCCAAATTTTCTTGTCAATTTTTCAAGTATGTCTTTTCTAATTCTCTGACCATCCAGTAAAACCATTGGTCAAAGTAGTATGTAACCAGATCTCTGATCATTTCTCCTTTCAAGAAAAGTGAACAATCAGATGTGCTGCTTGAAGGTCTGTTCATATTCAGTCCTCCCTTACTGTCCTTTATGGATGTCCCATAAATGGGCTGTAGTATTGCAACTATCTACATTCAGGTGATGCCTGCATATCATACAGAACTATATGTAAATGGGGCCTAAGTCTTATGTTTCTTTGTTAACTAACTATGGGAAGCTCTCTATGAAGTCATAGGTGCAGGCTGGGAGAAAGAAGGCAACGTAGCAGGAGTGGGATAAATGGTTATTTGGTCAATTTCTTTATGTAACTTATATATTGAGACTATGCTTAGATACAGTCATATATATGCCACTTCCATTTGAAGATGGAGTGCTGCTATGAATTCTCATCTTCAGAGCTTGGCAGGTAAGATAACAGTTAGTTCATAAGGGATAGCTCAGGTTGCATGGTAACTTGGTTATCCATGGTTAAGTCTAGATTAATTTTCTTGCATGTGGATTACCAGTATTTGTCAGTACAATTTGCTGCAAAGACTATCTTTTTTTTCTATTGTATTGTCTTTGCTTCTTTGTCAAAGATCAGTTTACTATATGTATGTGGGTCTATTTCTGTTCTTTCTATTCTGTTATATTAACCTATTCATCTATTACTTTGCCAGTATCACACTTTCTTGATTACAATAGGTTTATAGTAAAATTTAAAGTCAGATAGTGTTTGTCTTTTAACTTTGTTCTTCTCCTTCAATACAGTTTCAGCTATCCTGGGTCTTTTGCCTCTCAATATAAACTTTAGACTCAGTTTGTTGATAGCCACAAAGCAACTTAGTGAAATTTGAAGGAGATTGCATTGAATTTATACAATAAATTGAAAACAACTGACATCTTGATAATATTGAATCTTCCTATCTATAAAAAAGGAATATACTAAACTCTTTCCAGATATATGATTTGCAGTATTTCCTTCTATTTTGTCATTGTGTTTTGCTTTCTTGATATCTTTTTAAGGAAACACATTCATACCCAACATCGATAACAACAAAACAAACCATCTATTTATCTTTGGTTACTTGTTTTTTGAGTGTCTTATCTAAGAATTCATTTTCTAATCTGTATTCACAAATTTTATAACGATGTTTGCTTAGTAGAGTTATACACTTTTAGCTCTTACATTTAGTTGTTTGATCAATTTTTAGTTAATTTTTACATATGGCCTGAAGTATGAATCCAACGTCATTTGTTTTTGCTGGTGAATATTGTTTTCCCATCACTATTGTTTGAAAAGACTATTCATTTTTTATTTAATTTCCTTGACATTCTTAACAAAACATGTATGACTTTATTTCTGGGCTTTTAACTGATGTGTATGTCTAGGTTTAATACGGTATTACCTAGTCCTATTTAGTCTTGTTTTGGAAAAACATTGTGAAATTTGCAGAAATGTAATCCCTCCAGTATTTTAAGATTACTTTGGATATTCTTATATCTTCGAATTATGTATGAATTTTAGAAGCAACATGTCAATTACTACAAAAAACCCCACTGAATTTGGATTTACATTGTATTGAATCTATTGATCATTTTGGAGAGGATTACTATTTTAACAATATTTAGTTTATCAGTTCATGATCCCAGGAAACATTTCCATTGATTTAAATTATTTTAAATTTATTTTGATAGTGTTTTGTATTTTGATGTATACATGTTTTGCATTTCTTTTGTTAAAATTATTCGTAAGTATTTTATTATCTTTTATGCTAATACAAATTGAATTATTTTTATAATTTCAATTTTGGATTTTCCATTGTTACCGCATAGAATTAACATTAATATTTATATGTTGATTTCATGTCTTGTGACTTAACTGAACTCATTTGTTAGCTCTAATAGTGTGTATATATGTTTATTTTTTAACATATTCTAGATATGATTATGTCGTCTGCAAAATCATTTTAACATACATCAATTTTTGTTTTCTTGCCTAATTTCTCTGTCTAAAACATTCAGTACAATGTTGAATTAAAGTAGCAATAGTAAACATCCATATGCTAATGTTTAGAGAAAGCTTTTTCTCTCCATATAAATATGATCTTAGCTGAGGGTTTCTAATAAATGCTCTTCATGAAGTTGAGCAATTTCCTTCCCTCCTATTTCTAGTTCACTATTTTTACCATAAACAGAGTTTGGTTTTTACGAACAACATTTTCTGTATATATTAAGATGATCACTGGGTTTTTGTCCTTTTTCATTAATATGAAGTATTATATTAATTGATTTTTATATGTTAAACCAACTCTGCAATCCTGGTATCAATACCATTTCATGGGGTACAGTCATTTTTATGTTACTGGATCTGCTTTTCTGAGATATCTTTGATAATTTTCATGTTCATAAGTGGTTTCTTTTTTAGTTTATTAATATAATGGATTACATTGATTTTCAAGTGGTAAACTCGCCTTGCACCTAAGAAATAAATTATATTTGGTTATGATCTATAATCCTCTTTTATATGTTGGTGGATTCAGTTTCCTAGGTCGTTGAGGATTTTTCACATGTATACTTATAAAGAACTTTGATTAACATTTTTTTCTTGTGAAGTCTTCATGTCATTTTTACATCACAGTAATACTGGCCTTGTAGAAAGGGTTGTGAAGTGTTCCCTCCTTCTGCATATGTCTTAAAGCATTTATAAAAAGCCAGGGCTAATTTTTTAAATAATATTTGGTAGAGTTAATCAGGAAATCACATGTACTTGGGCTTTTCTTTGTAGGAAGTTTTCTATTTCTATTCTAGCATGGAATCTTATTTTTCTGTACATAAAACTGCTTTACAAAATAAATTCTGTCTGTTTAAAAATGGTAATACTTGACCATGTACAAAATTTTAAAATCTCAGAAAAAAATTTACAATGAAGAATATATTCCCATTGCCTTATATATGTAGAAACTTAGTTCTACCCTTCAAAGGTAATCACAAGTATCGGTCCCTTCTAAACTATTCTGGAGACATTGCACATAAAAATATATTTATATGCATATTTGTCTCCCAAAATACCATCCAGAATGTTGTGAACCTTGCTTTTATATATACCTATATATCTTGGAGGTTAGCCTTCATCAGTACATGTTGAGCTACCTCATTCTACTTAACAGCTATGTAATTCTCCACTGAACAGTTATGTTACAATTTATTTAATCAGTTGCCTAGGGCTAATACTTGTACTTTTTCTAACCTTTTGCTACTGAAATAATAATGGGCGATTTTAGACATCAGCTTTAGAAAAGATGGCACATTCAGCGGTTACTTACATCAGCTCTGGAACTGAAACTATGTTTTGAATCCAACTTTCTCCACTTAGCCTTGAACTATATAATTTTATCCAGTTCATTAATGTTTTTATGACTCAGTTTCCTTAGTTGCAAGACACCACCTATTTCATAGGCAGAAATAATACACTAATTTATAAAGGGCTAACAGACATATAGATCTGTTAATATTTGCTAATCATATAATTTACTATACATGTAAACACTGAATTTTTTTGGAATATATTCTGAATATTATGGTTTTTGACAATATCAACTAATTTTAGAAATCATCATGCATGTTTCAAATCTAGGTTTTCTCAAAACTGTGTTTCATCTTCCTTAATTTTATTTTCTTTGTTTCATTTTTATAATAACCTGGGTAGAAAAAACACATAAAAGTGTTTTAGGTTACTTCATACATATTTACAACACGTTTTAGCCATAAAATATGTTGATCTTAACAATTATTTTATCATAAATGATTTAGTTTTTATCCTCATACTTTAACTAATTTAGAACATTTAAATATTTTACCTTTTGACCCATACAACAATATATATCTAATTTCTACTTGCATATTGATTATAATTCAATCAATATTTATTGAATGTGAAGAGTGTGATGCCATAAGATGGAAGCTGTTAGCGTTAATTCTCTGGGGTTCACTTTTTCTCTTTCCACCATTTACCATAATTTGCACAGATGTAGATTATTGTTGCAAATAGAAATTATTAAGTGATTATAAACCCAGAAGATGTATATTTACCTTTACTTTAGAGGATTTTTCCTACTGTCACTTGACTAATGCTAATCCAAACAGTTTTTGCCCCCCTTTCTCTGCAAACCATGTAACTAAGTACAGTAGTAAAAATGCTACCTATAGTAAAATGTGTACATGCCAAGTCACCTCTATTCAAGAGGTTGCTGATTCAGCCTGAAATAGATAAACCGATTTTTCAATTCAGTTTGAAATAGATAACTTTTTTTTCTAACTGTGGGGGGGAGACAGAAACCTGCTATTCTTAGCCATAGTAAGGAAAGGTGCCCAGGCTCTGAAACACCTCCCTTCATGCTTCAAACAAACCTATATTTCATTCTCAAGGTATTCCGCTGCAAAGCAATCTGGCCGATCCTTCAGCATGTGTGACTGTAACATTCAGTAGCTGAATAAGTTGAACAAGTTCCATTTTCTAAACAGTATTGCCTTCTACATACATCATTGTTTGTTCTTAGGTAAAGAATGTGTTTGTATATTAAAGACACAGTAGAAGATAATCAGTGAGAGGAAGCTTAATAACATAGATGCTAGACTAATGTTAACACTTAGAAAAAAAATCAACGGAAGACAATGTTAAGCAGATATTTATATATATACACTATACATATATATTATATACTATATAAGTGTATATATACAGTGCATGTACATATATATGTATATATCAGTGTTAGGTGAAATAGAATTTACAAAGAAATTAAACAGGTTTTGTAACTAAAATGAATTTATTATATAAAATTAAAATGTAACTAAGTAGAATTCATTTCTATATTACATATATTTGATACTTATCAAAAGATGGATTAAATTGTAAATTCACTGTGGATGTAGGATTTGGTTTGTTTGATGACAATAATGTTATTTCTAACCATTAATTTTGCATTTAAATTTAAAATCATTTTAATCATGTTTTATTTTCATACTTAAATAACCTTATTCTTTTATTGTTAGGATTTCTTTTGTTCATTATTTATATAATTGTAGGAAAAATCGTCACAGGTTTTTTTTCTTTTTGGCTAATATTTGAATTAACGTTCTTGCCATAATTTACAATTCAAAGGTTCATATCAGATTTATTTCTAAGGAAAATATCTGACCAAAACAGCTCTCCTATATTATATAGTTTAATCAACCTTTTTATTACAGTTTTTTGAAGCAAATAAAATGTATAAGATAGCTTTCTTAGAATACTAGAGTGTATCTTGAATATGATAACTGAGTTTGTAATCAAAATAGATAATTTCTTGAATCTTCTGAACCACTCTGAAAAAGTTGGCAAATGGGCAGATATTTGATGTAATTTTTAACGGTAATTAAATACATAGAATTTGTGTACACTTATTTATTTTAATTAGAATACTAGAAGATATAAAATGTTATACTGATTAATTTATTTCTTTAAATATCTGAAAAAACTGAATGTAGACTGATTTTCAGACAGTATCCAACCAAGGTTAATCCATTGACTTTTCCCTACAGTAATTTATCCAAACTTTCACTGTGGTGTGTAAAGAGATACTGTCTCTTCAAATACTTTGAAGACTTCTTGCCCATAGGCCCCATACGAAAGTAACTAAGTAAAACTTTGTCAAGCAGCATCAGAAAAAAACAAAAGACAAATATTGCTAAGTACTAATTGACTCCTAAGGGAGTGTTTGCCGTTCATGCTACATTTGAAATATTTGTTTTATCCAAAACAAGGCTGGGGGAGAAAAAGTTGTGTGTGTGTGTGTGTGTGTGTATCACTGATATATATACACACATATATATGACAAATAACTGTTCTGATCAACTGTTCTGAAATTAATTTCTCTTTTCAAAAGAATATGTGCAAAGTCAAGTTTATTAACATCCTACTTTCATCACTGAAGGAATTATGAAAGTGATAACTCATTACAAAAATTTTAAAATCTAATCCATAACAAGAATTTTAAAAGAAATATGATTTATTTTAACTTTTTTAAAGAAATGTGATCCTAGAATACATAGTTAAAAAAAAAAGCAAAAACACTCTTTTGTACTTAGTTTTCCTATTGAGAGCAAGTGTATGCATTTTTTAGATAGTATGTTTGTCCTAGAATGACAAACTTCTTGAGAAGATCAACTGGGTCTTATTCAATTGTGTTTCTTTCACAAAGCCCTGAAGAATGCTTTGACAATGGCAGACGATCGACAAGATAACTGTTGAGTAAGTAAATAAACAGCCAACCATTCTAAGAGAGAAAAGACAATTAAATTACTGTTTTACAAACAAAAAATGTTTACATTTTTATTTTCCACTTAAATTACGTTTTCTTGTAGCTTTTCTGCTGTGCCCTTTCTCTCTTCTCTATTGCTCAGATGGAAGCTCACATTTGTGATCTCTGTATTGATAAAAAAGATTTAATATTGTTCAGAAAAAGATAGAATACTTCTCTTTCCTTTTTATTATCATTTTTGCCACCTTTTTTAGCCTAAGAAAGCCTACAGACCTGGTCTCTTGTATATTTGCTATGTATGAGAGATCCTTACTAGGCATAAAGAAAAACAGAGAAAGACTCCCCCTCTATTCCCAGTAGATTTTAAGCAGAAAAAGAAGAGAAATAAAATACTCCAGACGCCAAGCTTCTGTTTTTCTTTTGTTGTTGTTGTTGTTGTTTTGTTTGCTTTTTCTATTTAGATGGAAGAATGTTCTAGAATAGGAGACATTTTGGAGTCATCAGATACGAAGGGAAAGGGACTAAGAATATCATGAACGTATGAATATAGTCCCATAGAATCCCCATGAAGAGGTTGTGAGAACTTAGCAAAAACCCATGTGCCCAATAATAAATTGTTTTTTTGGTTTAATACCTATATCCAGTGTCCATCAGCCTTGGGCTAAAGTATAGCAGTATGATTGGCCTGTGTCCAAATAGTGAGTTTGTTGCTCTTCTGGCTCAATTTCAGTGTAGAGGAGAAGCAAAGGTTTGGATAGAGAACTGCAATGAGATGTGTAAATGCTGAGTCCCTATTTCTGGGGGAAAATTGTGAGTGAGAAGAAAGAAGACTCTATGGGTAAGGACTCCAAGATCTGAGGGGATGTGCCACGGTCACAGAGCAACAGTGAGCAGAAGTTCAACATTCTAAGAGATCTGTACTCTGAGAATAAGTGAAAAGAGAAAGATCATAATCATTTGCCACATTTCTAAATGGTTAACTGTTGTTTATTCATCACCAGAGAACAAGATGATCAAGAGCATACACTTTGCCTCTGAGAACCCTTTGTTCTCCTTGTCACACCAAGATCACAGAAGCCATATTTGTCTCTTATATATGTATACACTATCTTATGTATGGCAATATGAATGGAGAGGAAATGGGTTGGCCAAGCAAACACTTTTCAAAATGACTATTGGTGATTTGTAGCAAATTTATACTTTTCCCCTCTGCTACCCTGTTGATGGGAGTTGTGAGACTGAATTAATTATAAAGAATGAACTATGTGTTTTTTCCACATGTGAACATTCTTTGAATGAGTCATTTAACCATACCTCACTAATTAGTCAAATAATCAACTTATTTTTGATGAACTATTATAGATATAAATTTACTAATGTAAAAATGCAAACTTACCCAACATGCTTCATAGATTAACATTATAGATACTTGGAAAAGTGTATTATCAAATTATTATTGTTATCAAAGTTGTGGCATATACTTACCAATGGAACCTATAAAGAAAAATGAGAAAACTCTTGTTAACACAATTAAGACTAATATCAGGAACATAAAAGCACATCTACATCTTCTAATTGGATGACTTAATTAGAAGACCAAAGAAAGGAAACCAACTTGAAAGGATTGGGTCAAAGGTCTCATTCAAAGGATGAAACTGCTCAGGTTAATGGAAGTTTAAAGTCTATGTGCTTTAACCAATTTACCATTTATTTACTGAAAATTAATGAATATTTTTCTTCTATATTAATAATTTCAACATGAAAAATGCTTTATTTCTGAAATACTGGATATATAAAAATTCAACCCTTAGATTTAATCTGATATGTAAGTAATAATTCTTATTTTTATAGTAATCCTTGCCTAAAAATAGTCCAATATTTTAGCAAATACACACATATAAATCATTAGTGTTGTAATTTAATAGTTTAATAGCTGTATCTAATATGCAAAAATTGACTTTGAAATAGTTTTAAGACTAGTAGAAGCTGATTTCTAGAAAAAAATATTTAAAGAGCTAAGGTTTCTTTTTTAACATTCTCTTTAAAATTATAAGCAATATGTTATGTTTTGTATTCCTCACAAGCCTTTTGAAAAGTATATCCAGTAATAGTTTAATTTAGGGTGCCAATCTCTTTTATTAGATTTATGCCTATGATGAAAGGTAGCATAACAGTTTAAATCTAGTGTTACTTAAATGACCAAATATCAAATATTAAGATTCTTGCTTTTTGTTGGGTTACTTTTATAAACTACGTATTTACATTTTAAAAAAATAGTAAATTATTCCCCTTTAGAGTCTTTTTAATACCAGCATCTTAGCTTTCTGATTAAGCCAATTGTAGCAACTGGGAAAGATTTTAAAGATAAATTACGTGATTGTATTATTGCCCAGCTCACTAAATACATATAAACTCAGTTTCACATCTTGGGAAAAGTTTTTTAAAATACTATTTTGAGTAGCAAATAGTCCATTATCATTAATGTACCTTTCAATCATTTGAATTAAGTTTTATTGAACTAGAATTTAGTTGACGTATAGTATATTTTGGCCCTAAAAAGGGAAACTGAACTCAAATGCTTAATCACTCCAAGTCCTAGATCAACAGCTAACGTAACAGTACAGAAAAACACTTACATACTTACAAAGACAAAAAGAACAAGAGGGTAAAGCAAATGAAAAGATTTAAATGTAAACACAAATATTTATCAGACTGAAAGATCGTGAAAGAGTGAATCAGCAAGATGAAGGAAGTCACAACATAAAATCCATGTAGACAGGGATTATACAAGAAATTCAGGCCTCTGGAAGCCTGGAAAGGCTCAAAACTCAACAGGCTTGGGAAAGCTGAGGTTGGAGATGTTCCATGACTAAGTAGTCAAAAGACACAATATATTTTAAAAGTATTTTATTCTGATTATCATGTTGGTCTTGGCCTGGTATATTGTTTGAAGCTAGTTTTTCTTGGTCAAAATTGAAATTTCTCCTTTTTTTTTCTGGTGGGGTTTTAAAATATTTTGAAAGGCCAGCTGTTTTCATATTAATAAAATAATTACACTTGGCAAACTATATCAGTAATGGTTTCCACTGAACAAGCCCAGCATGCCATTTAGAATAAAGTAACTTTCAGATTGCTTATTTCTGGAGTAGAAAAAAGTTAATTGCTAGGAATCTTTCTATTTTAAACCAATTTGCAAATTATGGAAAACTTAAAAAATACAACTGATGATTCCTTTAAAGAGTAAGATAATTTTCTAGAAATTAGTTTTTTTATGTTAAAATCTTGAACACCTGTAAGTTGCAACATACATGATGACTTAAATAAATGTAATTGTATGCCATGTTGCTCAGAAATGTTAAAACACATTGTCAAAATATATTTTAATATATTATTTTCATAACTATTAAATAAGTAAATTGAATCTGATGCAAATAAAATGTTACTGAAATTTTTGTGTGAGAATTTTTCTTGATTTATTTTTTAATTTAAGCTTTTTTGTTTTCTTATATTCTATTATCTAATACTAAAAGACTTTAATAAATACATATTTCAGCAGGCCTAGCCAGTAGAAAATCATATTTTCATGCATAATATTAGCTATCCTAAAATATTTAGACTAATTTTACCATATTAATAAAAATAATTCTCAAAAAACTCCAGCCAATCTCTGCATGACATATAGTGGTAAGTAAAATGGACCTTATTTTTAAGCTTGAATATCTCTAGGAAATAAAATGTTCTATTCCACAGCCATTCTCTTTAAGCTTAATCCCAATTTTATTTAAATGTATTTAGAATTTCAAACCTCTGCTGTATGATTTCTGGAGACTCATCAGTGTATTCTTCACATAGGAAAATCGTGCTTTTTTTTTTTTCTCATTCAGTTGTCTCAAGATACAATTGCAAAGTAAACATTTTCAGATATCGTGTATTAACTTTTCCAAATTATCCTCCTCCCCCATGTTGTACTAATTGGGCTGTTTCCATCCATTTTAAGAGACACCAAGAAGAGGGCTATGGATCTACACCAAACATTTCAAGAAAATGAAAGATGGAACTTTTATATCTTTCACTTTTCCATGATTTTGAAAAAATACCACTTGAAAGTTACTCTAGTGGACACTAAGAGTGATCCACAGTTACATGTGATACGATCTCATACTATTGACTGTAAGTATGATTTAAATCAACCTAAATGTTCATATTGGAGGTTAAAGTTGGTTCAATAAAATATTATTTAATTACACCCACACCTCTCTCACTTTCTTATATTTTAAAAATGCAAGGGACATACTCAAAGAATGGAATAAATATGTTTATATTAATAAATAAGTTGTGTGGTTTTTACAGTGTGATATTTCTAATGATGTCTTCCTATTCTTGGAAAGTATACAGTCAATTTATGGTGGAATTCAAAATAAAAGGTGTTTGAATAAAATTATTGTGAAGAAGATAACTTCAGTTTCCAATTAGTGAAATGAGCCATTTTTGGTTAATAAAGCAAGTTCTATCAATTTCATTTTTTGTATTTCTACTAAAAATTTAAAAGCATAAAAACCCAAGAGTGAATCTTAGAATAAAAATAAATTAGCAATTGTTGCAGAGAACTTGATCCCATACCAATTAGAAGCAGGAGCCTAGTTTTAAAAGTCATATGAATTTGAATGAATAATGAGGAGTAGTTGCTGACAGATCTCATATTCCCTTGCCAAAGTTGCAGCTGAGAAATGCTTTCAATGTGTTTCAAAAGCAATTCAACTATCTTTTGTTTTGATGTAGGTTAAATATTTTTTCTCTTTTGTTATCTTTATCCATTTCTATTTTTCCTGTTTCCCTTGTGTTTTCAGAAAATGTTAATAATCTTTTCCTAACTTACTGTACCTAGACTGTATCATTGAAGGAATCTTTTTAGCTTACATTGTAAAATCTACAGATTAAAGATAGAAATATTATCATTTGTTAATCAAAGCATGTAACAACACCATATGAGGCTTTATGAATAATAATAATAACAAGTTTATTTCTATTAAACTATATAAAATAAGATTATATATAACATATAATTTATAAAATATTAATAGTACTTTTTTCATATTATCGATAAAATGCCAATAAAACATTCTCACTGGACAAATAGCTTATGCTGAATTTCAAGACACCAAAAAGAAAAATGAATATATATTCATATATATTTACATAACTACATAAATTGGTGATTGTAGCAATCATATTCCTGGCAAAAAAAGAGCAACAGAACTTAAATGATAATATAAGACATTTTTTTCTTCATTAGAGATATTTATATGCTTGATCAGATTACTGAAAATCAGATTTCTGTAAGTGATATAGAAATATAGGCAGGACTAGGTGGGCTAACAAAGGGTTTGAAATATTCATTGATAGTTATAACAGATAGCCATTAGTTTGCCTTAGGCCTGACAAAGCAATAAATGTATAAGGTTACCAGAATTTGGAAGGACTTGTTGCTCTGGGTCTTCTGGCTATAGTTGGAGGAACATCGTTACTGTGAATACAGCGGCATGGTGGGGAATGGATGCATGGGAAATTAATACCCTGTGCTCCCTGATTCTCATTCTTCATTCTCCTGTCAGTGTCTCCCATTGACCAATCCAATTAGAAACTATAGACAGGTATCTGGGTAATTCTGTCTATAGAAGTCAATCAATTAGAGCATTGGGTATTCATCAAAATGGTCAAGGGTAGAGTGATGAACTAGCTAAATAAAGATTATTTAACACAATATTGATTTTCAAAATTCACATAGACAAGACTGGCTTTTTAGAAAGATACGAAGTAAGTTTAGACTTTCAATAACTCTCAAATTACATATTTTGGAGAATTGAAAATGAACTACAATCTCATAAATTTTTCTTAGTGTCCATCAAGAAAGTAAATCTGCTAGAGTTAATTCTCATAAAAATTATTTTATATCAAAATATTCTGACAGAATCAGGATCTCCAAAGTTCTTCACAGACGTAAGAAGCAGGCTGAATTTGAAAGGTGAAATGTAACAGATACAATTTCTGTTGGCTAGATTGAAAAACCTACTGGTTCAAAGCACAGTATGAAGCTCAGAAGAAGTAAAGGTAAAACATTCTTAGGAAGTTCTGCCTGTGGTCAGTGAGCAACTCGGGAATTAACAGAAGTCATGACTGTTTGATATGGAAATCGAATCTAGAGTTAGAGGTGATGCCTTAGGATATAGTGCTCCTCTCTATCTTGGATTCATAATGATATACCGAGTATCCACTGTCAAGATAATTTAGCTATTGGTAGTTTTACATGATGACTTCTTCCAAGTGTTAGTTTCATAAATCTTAAACATGATGAAATACACTTTAAAGTAATAAATCACCTCATTCCAGAAGGATCTAGTGAACGAGTACCATGAATCATTCACTATATGACAGAAAATAAATGTGAAGATAAATATTTACAGTCAATGCCTTTAGGTAAAAAGTGCAAAACTAATGACTAACATATGCTGAGAATCTACTTTCTATCAGAAATCTCTTTAGCATTTTTGCATATTACATAATTATTATAGCTAATCTACTAGTACATACTGCATCCCCATATCACAGATGAGGAAACTGGCACAGAGGGAAAGTAACTTGATCAAGGTCACAGAGCTAATGGCAAAGCCAGAATTTGAATGAGGCCATCTGGTTTCAGAGCCTTTGTTTTAGCTATTATTTTACACTTTTTCTTCATAAGGGATACTTAAATGCTTGATCAGATTGCTAAAAATCAGATTTTTTTTAGTTTGTTGGACCAGACATGCTTCCCAGAAGACTAGAAATTGGACGTGCTTTTAAAACACGAATTAGGTTCCCTTAGTATCATCCTGACCCTTCTATAATTTCTCCCCTTACAATATTAATGAGACTCAGTCCTCCAGCTGATCCAAAGTCAGGTCATGAACTATGAATTCAAAATCAACAATCTCAGATCTATGTATCCAGTCCAGAGTTAGCTGCTGAGACCTGATTTAGGAGGCTCAAAACTTCACATTTTGATTCTCAAAAGTTCTGCATTTTTAATATGTTTAGAACCGAAATATTGCAAACATTCCCTTCAGAATAAGTGGCGCCTACAAATAATGGTTGCTTTTTCTCTGTGGTAGGAGAGTCAAAGTAGAAAGTATAGCATCGGGTTTTTTACTTTGGCTTGATACTGCAAAAATGTTGCCAATTTGTTAGCAGGCTTATAAATTTTCTTGGGGTACATCTCCATTATGTGTCATGTACATGCCTGACCAATACACCTAAAGTGGAGCATATATTTTGTTTATTAGGACACTTAAGCAAGATGTCATTTATCTGTGATTAAAAAAAAAAAAAACAGATCTGTGATATCCTGGAAAGACAATCAATATCTCTCCTTGCTAAAAAATAGACGGTAATATAAACTTAAGTCACAGAGCAAAGGTGTACTGTGACCTGTCTTCATGTATGCGTACATGAAAACATAAATTTGTGATTGTAGCATTTGCCTCTTGTGTTCTCTGTTTATTGATATATAGGAAGCCCATTTGTCAGATTAAGTTGCACATCAAGTACCAGAAATTGCATTAATTTGCCTCAGTGAAGAGATCCTCTAAAGCAGAGAAATCCTCTAAAGCAATACTATTGCAAGGCTTCAGATCACTTCAGTTGAGAACTGACAGCCCTTAGTTTGTCATTTTCTTTCCTTCAGCTATCCATTGCTATCACACTTTCCAATGTTTTCCATGCCCTTGAGACATATGTGCTGTATAGAACTGGTTGACATTGATTCCATAAGAATGACCTTTAATGAAAACTTTATTTCAGGCTACATTTATTAATTGCTGGAAAAATATATAACAGGGACTGCTGAATTTCCATGTTCTCCTCTTGCACCAGTACTGATTTGTCTCATATAATTCTGCATAGGTCACAATTCTCACTTGAATATGCTTATAACTTAGTTAGCTTAAACAGAAATGAAATTTATTGGCAGAGAACTCAAATGCTCCAAACACGGAAAAGGTTGCTGAAAATCAAGCTCAGTAAGAATTAAACAAAAATCAAGAAAGCAACAGAGCTTCCATGCTTAGCCACCTCAGAGCACTGCTGCAATCTGACAGGATACTCACTGCCTTGTCCACTGTGGCCACTATGTCTGGACTGCTGCCACTGTCCTGCTGGATTCCATTTCACTGGGACACTTGGTACCGTGTTATTAGACTCTCCACGCTGTTGATTCTGCTATCAAAAATCTCTAAATGTCATCGTTCTTTTGCTTCATTTACTCAAGATTCAAAGTCGTTAGTGGTGGGAGAGAGGGAAGGTATGGCTGTTGAGCTCAGATAACATGTTGCCAAAAGGAAGGGATTATCCAGCCTTCTTCAGTTTCCATAGCAGATGGCTTGGTTGGCTTCCACCTATCTTGAGATTTCTCCCAAATCAAAAGGGTAGCCAAAACAGGAAAAATGGCCAATGAACGTATTAAACAAAATGGTAAAAATAAATGAGGTAAAAAATAGAAGAAAAAAGAAAATTAGCAATAGCTCAAATCTTTAGATCAACTTGTGTCAGCATTTTAGTGTTCTTTATGAATTTCTTTTAATTTTAATGTGACAGTGACTCAACTTTGCTCTCTTTAATGGCATATTGTACATGCATTTCAAAAGCTTTAAGTAAAAGTTATATTTTTATTAACTTTGGTAAATACATTTTTTATTTAATAGATGGCCTTAATAACCAAATAGAAGGAAACCTATATCCTTGTCTATAGAATTTAATGAGGCCTTTGTGCAACCAACAGTATACATATAATAAAAAACAAAGTAAAAATAAAGTAATAATTGTAGGTGATTAGAGTCCTTACTTCATGCCTGGTAAGAGCAAGATATCACATGCATTGTGCCCATGATTCTCTCTAGGATTGCACAAGGCATGTCATTGCAACTTAACCAATCTAAGTACATAAACTTGCACAAGCTTACATAGTTAGAAACTGGTAGATAAGAACCAATCCTAATCTTTCAGAAAGAAATAAGGCATTACCTTCCTATAGGTATGTATGTGGGTATCTGATGACAACATTGTCTAAACAATTTAATTCCCCATGGTTACTGTGAAGTCTCATGAGAAATAGGAAAATTAATGTTATCATTATCACTGTATTCATATTCCTTATTTTTAAGGAGACTCAAATGAATGTGAAAATAAAACTAAATAAAATGGTATACTGCCTTTAAATATATCGAATACGAACTTTCACTTTTAAAGAAATATTATATTTATTCTTTTCTATTTTATTATTTTTGTGTGCAACAGCAAAGATAAGTTGACGAAAAAGTATAAATACAGATGAATATTTTAAATATTGGAACTGTCGTGATAAGATTTGTACATTTAATTGAGAAAAAGCTTATCAACTTGGCCTTTCCTTTCTCTGATTTTGCCTCATATAATAGACTTCACCTGAAACAGAAGTACAATTGTGCACAACATGAAAAATCGAGGTGCATACTAGGTGGTTAGAGTGTTTTTTTCCATATACAGAAGGTTAGTAAAAGGGAGAATTAGCACCTAAATATTTTTTATGATGTCATTGTCAAAAGTGTTTGATAAAAATACAAATCAAAATTGTTTTTCATAAGTACATAAATCACAATATTACTGCAACCATCACATTAACATGTTTTTTTAATTTTTAATTTTTGTGGGCACATAGTAAGTGTATATATTTACAGTGCACATGAAATTTTTTGATACAACCATGAAATGCATACTAATCACATCAGGATAAATGTGGTATACATCACCTTAAGCATTTATCCTTTGTGTTAAAAGCAAACCAATAGCAGAAAAGAATTTTGATTCAACATGAATACAATAATTTAGAAAATGACCAAAATCAACCAGAAACTCAAAAAAACTTTAAGCTAAAGCCTTCATCTGGTTTTTTAAAAAATGGCTTATAATTATGCAGAAATGAAAGACCACTTTTTATTCATTTAGTAAAGAAAACATTTTTGAGTGCTTATTTTCTGTGTGAAACTAATTTGGATGCTGGAGACAATGTTATAACATTCAAAGACAGTCCCTGACATTAGAGAGCTTACATTCTCTAGAAGAAGAAATAAAGCTACCAAGTAAGCAGACACAAATGAGTTAATTTCATATTGTGAGAAGTACAAGGACATAAAACTGAGTGGGGGGAAGAGGATGACAAGAGAATATATGACGAGAAGCAGCCAGTCATGAGGAAATTTAGAGTCAATGCATTCCATGATGAGGAAATGGCAATGTATTTATATATGGACTCTCTCTGTATTTTTCCAAATATCTACTACAATAATGTATGGTGCATATGGTAATTGCTCTTAAATTAAAAGAGAAAAAAAATATAGACATAATATGTATTTTTTTCTTCTTCATCTCATCCTCGTCCTTGGATTATATATTCAAATGCTTAATCAACCACAAACTCAATCAACTGTCTCTCTGTATACATACATGTATGTATACATGTGATGGATACCATAATTAACCCCTTTGTGATTATTATGTGTTACATGCCTGTATCAAAATATTTCATGTATCCCATGAATATATACACCTACTATGTACCTGCAAAAATAAAAAAAATTCTGTTATGCTAATGTGATGGTTGCACTAATATTATGATATATATGCATATATATACACATCTATACACATACATGTACATGTACACATGCCTATGCATGCATGTATAGACGTGTACATGTACATTTATAAAAATAGACACATATATGTATTTGGATTTATTTTCACAAACACGCAAGCTCTGGATATACACAATGTTCTCTATTAACAAGACGTTCCATGAAGTACTAACTCTGTGGAATATATTGTCTAGATCAATGCCTGACATGATCCTCAGTAGCCAGATGACATGACAGACCCTTTATAAAAAGCTCTCTCTTAATTATGGCAAATGGAATGTTTACTTCCACTAAAACCTCTCTTGACCCCCCCTTCTTAGGCAACATCTCTGTGAAAGATAACCTTCAGTTTCAGAAAATAGAAAAAGAAAAAGTGTCTGTCTTCTCAACACACTATGCTGGAAAATGCATATGCCTTTTTATTCAGAAAGGTGACTCCACTCAGAAGCTTCTCATCCTGTAGAAAATAATACATTGTGTTCAAATCTTTCATTTATAAATATGTGCATTCTTTTTATTTGTTTAATGTTTAACAGTAGACACATGATAGAAATATAAACGCTAATTATACAAAACGAAGAACTTGATCCATTTTAAGCCACAGGTAATCATAAAAAGAAAAACAAAGATTTTAAAGGTCAAGGAAACAGCCATCTGCTTAACAACCTGACCATCTGTGAAAGATAATTCAAGGCCAGTTCAAAACTCAGAGGGCCCTAAGTGTCACCCAGAAAGATGCCTTATATGCTATTCTGTACCTAAACTCAAGGTATAAGGCACAGATTGCATGAGTATTATTACCATCCATTTTTATTTATAAAGCAATTTAGATTTGCCTTGTTAATAATAGATGGTACCCGGTTTTTCATAATTAAAGCACTATGAAGAAACATTAAAGTTAAGTGAAAAACATCATAATAATATGCACATTTATTATAATTAAAAATAATGCTCTACTATGTTTGATATTTTTGATAAAACTAGATATTTACAAAAGTATATATTTCATTTATATCTGCTATTGTATTTTTTAATTTTAAAAATATATTAGTATAAAATATTTTTTAAATGCATACATAAGTAAAATTGAGTTTGTCTGCCAGCCACATAATAAAATATACCTCCTATTCATTCCCACTCAGTACAATTCTTCAGACACAATAAATGTATAAACTTCAAAATACAATATAAATATAAATGTGCATGTATTTGTGTCTGTATGTGTGGCTGGTATTTTGAGTGGCTGAATTTAAAATTATATAGTATTTTCAAACATCACGGAGATTTCCTAATAAATATAAGGTACATTCTTCCATTGTAGGTCTTTGTTATTATAGCTTTTATTGGTGTTTAATTAAAAAATACTTTTCCTTCAGGTTAACTTATTCCCAGCATTTGTAACTTTTTCTTTATCTTCTGCAAGTATGCTTTTCTTCCACTGTTTAGCCTAGTTATCTTTTTAAAATTTTATAGAATATATATTATTCAGTTGAGGGTGAATTATTCTCGTAACAAATCAAATTAATGATTATTTTATAATTGCTGTTAGTTCCTCAGTCAGTCTTAGATTTCAAACAATGAAAGTGCACCATCTGAAAGGGTCCTTCAGTAACAAATATTAAGCCCTGCGTCTGCACACAATGGAGTTCTAGACATTGAGGATACAGAAGTGAACAAGAGATGAGTTTCTCCTTGTCGTGAAACTTGCATCTTAAAGGGATAACTTAAGAAAGCAATGAGGCTGGGCGCGGTATCCCACGCCTGTAATCCCAACACTTTGGGAGGCCAAGTTGGGCAGATCACCTGAGGTCAGGAGTTCAAGACCAGCCTGGCCAACAAGGTGAAACCACTTTTTTACTAAAAAAACAAAAATTAGCCAAGTGTGATCGTGGAGGCCTGTAATCCCAGCTACGTGGGAAGCTGAGGCACGAGAATCGCTTGAACTTGGGAGGCAGAGGTTGCAGTGAGCCGAGATCATGCAATTACACTCCAGCCTGGGTGACAGAAGGAGACTGTCTGAAAAAAAATAAACTAAAATAAAATAAAACAAAAAGCAATAAATAAATGTTCTATGGTTAAATAGGGAAAATCAGCACTTTAAAATTATTGTAATCCAAAATTAAATATTGGATTATAGGTATCTATTTTCTAATCTCTTCTATTGTTTTCTCAATTAAGCATAGGCACATGTATCAGTATTTTCTTCAAAATCAACTTTGTTATGTCTTGTTTAAGAAATCTTTCAAGACTTCAAAGTATATAAAATTTCCATTATATTTTCTAATCAGCGTCTTCAAGATGGTTTGTTTGCTGTTGTTGTCATTGCTGGAGTTTTTTAACTCTAAGATATTAGCCCTTGTGTAGTTGGTCTTTTTACATAGCATACATTGTCCATTTTTGAGTAGAGTCCATCTTTTTTAATGTCATTTTTTTTCCAGCTCCATTTCTTTCAACTGTCCCTTCTTTCATAACTGACCTGAGAAGCAACCTCTGCCATCTACCAAAATTACCTGTTTATGGACTCTCTATTCTACTCCATTGATTAATCCTCAGTCAATGTCACAGTAGCAACATGAACATTGCTTCATAGTAAGTCCCAGTATCATGAATGGCAAGTTGCCCCCTTAATCTTTTTGAGAAATGACCTGACCGTAGTCAATACTTTAAATATTTGAGAATTTTAAAATCAAGATCCATGAATTGCTTTGCTGTGAAATCTATACTTACTGCATTGATTATATTTAAATTTGGGGCCAATTCTCAGCTTCTTAATATTTATTCTTACATTCATGACATCGGATATGTCTATCTTTAGTTGCATCTGTTGTAATAAATTACAATAACGTTTTATTTTTTTCTTTAAGAAGTCTCAAAATCTGTTTTACAGCTTAACAAGTGAAATGGGATAATAAGAAAAATGTAGCTTTGAAGCTGTAATTTTATTAGGCTTTGATTAAACATTGGTTATGCTGAATTTTTGAAACTATTCATATGACAGATGGATATTCTTAAGTAGGCAAGTTAAATGCACTATTTTATTTTCACTAGGTTTTTCTTTAAAATCATGAGCACAAACAGGTTTATCCATTTTCTCTGACACCTACTTCTATGCATACCAGAAAATCTAGAAATATAGATTTATTACTAACTCATCAATTTATCTGTATATTTATTTGATAATTCATTTATTAAGTAGTAATTTACTAAGAAAATACTATGTATTTACAAAAATTAGCCAGGTGTGGTGGCACATGCCTGTACAAGTCCAAGCTACTGGGGAGGCTGAGGCTGAAGAATCATTTGAACCTGGGAGGTGGAGGTTGCTATGAGCTGAGATCACGCTGTTGCACTCCAGCTTGGAGGACAGAGTGAGACTCCATCTCAAAAAATAAAGTACTATTATTTAATATCATCATAAACATTGATGTAATAAATAATAATGGCAAGACCAGATTGTAATCCTGAAATTTGATTTAATTTTCTAGCTCTTAAAGCATATTCTGATTATACTAATTATTTAATTTTTTTTAAAGTTACTCTGTGTATAAGCTCCTTTAAATGAGTAAAAGTCAAGCTTGATGGTAAAATATTTCACCTCTATTCCATGAAGAATGTAGTGTCTGTGTGTGTGATTTAAATATACAAATATATAAAAGGAGAAAATGAGGTACAAAGCAGGTTTCTTACTGAAAAAGTATTAAGAAAATAAAAGTCAATTTCCAGTTGATTGCTCAGAATTAAGGAGTTTTTTGGGGAGAAGGTTATTTTAAGAAAAAATAAAAATCAGACGTATTTGGGAATGCATAGGGTACATTTATTTATTTTTGCATTACTATAAAAGCTTTATGATTTTGATGAACAAATATAGATTTTGATGAACATATTATAAATGAGAGTCTCAGGGCTCCTAGAAAACAAACACACACACACATAGATCAGCTGACAAAGCATGTTTATGACCTAGAAATGACACTGTCACCAGTGATTAAGACCTACAGGTAAGACCAGTTCGTGCCTGTAATTTGAAATTGCTTGAGCATCAGGTACCTTTTATGTGTGTAGAATAGCCAGGAAAGTAATTGGTTCTACTTATAGCAAAAGCAAGTTCAGCATTTTGAGTATTTTTTTCTTTCCCTAACTGATGTACATTCTATCTCTACTCAACTGAGGCAAATGAAAAAAAAAAAAAAAAATGCTGAGGTTTGACTCAGCATTTGTGCTCAGATTCATTAGTGAATTGAAGAAGGGAAAATCTAAACCCTTTTCCCTTACTGCCTAGTTAAAAATTCAAATGATATCAAACAGAAATATTCCCAAGGTATGTTGAAGTAAACAGAAAAAAAAGTACTTTTTATTAAGGTAAATTCTTCCTATCATTAATGCAGTGATTTATAAGGAGATATTCTATTTCTCTTAGGATTTAAGTAATGTTTGGGGAAATTTTTAATCACCTAGGGAGCATTTTAGAAAATACTGCTCTGAGGACATGCCACCAGAGATGATGTTTCAATTGATCTGTTAAGAAGACATAGAAATAGCATTGCATTTCTAAAAGCTGCCAGTGCCTTTCTCATGTGTACTAGGATGAAAACCACTGTTCTAATATATTCCCCACTGCTCTCACTTAATTTTCGGAGTCATTAATTTCTTTAGACCACTAGGGTATTAGAGTCAGCTACAGATTATCTAAACCTACATGCCTAATCTCTGATGATGAATAAGTAAATGGGTATTTGTCTTTGGATTTTGAATATGAGATCCATATTCAAACAGAGACCTGCTAAGGGGCAATAGTGTAAAAGCAATTATATGACCTATCTGACTTGCACTCCACAGTTAGCCCTTCTGTCAACAGTTTGGGAAACACATGTTGATGACAAAGAGGGGGGAAGCCATAAGTCATTTATAAAACACTATCAGGGTAAAACCTCCTTAGCGTACTTTCCACCTGTTGACTTCCACTTTCCTTCTCATTCTGGAAAATTAAAGACTATGGGACAAAAATCGTAACTCTACCTTGACGCAGAGATGGAGTTGCTCCCTTTGCCTTCTCTATCTTATTCAAACACAGTTGGCTACGAATGAAGTGTTTAAATGACCTCAGCTTCTGAGGATTATGAAAGTAGAAATAGTATCCACAGCCTATGCTAATAAATGACATTAAAAATATGGTGGGAGAGATGACAAATTTTTGTTTTACAAAGACGATAAAAGCTTAGAAAACAGAGTAGAATATCTTCCTCTAAACATTTGCAAATAATTATAATAGCTCACATTTCTTGAATGCTTTTGTGATAGACATTTATTGCTTGCCTTCCCAGAACCCATCATTAATATACAAATATAATACAGATAACACACACAAGTGTATCTACAGAGCTTTCTCCCTTCTGTCCTGCTATGTTGTTTCATTAGGGACTAACAGTCGTGATACTACAACACTCTGGCCACAAGGGGAGGATCTTACATGCAAGCCAGTGTGCTCAAAATTCTTCTCTGTGGATTAAAAGCAAACAGAGAGGTTCATGTTAGCAAGCCATTACTTCATTCCAGACATTGCTAATTCCCAGGCATGTTCTTGCCTGTTTTGCAAGTTTCTTTACCAGATATAAAATTTCCACTGTTGGCCTATGCCAATTGGAGCTATGAATCTACTATTTGCAACACATCTTTTTTCAATGCTGTACTACTATATACGCATCGTGACATTTAATACTGTATTTGAAAGTATGATGTAGAGAATTAAAAATGAAAGCATCATGACATTATTACTTACTAGTTGAAAGACTTTTAGGCAAGATATTTAATTACTTTCAAGCCTGTATGTCTTCATGTTTAAAATAGAGAATATGTAACAACTTTCCTCATCACGTTGTTGTGGGTATTAGATGGAATTCTGTGCATAATGAAAGCGGTCAGGTACATAAAAACTAATAAAAATGTTAATACTATTGTCCACAGATGTTTTAGTTCAGTAACGTATTTTCAGTTTCACATATAAAGAAACAAGTTCAGAAAAGTTAAAATAACTTAACTTGTCTAATTTTCTAATAATATATAAGTGATTAGAAACTGAAACTTTACTTGGACAGCGCAGACACAAACTGCACTGGTTTTTTTTTAATAATTTGAAGTAAAGCATGAATGCAAACACACAGACATCAAAACATAAACAAGTCATAAGTACAGTTGTTTACATCAATAAGTGTATATTAACAATTCCTAAATGTAGAGTGAGTACACCCACATAATCTCTGCCCATATAAAAAATGGAATATTTGTAGCATCCCAAAATAGCCCCAATATGGGTCCTGCCAAAAAATTCTCCATTCTGCTAAACACCACGTTTAAATTTGCCTATTTTGTATTTTTGTATGAATGAAATTAAATAGTATTTACTGTGGTACATTAGGGTCTTTAATAAGATCTTTCCATGCCAAATGTAGGACTAGTGTGTTCATTTAAATTGCTATTTGGTGTTACATCATATGGGCATTGTATATGTATTCCAAAATGTATTTATCCATTCTACTTGTGGAATAACTTTTTTTTCCATTTTGAGGATTCTGCAAATAGTGCTTTTATGAATATCCCTATACTATACATATCTGTTGGCGTGTGTTTGTATATATTGCTATTATATGCGTATCTGGAGTGGAATTTCTGACACATAGGTTGTGCATATGCTCATTGCAATGGAGTTGTTGCAATATTTACTTTCTCCTCCAATAATGCCTGTTGGTTACAATTGCTCCTTCTCGTCCACACTTGGAATTGTCAGTTCTCTCCCCACACCCTCTCCCCACCTCCCCACCCTCAACTACCACATGAGCATGCTCTGGCGATTGACGAGTGACACATTGCATTAAGTTTTATTTTACAATTTGATATGTTTGCTAACATTTTCACTATTTTTGTTTTGTGAAGTGCCATTTTAAGTCTCTTGGCCATTTGCCTTTATATTTTCAATCTTATATTTTTATAGTTTTAATCTTTTCCCATAATTTCTTCTTCTTCCCTTCCGTGGCTTATTTCTTGTTTCTTTTTGTTTGTTTGTTTGTTTGTTTTCCTAATAGTGTCATTGTATGATGTTTTAAATTTTAATATTATTCAAATTATCAATCATTTTGGTGTCATATTTAAGAAACCTCTGCCAGTCTTACGATCATAAAATGCACATTATCTTTAAATATCTAAAATTTTGGTCTTATATTTTGATCATAGTCTATTTGATTTATTGTTATTTGCTTGAATGTGTGGTGTGGGTTCAAGAATCTCATTCTACCTATGGATATACAATTAACCCAGATACATTTATTGATGAGGCTATCATTTCCCATTATTGTACAATGCCAATTTTTAATAAATCAAGAGTCTACATTAGCATAGGTCTCTTATTGAACGTTTACACTGATATACAGATCTTTTTATTTATTCTTATGTCAATTACAGCCTCCTAATTACTGTTGATTTATAACAAATATTGATATATAGCAGTGTGTATCATCCAATATTGTTCTTACGTAAAGACCAACCTATGATGTTATACTGTAACTCATGACCAATACTCCTCCATCAGTATGTGAACGTCTGGATGAAGGTATTCAATAGATACTGATTGAATTGATATAATTTAATCACCAGAACAAAAGATCTTCCTCATCAATAAATTTCTACCTGTGGCTTCTAGCAATAAATCATCGACCTCAGAAGCACTAGCTGAAACCAAAAAAAAGCTACTCTATTTTTTCTTTAAAAAGCAGTGTTACCAAAGTTAATTTTTCTTATCCATGGATATATCTGGAATTTAATTTTTGAAAAGTGAAGACAATGTTTTTAATTACTGTAATTACTTTACTCTTCAGAACATGACTCAGGAATACCCAAATGGAAGAGGTGCACGAGGTAAGGTGTGGGGAAAGAATCACAGAGCTTTCATGACCTCTCAAGGCGTACCACCCTCTTAACAACTTAATATGGTCACCAACTTGGGAAGCTGCAGAAAACTTTAATTTTGTCCTTCAGTTCCTCACTTAACCTGCCAGAATGTGATATCTAAAACGAAAATTCCACAGAAGGAGAAGCAATACCTTGTTCACTGCTATATCAACTATATGTACCGCAGAGCAGAACTTATAATAGACGCTCTATAAATATTTGTTTTTAATGAACACATATGTAATTTTATATATATTTTTATTTAGCTTTTTCAGTGTGTAAGAACTTGTCAAACAAAAACGCAAGCACAGCTTCTGATTTAGTCTACATATGTACTCGTGTTACTTAATGATAAGCATCCCCAGGTTTTTATTTTTGTTTGGTTTTGTCTTTGTAGAGTATTTTCAAGATGGCCGACTAGGGCTATTGCATGCCAGTTCTCTTCAGAAAGAAGATAAAAATTACCTTTCACTGGAAAACTTTGAACCGAAAATGGAGAGAAGAGAGCCAGGACCTGCAGGAGCACCCACAGGAAGAAGCTGGGATACCACATAAAAATGAAACAGCCAGAGCCTTGCTGAGATTGATGCCAGAGGAACTTAGAGCCCAGTGGAAATGGTAGGTGGAAGTGCTTCTCTGCTCCCTTCAACCCTCTGACAATCTGCCTCCTGCTAAAGTTTTGGTGAGTCTGCCCTCATGAAATGGGGCAACACTGTTGGTGGTAATTAGAGAATTTCTGAGGAGCAGAGAACCAAATAGCTAATTTGCTCAGCTATGCTCATTCTTCCTTCAGACCCAAATTGACAGCGAGCACCATACCAGCTGTGCACTCATGGTGTCATTGTCCTGCCTGGGAATCCTCTACCCTTGAGCCAGTGAACCACCAGACCCGCAAACGTACCTCACAAAGGGCACTGACTTTGGCAGGCACAGAGGACCTGCAGTTCCCCAGGGAGCTGTGGGTCTCCTGGAGATCTAGCCCTTGGCACAAGCCACCTGTAAGGGAGGGAAAGTTCAACCACCAAAGTCTCCCTTGGACAAAGGAAACACAGGTGCATAGCCAATCATTGAAGTGATCAGCACCAATACCTGGGAGTGAATGTAGCGGGGGGTCATCTAACACCCCCCCCCCTTCGCCGGCCATGTCCATTATACATTGTTTCAAGTGCAGCAGCAATTCTTCCCACTGGGGCCTGGCAATTGTGCACCGAAAGAAAACATTTCTCACCCCGCTGTTCACCCCACAAAACATAGCCTGCACCTGCTCAGGCTTTCACAAATTGCGGAGCCCAACTCCCGCTCCCTACACAGACCAGCAGTGCCCTGGCAATGAGAAGACAGGCCATAGAGTTGCCTTCCTTGGACTAAAGGAAGATGCTCTGCTTGGACTCTCCTTCTGGAGGTATCCATTATAAAGGCAGATCTGCAGTCCACAGCTGCATTGCACCTGGAAACCAAAGGACAATGCCTTTTAAACAGAAAGTCATTAGCCCCATGACAGGGGAATGATGGGGAAGAGGATCACATTGCTGCCAGCTCAAAATGAGAAGCTGGTGCATCCCCCAATGCTTCCCCCAAGGCTTCAGAGCACCTCATCACAGTTTCTTCCTGCCGCCTCCATCAGGGTGGATGTGACAGCTCCACGCCAGCCTACTCGCTGGCTGTTACTGTTAAGCATCATCTACTGGATGGAAGCCCAAACTGCACTATCAAAAAATTACGTGTGCCTGCAACAAACAGCATCTAAGAAAGCCACCTCATGAAACCTATCCACAATCAAGGAACCCATGTAGAGTCTTAGCCTCCTGCAAACACCCTGAAATTAAGCCAAATGCTCCTACACAACATACATGATAGTCATATGCTCAAAGAAAAAAATAATTAAAAAAATAAGAAAAGCCCCATTCAAATGATAGCAAATTCAAAAATAAGATGTGACAGTTCCCTCCGATGAGAAAGAATCCGCATCTACATAATGACTCTGGCGGTACAAAACCAGAGTGTTCTGACACCCCCAAAATATCACACTAGCTCCCTAGCAACCGGATTGAAATGTCTGAAATGATAGATGAAGAATTCAAAAGATGGATTGAAAGGAAACGTAATGAGATCCAATAGAATGTTGAAATTTAATACAAAGAAGCTGAAAAAATGATTCAGGATATGAAAGACATTATAGCTATGTTAAGGAAGAACCAAACAGAACATCTGGAATTAAAGAATTCACTACAAGAAATTCAAAACACAGTTGTAAGACTTAGCAATACACTAGACAATCCAGAAGAAATAATTTCAGAGCTTGGAGGCTAGTTTTCATGAATTAACCAATTCAAAATTTTAATAAAATGAACAAAGCCATCAAGAAATATGGGGTTAGGGAAAGTGACCAAAGTTATGTCTTTGCATTCCTGAAACAGACGAAGAAAAAATAACCCACATAGAAAACATTTTTGAGGGAATAAATAAGGAAGATTTCCTCAGTCTTGCTAGAGATGTTGTCATCTGAAACAATAAATTCAGTACACTACTAGGAGATACTACAAAACATAACCATCCTCAAGGTGCATAGTCCTTTGACTACACAACATGAATGCAAAAGAAAAAAATATCTTAAAGGCAGT
Source organism: Theropithecus gelada (assembly GCF_003255815.1). Classification (NCBI taxonomy): domain Eukaryota; kingdom Metazoa; phylum Chordata; class Mammalia; order Primates; family Cercopithecidae; genus Theropithecus; species Theropithecus gelada. The sequence continues at coordinate 19,134,397 of NC_037673.1, forward strand.
TAGAGAAAAGGACCACATTACCTGTAATATAAATCCCATAAAACTAATAGTGCATGTCTCAGCAGACACTTTACAAGGCAGAAGAGATTAGAGGCCTATTTTCACCTTTCTTAAAGAAAACAAGAAACAGACAAAAAATTTATATTTTGCCAAAGTAAGCTTCATAAACAATGGAGAAATAATGTACTTTCCAGAAAAACAAATACCAAGGGAATCTGTTACCACCAGGCAAACCCTATAAGAAACGCTAAAAGGAGTTGTAGACATAGAAACAAAAGAACAATATCTGCTACCATAAAAGAAAATGTAAGTGCAAAGCCCACAGAAACTATAAAGCAAATATACAATTGAGACTACAAAGCAACTAGCTAACAACACTGTGACAGAAACAAAATCTCACACATTAATATTAACTTAAGACATAGCTTAAATTCTCCATTTAAAAGACATAGAGTAGTGAATTAAATAAAAAACAAGACCCAACCTTCTGTTGCCTTCAAGAGACCCTTCTCACATATAAGGACACCCATACACTCAAAGTAAAAACATGGAGAGATATATCATGCAAATGGAAAATGAAAAAGATCAAAAGTGGTTATTCTTGTATCAGATAAAATGTACTTTAAACAAAACAGTAAAAGAAAACAAAGAAAAGCATAACACAAAGTGTTAAATTCAACAAGAAGATTTATCCATCCTAAATATATATGCAGCTGATATTGCTGCACTCAGATTTATAGAACAATTACTGCTAAAATTTTCTCCCATTTTGTAGGTTGCCTGTTCACTCTGATGATAGTTTCTTTTGCTGTGCAGAAGCTCTTTAATTTAATTAGATCCCATTTGTCAATTTTGGCTTTTTGTTGCCATTACTTTTTGTGGTTTGGATATGAAGTCTTTGCCCATGCCTATGTCCTGAATGGTATTGCCCAGGATTTTTATGAATTTTTGCAAACTATTCATCTGATAAAGTGCTAATATCCAGAATCTACAAATAACTTAAACAAATTTACAAGAAAAAACAACCCCAACAAAAAGTGGGCAAAGGATATGAACAAATACTTCTCAAAAGAAGACATATATGCAGCCAAAAAACATATGAAAAAATGCTCATCCTCACCGGTCATTAAAGAAATGAAAATCAAAACCACAATGAGATACCACATCATGCTAGTTAGAATGGCAGTCATTAAAATGTCGGGAAACAACAGACTCTGGAGAGGATGTGGAGAAATAGGAACACTTCTGCACTGTTGGTGGGAGTGTAAATTAGTTCAACCACTGTGAAAGACAGTGTGGTGATTCCTCAAGGATCTAGAACTAGAAATACCATTTGACCCAGCCATCCCATTACTGGGTATATACCCAAAGGATTATACATTGTTCTACTATAAAGACACATGCTCACGTGTGTTTGTTGCAGCACTATTCACAATGACAAAGACTTGGAACCAACCCAAATCTCCATCAGTGATAGTGTATAAAGGAAATGTGACACATATACACCATGGAATGTTATGCAGCCATAAAAAAGGATGAGTTCATGTCCTTTGCAGGGACACGGATGATGCTGGAAACCATCATTCTCAGCAAACTATTCCAAGAACCAAAAACCAAACACTGCATGTTCTCACTCATAAGTGGGAGTTGAACAATTAGAACACGTAGACACAGAGAGGGGAACATCACAAACCGAAGCCTGTCAGGGAGTGAGGGGCTAGGTGAGGTATAGCATTAGGAAAAATACCTAATGTAGGTGACGGGTTGATGGGTGCAGCCAACCACCATGGCATGTGTATACCCATGTAACAAAACTGCACGTTCTACATATGCACCCCAGAAGTTTAAGTGTAATAATAATAATAATAATTACTGCTGTCCATGAGATATACAAAGCCATGCAGTCATAGTGGGGGACTTCAACACTCTATTAACAGCATTAGACAGAACACTGAAGAAGATAACTAACAAAGAATTTCTGGACATAATTTGGAGAATTGACAAAATGGGCCATATTGATATGTATAGAATACAAGACTGAACAACCACATAATATACATTCTCATCTTTAGAGAGATGATTGTCTAGGAATGACTATATGCTAGGTAACAAAGCAAGTTTTAATGAATGGAAAAAAAATAAAATCATACCAGTCATCTTCTTAGACCACAGTGGAATGAAATTACAAATCAATACAAGAGGAACTCTCACCATCACACAAATACATGGAAACTAAACCACTTGTTCCTGAATGACTTTTGGGTAAACAATACAATTAAGGCAGAATGAAAAAAAATAGTTGAAACAAATGAAAATAGCGACACAAAACTTATCAACACCTTTGGGATAAAGTAAAAAGCAGTGCTAAGAGGAAAGTTTATTGTACTAAATGCCTAAGTAATGCATATAAAAATATCTAAATTAACAACCTAATGTTGTATCTAAAGGTACTAGAAAAACAAGAACAAATTAAACCCAGAACTATCAGGAAAAAGGAAATCTGGAGATCAGAGCAGAACTATGTGAAACTGAGACCTAGGAACCCATACATATGTCATGAAACAAAAAGGTTGGTTCTTGAAAAAAATTAAACAAGGTCAACAGATTGTTAGCTAAATCAACAAAGAAAAAGGAGAGAAGATCCAAATAAGCACTATCAGAAATGACAAAGGTAACATTATAACAGATCCCACGGGAATACAAAAGAACCTGAGAGACTTCTATAAACATCTCTATGCACACAAACTAGAAATTCTAGGGGAAATGGTTAAATTAATGAAAATATACGACACCTCAAGTTTGAACCGGGAAGAAATTGAAACTCTGAAAAGACCAAAAATCAGTTACAGAATAGAATTAGTAATAAAAAACATACCAACCAAAAAAATCAAAAATAAAAACAATCTTTGAACCAGAGAGTTTCACAACCAAATTCTACCAGATGTACAAAGACGAGCTTTTACTGAAATTATCCCCAAAAATAGAGAAGTAGGGATTCTTCCCTAATTTATTGTACATAACACATTTTATCTTCATACGAAAATCTGGCAAGAACACAAGGAAAAACGAAAACTAAAAGGCAGAATCCTTGATGAATATAGATGTAAAGATTCTCAAAAAAATACTAGCAAATCCAATCCAGCAGCACATCAGAAAGAACATTCATCACAATTCAGCAACTGAATGGGCTTTATTTGTGGTATGCAACATATGCAAATCAATAAATGTGATTCACCACATAAACAAAATTAAATACTAATATCATATAATCATCACAATAGACACAGCAATAGAATTCTATAAAATGCAACATGCTTTCATGATTTAAAAAACCAACAAATAGGAATTGAAGGGATATACCCCAAAATAATAAGAACTATTTTTATTACAAACCCACAGTGAACATCATACCGAACAATCAAAAGTTAAAAGCATTGCCCTAAGAACTGGAACAAGACAAGGATGTCCACTCTCACTACTCCTACTCAACATAGTAGTGGACATCCTTGCCAGAGTGATCAGGCCAAAGAAACAAATAAAAGGCATTCATGTAGAAAAAGAGAAAACCAAGTTATCTCTGTCCAATGATGATATGATCCTCTACCTAGAATACCCTAAATATTTCTTCTAAAGACTCCTAGACCTAGTAAACAAGTTCAATAAAGTTTCAGGATACAAGATCAATGTATAAAAATCAGTACTATTACTATACACCAATAATGTTCAAGCTGAGAACCAAATCAAGAATGCAATTGCATTTACAATAGCCACAAATAAATAAAATACAAAGGAGTAAATCTACAAGATGAAGAAAGACCCCTACAAGGAAAACAACAAAACATTGTTGAAAGAAATCATAGTTGACACAAACAAATGGAAAAGCATTCAAAATACAGGAATTAGAAGAATCAATATCATTAAAATGACCATACTGCCCAAAGCAATCTATAGATTTGATGCGATTCTTATAAAATTGCCATCATTTGTCACAGAAATATAAAAAACAATTCTAAAATTCATATGTAATAAAAAAGCGCCCAAATAGCTAAAACAATTCTAAGTAAAAAGAACAAGGCCGGAGGCATCACATTACCTGACTTCAAACTATACTACTAGGCTATATTAACTAAAACAGTATGAGACTTGTACAAAGATAGACACACAGATCAATGGAACAGAATGCGAGAATCCAGAAATAAAGCCACACAACTACAACCAACTGATCTTCAAAAAGTCAATAAAAATAAATAATGGGGAAGACACCCCATTTATTAAATGGGGATGGGAAACCTGGCTAGACATATGCAGAAGAGTGAAACTGAACACCTACCTCTCTTCATATACAAAAATTAACTTAAGACAGATTAAATACTTAAATGTAAGTCCTCCTACTGTGCAAATCCTAGAATAAAACCTAGAAAAACCTCTTCTGGACATTGGCCTAGGCAGGGAGACCTCTAAAGTAAATAAACAAAACCAAAAAGAGATAAGTAGGACTTAATTATACTAAAGAGCTTCTGCACAGCAAAAGAAACTATCAAGAGAATAAAGAGACAACCTACAGAATGAGAGAAAATATTTGCAACCTATGCATCCAACAAAGGACTAATATCCAGAATCTGTAAGAAACCTAAACAAATCAACAAGAAAAAGACAAATAACTCCATTGAAAAGCAGACAAAGGACATGAACAGATACTTCTCAAAAGAAGATGTAGAAGTAAACAACAAACTTGAAAAATGCACTCATCGTTAATGATCATAGACATGCTAACTAGAATCACTATGAGATACCATCTCACACTAGCCAGAATGGCTATTATTATTAAAAAGTAGAAAAATAGCAGATGTTAGGGAGAACGTGGGGAAAAGGGAACACTTCTACATTTTTGGGGGGAATGTAATTTAACCCCTCTGGAAATCGGTTTGGAGATTTCTCAAAGAAATAAAAATAGAAATACCATTCAACCCAGCAATCCTACTATATGGTATCTACTCAAAGGAAAAGTAACATTTTACCAAAAAGACTCTCACAGTTATCACAGCACTATACACAACAGCAAAGTCATGAATCAACCTAGGTGCCCGGTAATGTTGGATTGAATAAAGAAAATGTGGTAGCAATACAACATGGAATACTACACAGCTGTATAGAATGGAATCATGAGCTTTTCACCAACATAGATGCAGCTGGGGGCCATGAACCTAAGTGAATCAACATAGAAACAGAAAATCAAATAACTTGTGTTCTCGCTTATAAGTGAGAACTGAAAAATAGGTACACATGAACATAAAATTGGAAACAATAGACATTGGGGACTCTGAAAGAGGAAACGCAGGGAGGGGGGCAATTGTTTAAAAACTACCTATTGGGTACTATATTCACTGTTTTGATGATGAGTTCAACAGAAGAACAAACCCTATCATTGTGCAATACATCCATGTAACAAACCTACATATGTGCCTCCTCAATCTGAAATTTTTAAAAAGATGGTAAGAAAAAAAAAGATAAGCATCCATAAAGTACATGATTTCCATAATTATGGAATATGAAGTGAGTTTAAGTGAATGGTTTTTCTTCAGGCATAGGCAAACATGATTTATACTCTTCTGGATGCTAATTTTTGGCTTCCTAGAGCAGGTGATGAAGTACAGAAGGGAGAAAATTATAATTTTAGTTGTATTAGCAGTTAAACAATGAGAAAAGAACCCCAATTAATGAGTTAAGAGAAAAAAACAATGCACTCAAATGTATTGTGTTAACTCAGACTAGGCCAGTATTTCTCAGTAACCTCTGGTTGTAAAACATTTTTCACAATGTGTATATATGTAGTAGGCAGAGTGAGCCTCCCAAAGATGCCTGAACTATAATCCTTGAAATATGAATACATTACATTATGTGGCAAAGGTATTTTGCAGATGTAATTAACTTTATGAACCTTAAAACATAAAGACATTACCCTGGATTACCCAAATAGGCCCAATCTAATCACATGAGTCCTTCAAAGCAGGAAACTTTCTGTAGCTGGAGACTAGAGTAATGAGGCTGAAAGAAAGTGACTTGCCTTTGACGGCAGAATCATGGAGTCCGTAAGCCAGAGAATATGGGTGGGTGGCTTCTACATGCTGAAAATGACTCCCAGTGCACACTCAGCAAGGACACAGGGACCTTAGTCCTGTAACTGCTGCATCATTTGATTGGGGAAATTTAATCCATTTAAAGTAATTATTGATAGGAAAGGACTTACAGTTCCCATTTTATTAATTGTTTTCTGTGTGTCTTGTAGTTCTTTTGTTCCTCTTTTCTTTCCTAGCTGTCTACCATTGTATTTAATTGATTGGTATGGATATGTTTTGATTCCTTTCTATTTTTTGTTTGTGTATCTTCTATAGATATTTTCTTTATGATTACCATGAAGCTTATATAAAACATCCTATATTTATAATAGTTCAAGTTCTTAATGGCTTAAATTGCATATCAGAAAATTAAACCCCTTCACACACACAAACTTTGTTACTGCTGCCAAAGTTTACATCTATTTTGTGTATTAATCAACATATTTTAGTGTTTAATATTTTGTTAATTATTATAAACTATATAATTAAATTATTATAGTGATTAATATTATTATATTTTACTTCTCCTTCATATCTTTCATATCTGAAAGACAGTTTTGCTGGTACAGCATTCTGGTTGACAGGTTTTTTTTTTTTTTCACCAGTTTGAATATATTATTCTACTCCCTTCATGTCTGCAAAGTTTCTATTGAAAAAAATCTGATAGTCTTAAGGCAGATCTTTTATACATAATGAGTCACTTTTCTCTTCCTTCTATCAAAATTCTTTGTCTTTGACTTTGACAATTTGTTTATAATTTGTTTCAGTACAGAGATTTCTTTGGAATCCTTTTATGTGAGACCCACTTGGCATCCTGAATCTGAATTTCTATTTTCCTCCAAATTTGGAAAGCGTTAAGCCATTATTTGTTTGAATCAACTATCTTGTCCTTTCTATTTTCCTGTCTGAGGCTTACATAATGAGTGTATAAGTTTACTAGGTGGTGTTCTGTAAGTCCCTAAAGCTTTCGTTCTTTATTTTTTTGGCTTCTTTGAGTGGATAAGTTCTAACGACCTTCCTTCAAGTTTGCTGATTCTTTCTTTTACTTGATTCAGTGCTGTTGAACCCTTCTAGTGCATCTTTCAGTTTGTTACAGAATTTTTTACCTTCAAGCTATCTGTTTGGTACTTTTTATTTTTTTTAATTTTCTTAATTCTAATTTTTTTTATTATACTTTAAGTTCTAGGGTACATGTGCACAACGTGCAGGTTTGTTACATATGTATACGTGTGCCATGTTGGTGTGCTGCACCCATTGACTCATCATTTACATTAGGTATATCTCCTAATGCTATCCCTCCCCACGACAGGCTCTGGTGTGTGATGTTCCCCTTCCTGTATCCAAATGTTCTCATTGTTCAATTCCCACCTATGAGTGAAAACATGCAGTGTTTGGTTTTCTTTCCTTGTGATAGTTTGCTGAGAATGATGGTTTCCAATTTCATCTGCGTCCCTACAAAGGACATGAGTTCATCCTTTTTTATGGCTGCATAGTGTTCCATGGTGTATATTTTTTTAATCCAGTCTATCATTGATGGACATTTGGGTTGGTTCCAAGTCATTGCTATTGTGAATGGTGCTGCAGTAAACATATGTGTGCATGTGTCTTTATAGCAGCATGATTTATAATCCTTTGGGTATATATCCAGTAATGGGATGACTGGATCAAATGGTATTTCTAGTTCCAGATCCTTGAGGAATCACCACACTGTCTTCTACAATGGTTGAACTAGTTTACAGTCTCACCAACAGTGTAAAAGTGTTCCTATCTCTCCACATCCTCGCCAGCAGCTGTTGTTTCCTGACTTTTTAATGATCGCCATTCTAACTGATGTGAGATGGTATCCCATTGTGGTTTTGATTTGCATTTCTCTGAAGACCAGTGATGATGAGCATTTTTTCATGTGTTTGTTGGCTGCATAAATGTCTTCTTTTGAGAAGTGTCTGTTCATATCCTTTGTCCACTTTTTGATGGGGTTGTTTTTTTTTTTTCCCCTGTAAATTTGTTTGAGTTCTTTGTAGATTCTGGATATTAGCCCTTTGTCAGATGGGTAGAATGAAAAAATATTCTCCTATTCTGTAGGTTGCCTGTTCACTCTGATGGTAGTTACTTTTTCTGTGCAGAAGCTTTTTAGTTTAACTAGATCCTGTTTGTCAATTTTGGCTTTTGTTGCCATTGCTTTTGGTGTTTTAGACATGAAGTCCTTGCCCATGCCTATGTCTTGAATGTTATTGTTTAGGTTTTCTTCTAGGGTTTTTATGGTTTTAGGTCTAACATTTAAGTCTTTAATCCATCTTGAATTGATTTTTGTATAAGGTGTAAGGAAAGGATCCAGTTTCAGCTTTCTGCATATGGCTAGCCAGTTTTCCCAACACCATTTATTAAACAGGGAATCCTTTCCCCATTTCTTGTTTTTGTCAGGTTTGTCAAAGATCAGATGGTTGTAGATGTGTGGTATTTTTTCTGAGGGCTCTGTTTTGTTCACTTGGTCTATATCTCTGTTTTGGTACCAGTACCATGCTGTTTTGGTTACTGTAGCCTTGTAGTATAGTTTGAAGTCAGGTAGCGTGATGCCTCCAATTTCGCTCTTTTGGCTTAGGATTGTCTTGGCAATGCAGGCTCTTTTTTGGTTCCATATGAACTTTAAAGTAGTTTTTTCCAATTCTGTGAAGAAAGTCATTGGTAGCTTGATGGGGATGGAATTGAATCTATAAATTACCTTGGGCAGTATGGCCATTTTCACAGTATTGATTCTTCCTATCCATGAGCATGGAATATTAATCCATTTGTTTGTGTCCTCTTTCATTTCGTAGAGCAGTGGTTCGTAGTTCTCTTTGAAGAAGTCCCTCGCATCACTTGTAAGTTAGATTCCTAGGTATTTTATTCTCTTTGAAGCAATTGTGAATGGGAGTTCACTCATAAGTTGACTCTCTGTTTGTCTGTTATTGGTGTATAAGAATGCTTGTGATTTTTGCACATTGATTTTGTATCCTGAGACTTTGCTGATGTTGTTTATTGGCTTAAGAAGATTTTGGGCTGAGACAAAAGGGTTTTCTCAATATACAATCATGTCATCTGCAAACAGGGACAATTTGGCTTCCTCTTTTCCTAATTGAATACCCTTTATTTCTTTCTCCTGCCTGATTGCCCCGGCCAGAACTTGCAACACTATGTTGAATAGGAGTGGTGAGAGAGGGCATCCCTGTCTTGTGCCAGTTTTCAAAGGAAATTCTTCCAGTTTTTGCCCATTCAGTATGATATTGGCTGTGGGTTTCTCATAAATAGCTCTTATTATTTAGAGATACGTCCCATCAATACCAAGTTTATCGAGAGATTTTAGCATGAAGGGCTGTTGAATTTTGTCAAAAGCCTTTTCTGCATCTATTGAGATAATCATGTGGTTTTTGTCTTTGGTTCTGTTTATATGCTGGAATACGTTATCGCTTTGCATATGTTGAACCAGTCTTGCTTCCCGGGATGAAGCCCACTTGATCATGGTGGATAAGCTTTTTCATGTGCTGCTGGATTCAGTTTGCCAGCACTTTATTGAGGATTTTTGCATCGATGTTCATCAGGAATATTGGTCTACAATTCTCTTTTTTTGTTGGGTCTCTGCCAGACTTTGGTATCAGGATGATATTGGACTCATAAAATGAGTTAGGGAGGATTCCCTCTTTTTCTATTGATTGGAGTAGTTTCAGAAGGAACGGTACCAGTTCCTCCTTGTACCTCTGGTAGAATTTAGCTGTGAATTCGTCTGGTCCTGGACTTTTTTTGGTTGGTAGGCTATTAATTATTGCCTCAATTTCAGAGCCTGTTATTGGTCTATTCAGGGATTCAGCTTCTTCCTGGTTTAGTCTTGGGAGAGTGTATGTGTCCAGGAATTTATACATTTCTTTGAGGTGTTTATAGCTTTCTCTGATGGTAGTTTGTATTTCTGTGGGATCAGTGGTGACACCCCCATTATCATTTTTTATTGCATCTATTTGATAGGTCTCTCTTTTCTTCTTTATAGGTCTTGCTAGTGGTCTATGAAATTTGTTGATCTTTTCAAAAAACCAGCTCCTGGATTCATTGATTTTTTGAAGGATTTGTGTGTGTGTGTGTGTGTGTGTGTGTGTGTGTGTGTGTGTGTGTGTCTATCTCCTTCAGTTCTGCTCTGATCTTAGTTATTTCTTGCCTTCTGATAGCTTTTGAATGTGTTTGCTTTTGCTTCTCTAGTTCTTTTAATTGTAATGTTAAGGTGTCAATTTTAGATTTTTCCTGCTTTCTCTTGTGGACATTTAGTGCTATAAATTTCCCTCTACACACTGCTTTAAATGTCTCCCAGAGATTCTGGTATGTTGTATTTTCGTTCTCACTGGTTTCAAAGAACATCTTTATTTCTGCCTTCATTTCTTTATTTACTCAGTAGTCATTCAGGAGCAGGTTGTTCAGTTTTCATGTAGTTGTGCAGTTTTGAGTGACTTTCTTAATCCTGAGTTCTAGTTTGATTGCACTGTGGTCTGAGAGACAGTTTGTTATAATTTCTGTCCTTTTATATTTGCTGTGGAGTGCTTTGTTTCCAACTATGTGGTCAATTTTGGAATAAGTGCGATGCAGTGCTGAGAAGAATGTATATTCTGATGATTTGGGGTGGAGAGTTCTGTGGATGTCTATTAGGTCTGCTTGGTGCAGAGCTGAGTTCAATTCCTGGATATCCTTGTTAACTTTCCATCTCGTTGATCTGTCTAATATTGACAATGGGTGTTAAAGTCTCCCATTGTTATTGTGTGGGAGTCTAAGTCTCTTTGTAGGTCTCTGAGGATTTGCTTTATGAATCTGGGTGCTCCTGTATTGGGTGCATACATATTTAGGATAGTTAACTCTTCTTACTGAATTGATCCCTTTACCATTATGTAATGGTTTGTCTTTCTCTCTTTTGATCTTTGTTGGTTTAAAGTCTGTTTTATCAGAGACTAGGATTGCAGCCCCTGCCTTTTTTTGTTTTCCATTTGCTTGGTAGATCTTCCTCCATCCTTTTATTTTGAGCGTATGTGTGTCTCTGCACGTGAGATGGATCTCCTGAATACAGCACACTGATGGGTCTTGACTCTTCATCCAATTTGCCAGTGCGTGTCTTTTAATTGGAGCATTTAGCCCATTTACATTTAAGGTTAATATTGTTATGTGTGAATTTGATCCTGTCATTATGATGTTAGCTGCTTATTTTGCTCGTTAACTGATGCAGTTTCTTCCTAGCATCAATGGTCTTTACAATTTGGCATGTTTTTGCAGTGATTGGTACTGGTTGTTCCTTTCCATGTTTAGTGCTTCCTTCAGGAGCTCTTGTAGGGCAGGCCTGGTGGTTACAAAATCTCTCGGCATTTGCTTGTCTGTAAAGGATTTCATTTCTCCTTCACTTATGAAGCTTAGTTTGGCTGTATATGAAATTCTGGGTTGAAAATTCTATTCTTTACGAATGTTGAATATTGGCCCCCACTCTCTTCTGGCTTGGAGATTTCTGCCGAGAGATCTGCTGTTAGTCTGACGGGCTTCCATTTGTGGGTAACCTGACCTTTCTCTCTGGCTGCCCTTAACATTTTTTCCTTCATTTCAACTTTGGTAAATCTGACAATTATGTGTCTTAGAGTTGCTCTTCTCGAGGAGTATCTTTGTGGTGTTCTCTGTATTTCCTGAATTTGATTGTTGGCCTGCATTGCTAGGTTGGGGAAGTTCTCCTGGATAATATCATGCAGAGTGTTTTCTAACTTGGTTCCATTATCCCCATCACTATCAGGTACACCAATCAGATGTAGATTTGGTCTTTTCACATAGCCCCATGTTTCTTGGAGGCTTTGTTCATTTCTTTTTACTCTTTTATCTCTAAACTTCTCACTTCATTTCATTCATTTGGTTCAATCACTGATACCCTTTCTTCTAGTTGATCGAATTGGTTACTGAAGCTTATGCATTCATCATGTAGTTCTCGTGCCATGGTTTTCAGTTCCATCAGGTCATTTAAGGACTTCTCTACACTGGTTATTCTAGTTAGCCATTTGCCTAATCTTTTTTCAAGGTTTTTAGCTTATTTGTGATGGGTTCGAACTTCCTCCTTTAGCTTGGAGAAGTTTGATCGTCTGAAGACTTCCTCCCTCAACTCGTCAAAATCATTCTCCATCCAGCTTTGTTCTGTTGCTGGCGAGGAGCTGCATTCCTTTGGAAGGGGAGAGGTGCTCTGATTTTTAGAATTTTCAGCTTTTCTTCTCTGTTTTTTCCCCATCTTTTTGGTTTTATCTACCTTTGGTCTTTGATGTGGTGATGTACAGATGGGATTTTGGTGTGGATGTCCTTTCTATTTGTTAGTTTTTCTTCTAACAGTCAGGTGCCTCAGCTGCAGGTCCATTGGAGTTTGCTGGAGGTCCACTCCAGACCCTGTTTGCCTGGGTGTCAGCAGCGGAGGCTGCAGAACAGCGAATATTGCTGAACAGCAAATGTGGCTGCCTGATCATTCCTCTGGAAGCTTCATCTCAGAGGGGTACCCAGCCGTGTGAGGTGTCAGTCTACCCCTACTGGGGGGTGCCTCCCAGTTAGGCTACTCAGTGGTCAGGGACCCACTTGAGGAGGCAGTCTGTCCATTCTCATATCTCAAAAGCTGTGCTGGGAGAACCGCTACTCTCTTCAAAGCTGTCAGACAGGGACATTTAAATCTGCAGAGGTTTCTTCTGCCTTTTGTTCGGCTATGCCCTGACCCCAGAGGTGAGTCTACAGAGGCAGGCAGGCTTCCTAGAGCTGCCTTGGAATCCACCCAGTTTGAGCTTCCCAGCCACTTTGTTTACCTACTCAAGCCTCAGTAATGACAGGTGCCCCTCCCCTAGCCTCGCTGCCACTTTGCAGTTTGATCTCAGACTGCTGTGCTAGCAATGAACGAGGCTCCTTGGGCATGGGACCCTCCGAGCCAGACGCAAGATATAATCTCCTGGTGTGCCATTTCCTAAGACCCTTGGAAAAGCACAGTATTGGGGTGGGAGTGACCCGATTTTCCAGTTGCTGTCTGTCATGGCTTCCCTTGGCTAGGAAAGGGAATTTCCTGACCCCTTGCACTTCCCAGGTGAGGTGATGCCTTGCCCTCCTTTGGCTCTCGCTCGGATCTCACTCGGTGGGCTGATCCCACTGTCCTGCACCCAGTGTCCGACAAGCCCCAGTGAGATGAACCAGGTACCTCAGCTGGAAATGCAGAAATTTCCTGTCTTCTGCATGGCTCATGCTGGGAGCTGTAGACTGGAGCTCTTCATATTCAGCCATCTTGGAACCGCCTCCCTAATGGGCTTGGTACTTTGTAATAGTCTCTATATGATTGTTGAACTTCTCTCTTTGTGCATTTGTTGTTTTTTGGTTATTTGTTATTTGGCATTTGTTTTTTGTTTTTTGTTTTTTTGTAAAATGGTTATTTTGAATTATCCCTAATTGAAATTTTACTAATTTTGGTTAATGAAGATTTATCTTGTTTCTTTGTTCGAAACACATTTCCCTGTTTCTTCAGTTGTCTTGAGTCATTCTGCTGCTATTTACATATTGGGAAAAGCAACCGCTTCTCCCAGTCTCCATGGACTGGCCTCATATGGGGGAAGGCCCTGGTAATCAGCCTGTCCTAAGGTTCTGCAGATTTCTTCAAGCCTTCATGCTGTCCCAAATTGCCATTGTTCTCATTGGCCCTAGTCATTTAGAGTATGCTCAGTCCTGTTAGTGCTTCTTGACAGGTGAGATAGAAGCCACTACTTTGGACAGTCCCTGGAAAAAAAATGAAACACTGAATGTGTGGTCCAATTTAGCAGGGAAAATTCTTCACGGAAAATCAGGGAGCTGAACATTTCTTTCAGATTATATAGCACTGTGCTTGGAGTGGTGATGGCAAAAGTGTACTTAAAATTTTCTTGAAAGGTGAATGTGACTGATGTCCCTATTTTCAGAAGCAGGATCTTCTCAACTAGTTTCTGGATGACTCATGCACCAAAAAAATGTCTGTATATTTTGTTGTTGAACTAGTTTCCGGAAAAGGGAGGTCCTGGGCTTTTTATTCTACCATCTTGTTGACATCACTCCTCCCACCAAGTTTTATATTCTTCAGTTACCTTTTATGTCATCCTGGTGGGAAAAGTTGCCTAAATTGTTTTGCCTTTTTCTTGCATCATGTATAGTTGGAAGAGTCTGCTTTCAGAAGAGCTCTTTTTCAATTTTAGAGCTAATGAAGGCAATCTTTTATTTTCTTTGTTAATATTTCACCTTACTGCATGTATGTATATGTGCATGTGTGTGTACAATATTATTTTATTGACTCCTTGAGTTTTTCACCTTTAACAACTTAAAAATTAAAATTTGTGTTACAATTCATAATATGGCATAATTTACAGATGGTACTTTTAATTTTTCTTAATAATACAGAAATCCACAGCAGTTTTTAAAAAAATGGCACCCTACATTTGATGAAATAAAGTATATACACATTTGTTTAACAGACAGTGAATATATGCTTGAATATATGTTTATAAACTGTGAATATGAGACAGAGAGAGACTGTGAGCACAGTTCTACTAAAATAATTTGCAAACATTGATAACAAGTAACAGAAGCACTCGTTTCCTGAATTTACCATCGTTATTACTATACAAAGGGTTTAGAATGACCACAGTCAGGTTTTTAGTACTCTAGTGCTTGCTTCAGGAAATATTCTATCTAGAAAATTGAACCTCCCCCTTTTTGAACAAGAGTAATTCAATATGGACCATCAAACAACATTCTGAGACTGGAAAACCTGGTCTTTGTATCACCGGAAAAAGTTTTTCCATTCACACAGGGTGATTGCTAAGCATGTGAGCACAAACATAATTCTGGGAGATGGGAAGAATGCATATAACAAGGAATAAAGAAAAGAACATTAAATATTGAATCATATCAATATTTAAAGAGAAGGAAGGGAAAGTCAATTAGAAGATCCAGTTGCAGCACTCAAAAGAGAAGCAAAACTGTAGTACCAGAAAAACCAAAAGAAGTAAGAGTTTCTAATGAGAAATGTCAATCATAGGCTGTATTTGACTTAAGTTTTTAATAATCTCCTTAAGGAGAAATACAATATAAATAATAACTTTTTAACTTAGGCACAAATATGTGATAGAAATTTATGTTATTAATTCAAGAAACCAGAACTAATGTGTGGAATATGGAAAAAGCTATGCTTACAGCACTAACTTCTGAACTCTACAGTTTCTGAAACTAAAATTGACAGGTTAAATAAGGAATATTAGCTTTAAGTTTCTAAAATATGTCATTTACTATAGTGAACAAAGTAACCCCAAAACACTTTAGACAGAAATCTTTAATATAGTAAAATTGTTTAAATATGTCATTTATCCATTAGGCTGTCAGACAACACTCCCACACACAAAAAAATGCCTGTTTCTTGACAGTTGGATTTGCGTGGGAAGATCTCTGCACTATACAGGCTAAAATAAATGCCCAAAATATACATTGCACAGAAGGAACTTCCAGTTACAGAAAAATATGGCATTAATATAAATAAGCTCTGCATCCAAAATTGTTGGGAAAAATAATAATAGTATACTCCGATGTAAAATGTTAGTGAAAGCAAAAAAATTAGGTTAGGACTAGAGAACAGGAATTTAGTAGGAATTAATATAATTGAATATATCCGTGGCATAAAATTTCAATAAAAAGTGATAGATTTGACTTAATTTCTTGACAAAAGGATTATTTGATTTAGAAGCAAACGTATAATTTATTTTAATAATATAGAAACACACATTCTAGTGATAATAAAATCTGCTTTTCCTATGAATAATATAATTTATTATTGCCAAAATTATCATGATAGCCATGATGAGAAACATGGTGGCTCGTTTTTAAAGAGCTAATTACACAAATATAGTTGACCATTTCAAATTATAGCCTCTTGGACTCAAAGTTCCAATGGTAACCAATAACAATGCCATCAGCCTCACCAACAACACCAAAAACTGTCAATTATTTAAGTTTTTGGTGAGAAGTGTCCACTGTTGGGTATTTCCCAAAGACAGTTCATAATTCCTACCACAGTTTTGCAAAGGAAACACTGTGTTCCTTTAACAAATAAGGAACTGACACTCAAATATTTATTCTCCCCAAGATCACAGAGTTTTAGAAAAAATGACTCTGGAATTTGAATCAGATGAATTTAATTTCATAGCTTGTTGTCTTTCACGTGTATATACTTATATTTTCTATATGTTGACTACATTCTGCAGGTCAAATGGACTTGGAACTAAAAATTTGTTTTATTCATAGCTTTGAAATTATTTGACTATAGACTTAAATATTTTGCCAACTTTCTCCAGGTCTTAGTTTGTCTACCTGTACACTAAAGAAGATTCTTTAAGTTTCCCTCATTTAAATATATTCTGCACTTTTCCTCTAAGCTCTAAATTTGGCAAAATTTATGTTCTTTCTGTCAATCATTGTGTGAAAAATTGTCATCTGCTTTAACATTGTTGTAAGTGCTAAAGATGAGTGGTTGAAAAGACAACAAAACCCTTGAGCTTGAGTCATTTGTGCAAGTTATGAAATAAATACATGACATAATATATTCATTATCGATACATATATACACACATGTGTATATGCACACATATGGGAAACATGATAAGTAATATAGTATATATAATTTATATGAGATAAAATTAGGTTGTGAAATACATTGCAAGTGATGGGTTGTAAAGGTGGATTAATATTCCTTTTCTTAGGTGGCATTTGAACAGACTAAAATGAAGTGAGGTGATGCTCTGTAAAAGAACTGGAGAATGTAATCAAAAGTATGGAAATAAACAAAGGGAAAACACGCTATGACAATAGTGAGCTCCTGGTTTTTTATTGTCAGCAAGAAAACTGTGTAACCATGTTGGAACAAACATACTGGAGGGTAACTACTTTCTATTTACTCTACTGAAATCACGTAAGTGTGTACCACCCATGGGTCTTCCCATTTCCACTGGTGTTCCACTTCAGTCAGTTTTATATGTATTAGGCATAGAGGTGTGGTCAACAGTCAAATCCATTCCAAAAGCTACCAGTGAACTATGATCATATTCAGAAAAAAATTTCAGATTTCTTACTGTAGTGTAAACGCCTCTACAGGTCCACCTGTTATAGGACTTGATGATGGGCAGGTAATGAGGCATAAGAAAAGGCATAATCAGGAAAAATGTTCAGGGTTTGACCTGCCTGGTTAGATCATTATGCCATTTATAAAGATATGGAAGATCAACAGAAACAACTCAAGAGTAGAGGATTAAGTATATAAGATTAAATGTTGGACCTATTATATAGAATACATACAAATGCCTAATTGTAATCCAAGTGGACAAAAGTAGTTGTGAAGATAAAGACAGTAAATCAAAGGATTGACTATTTCATGAAAGGGAAGAATTTCTTGGAAAGGTAGTACATTTTTGCTGCAATAAGAAATTGTGTGTGTCTCTGTGTATACATACATATAAATACTCTGATATTTAGTCTAAAAGAGAATGTGATTCTCAAAGATAAAAGTATTTTTTAAAAAAACAGCAATGAGTTGTAAGAAAATTACCTGTGCTATCTTCAGACAAAGGTAAATGAAAATACATATACTCAGGTACAACCCACCGAAACACACAATGAAGACCTTAAAAAAGGTAAGAGTTGTTACTAGAAAATAACTAGGTTTCGATAAAAGCAAAATTTAAAAGAGGATTTAGAAAAGAAATAGAGACAATTTTAAGAATTTTACTTAAGAAAGACTGTAAGTTTCAGGAGCCAGTGGAAAATCATTTGGGATAAGGTGGGAGTGTTCGATTAATTTAAAGTAAGATACAGGAAAGTTCTACCAGGAAGGGTCTTGGAGTCTAGTCAGCGGTATGCTAAATGGTATAAATGACCTTGCGGGCTCTGTTCAGGGGCATTCTGCAGAATGTAGAATCCTTAGGAAGTTGGTGTGTGAGTGGGAGGAGGAGGGATCGAAGGCAGGGGCTCTGAAAGAAGCATATGAAGATTTAAATACATGTCTAAACATTGCTTCTTTCAGATGTCCCTATTTCCCTTTCATGGTAGAAAATGCAAATGTCTTTACTTCAATTATCCTTTAAAAACCAACAATATATGGGCTTTTAAGGCAAATTAACTAGAAAATGTTAAAATGGAAATTAGCATTGAATCCAACATGGTATTAGATTTATAAATAGAATAAAATACATCTTTCGTATAAATAGAAAATTGCATTTTTGTGCTTCTCTGTTTTATGTATTTTCTGTTACTATAGAAACCTCCTCTATAGAGCCATATGTCTATTTTAATCTTGTCAAGCCTTTTCCAAGGTAAAAATGATCCACATTTAAAACAGCATTCAATGGAGAAAAAACATACAGAGTTTACAAAGGAACATTTAATTTAAAAAGTATTGTATCTATAGTCATGTTTCTATATTATCCTATGTATCTACTGTGTGGAAGCAAACTGAATACTTGGCGTATCTGTGTTCAATGAGTAGAAGGGTGTTCTTAATTTTCTCTAAATCATTTGCAACATGGGATTTTCAACAAGGTAGTTTAGCCTGTTGGTTGATTGCACTTTTTGTGGCAACACAGTGCAGAAAGAAAGTATATAATGGACTCAGATAATTTCTATAAGAATCCCAGTTCCATTTACTACTCATACAAGATATTTGTCCCAGTAAGCCTTAGTGTCTGCGTCTGTAAAATGGGAGTAATCACAATACTTGTCTCATAATCGTGTGTGTGTGATTATGAAATGAAATGACATATTCAACGCATATAACACTGCACTTTAGAAAACTCTCATTGCTTTGATATCTATCATAGCTTGGCAATTAAAGTGAATCCTGTTAGAACCAAACTCTCTTGCCTTCTGCTTAACAATTGCCTGCCCTATATTTAGTATCACTCTGTCAGAGTTACAAACATAAATTACTTAAAACATTATGCAAATAATATCTTATAGACAGCACAGTGGCTCATGCTTGTAATCCCAGCACTTTGGGAGGCCAAGGCGGGCGGCTCACCTGAGGTCAGAAGTTCGAGACCAGCCTGATGAACATGGAGAAACCCCATCCCTACTAAAATTACAAAATTAGCCGGGCGTGGTGGAGCATGCCTGTAATTGCAGCTACTCAGGAGGCTGAGGCAGGATAATCGCTTGAACCTCTCAGAAAGCAGTGGTTGCAGTGAGCTGAGATCACGCCATTGCATTCCAACCTGGGCAATGAGAGCAAAACTCCGTCTTAAAATAATAATAATACTATCTTATAAACACTCTCTATTACTAGAGATGCGAGCCTTAAAGTGTTCAATAAAAACAAATCAATGAAATCCTATATATGTTGTATATATAGTTTTTAAAAATATCCTATATAAATAAATCCTATATGTAGACTATATATAGAATTATACAACATATTATATATAATTGTATATATAGAATAAATACATATATAAATATTTTTATCCTTTTCACAAATACAACAGACTAAATGTTCCAGATTAAGAATAAAAAGAGATGTGCCAAAAAGCTGAAGAGAACTCCAAAACACATAGCTTTAAACTATGCCCTGAATGAAGAGATTAAGAATGTGCAGCAGGCCATTTATTTTTAAATCATCAAATGACACTAAATCAAATATTCCTAGTAATGCATTGGAAAACACGCCGTCACCATTAATAGAGAATCTAGAAATTAAAGATGAGCTATCAAAACTAAATGATATTATAAAGGAACAATTTTAAAAATAATGCTTTCTGATAGAAAGTAAGTAACAAAGAAAATGAGAGGGAGAGAGAGAAGTAACCAAAAGCTTATAAGTAACCACAAAACTATAATGATTCTTCAACCAGAGATATTAACGTGGGACAAAGTGCTTTATTCATAGTTTTCAGAATTTTTCAGAAGTGAAAAACTACAAATAGAGTATTAAACATACAGTTGTTCTCTTAAATAACTTTTTTATATGCTGGAATATTTTCCTGTTTAAGCTTCGAGGAGAAAAGAAAATAAGAATGGGAGGGTTAATGTGACAACCAAAAAAAATTTTTTTTGAGACAAGGTGTCACGGTGTCACCCAGGCTGGAGTGCAGTGGTGTGATCTTGGTGCATTAGAGCTTCAACCTTCCCTCCTCCGCTCAAGCTACCCTTTCTTCTCTGCCTCCCAAGTAGCTGTGGCTACAAGCATGTGTCATTATGCCGAGCTAAATCTTTTTTTTAAATTTTTGTACAGATGGGGTTTAGCCATGTTGCCCAGGCTGGAACAACTAAAAATTCTAACAACCATATAATTCTCTGGCTGTTATGTTGTTAGTCAGATACGTTGACATAAGAAATGTTTCCATTGCGAGAATGGATCTTCGACGAAGACACTAAGAAACTGTCTTAGTTTTGTGTTGCTATCAAGGAATACCTGAAGCTGGGTAACTTATGAAGAAAAGAAGTTTATTTGGCTCATGGTTCTGCAGACTGCACAAAAAGCAAGGTCAGAGGCTCAGGCTCCTTCCACTTATGGCAGAAGGTGAAAAGGAACCTGTGTGTATCAGATATCACATGGAAACAGGGAGCAAGAGAAAGGGGAAGTGCCAGGCTCTTTTTGACAGCCAGCTCTCTGAAGCTCCTGAGAACTAACAGAACACAAAAACACATTTACTTCTTTTCCTCCAAATGTCCAAACCATAGCAGAAAGATTAAAATAATAAAATAAGAAAGAAGAGAAATAAAAACAAAATTAAGGGAAGGAAGGAAGGAAGGAAGGAAGGAAGGAAGGAAGGAAGGAAGGAAGGAAGGAAGGAAGGAAGGAAAGAAGGAAGGCAGGCAGGCAAGGGGAACAGAAGAGAAGGGAAGGAGGAAGGGAAGAGGAAAAAGGAAAGAAACGAAAAATGATTGAGGAAAGTGAGATGAATAAAATGGACAGATTTCTCTTTCAGACCAGAACAAATTCTATGTTTTTGACTTTCAATAGAGTTTGGATTGTAGCATCCAGTGTCACAATTTTCAAATTCAATCCAAACCTAGAAAATGTATGTGATATGCAAGCATAGACAAATTATTTAACTTTGCTACTCTCAATTTTCATATCTTTAATGTACATAAAATGAATGTATAAATAAAATAATAGCTGTAGCCAAGCAATTGTTTTCAGATTAAATGAGGTAAAACCAACATAGAGTGAGCATATAGTCAAATCATTTAATGGAGCTTGTGATAAAAGCTATAATTATAATAAAATCATGGAAAGGGTAAAGAAAAAAAAACAACTATTTAAAAAAGGAATGGAGAGGGGAGTGATGACAGCAAGATATTGAAGCAGGATATTCTAGTCTTCATATCTACACCAAATTAACAATTAGGCAGCTATTTACAAATGAAGATATCTCTGGGAGAGCAGAGGAATTCAGTTAAGAAGGCACAGCAGCACTGTGGAGGAAAAAACAAAGAATAACCACACAAAAAGATGAGGAAGAATAGTTTTATTGTGTCCTGAATCACCCCATTCCCCTAGTTGTCACAGCTCAGCAATGAGAGAAAACTTCCAGAGCTCTTAGTTTCTCTTGGGAGAAAAAGATGAGCAGAGTGAGCAACCAGCTTCCCCAGATTTTCAGGCGCTACCCAAAACATGCGCTTTGGTATCACTTCACCCAGTTCACCGAGGAGAGCAGCAGAGATTAAATGTCTGGAGATGACTAGGAGCACAGAAGGGTGGGTGCTATCAGCATCAGTAATATCACGAGTGCGGCGGTTCCCCATGGTCTGCTCTGCCAAGCACACCAGCAGCCTTCACCACTGGAGACCTTAACCGTCATTGCAGCTGCTGTGAACCCTTCAAAAAGGGGCCGCTGCTAGGCCACCCTGAGCTTGAGCCAACCCTCTTCCCCTCTGAAACATGCACATACCCTGGCCCTGGAGCTTCAGTCATTCTGCCTACACGCATGGTTCCAACCCTGGCTCCAAAGTCACTCGGCAAGCACTGACACCTCAGAAACCAGCACCTCAGGCTGGGCACATAGATGCTCTCTGTACACCGGCACCACCGCCACAGTGATGCCCCACACATCCCCATGCTCCAGACGCTGGCTTCACACATCCCCTACGTTGTACCCACACATCAGACACTGGTGCCACAGCCCCTCCCGGTGCACCCGCATCCGGGACCGGGCGTCAGGAGGGATCTCCTTGGCGATGACCTCCACCCATAAGGAAAAAGTGAACAGGAGTACTCTAGCAATGTTCACCACTAAGGGATCCAACAGCCCTCACCACCCACAGGGACAGCCACAGCTTTGGCCACCAAGGGACTTGGCATTCTTTACTCCAGGGAAATTATGTTACGGTACCATCTCCAGAGCTGGAATCACCATGTCTCACCCAGGCTCAGGGGAGGGAGGGATTAGGAGATGTCGGTCAAGGGATATGAAGTTATGCAAAGTAAATTCTAGAGAGCTGATGTATAGCAATGTGGTTATATTTAACAGTACTGTATTGTATACTTGGAATTTGAAATTTGCCAAGATCTTACGTATTCTCACCACACACACACAAAAGTAAGCATGTAAAGTGATGGATATGTTCATTCACTTGCTTGTGGTAAAGACTGCACAGCGATAGGTATATCAAATCATTAAGTGCTATGACTTGAATATATAACATTTTTATTGTCAACCATACCTCAATAAAGTTAGAACAAAAGAGGCAAAAAAAAAAAAAAAAAAAAAAAAAGAAATAGAGGAGAAAATGTTCTTTAGAGAGCCTAGCCTGAGGGGTGCAAGGGGAAATGAGCACAGATCTTTGTGCTAGGCTTGTTGACAGCTACAGCAAGTACATAAACACGATGAGTTTCATGAGTCTAATTATCCTATAAAAGGATGCTTACCACGCCATTAGGGAAAGACAGCGCTTTTCATGGAGTAATAAAGTCTGAGTGAAATTTTCATATAGGGACATGAAACAACAAAATTGATAGTGTCTTTATAAGCATCATGTCAAAACGTGGATAAAGACAATCATCTCAGAATTATTTCTCAAATTTAAGCAAAGACCATAATGCTAAAACTGAGTTCTCTGAAATTGTTATTATAGAGATCTAGAATATTGTCATTATGTAATTTTCTGGTGAAAATCTGTCAGATCTAATATTCCATACTCTGACTAGGGCAAAGAGATTTCAATATTCTTCACAGAGAGAAGCAAACTCATTTGTGTTCTTTGTATTTTAAATTTATTGCTGTTAAAGACATGAGCAATAGTTGTTTAATGTATTTTATATTGCCCTATACAAAGCTATATGTTGTTTATTTTTTATTGCTTTTACTGTTGTTTTGTAACTTCTCTATTTAATGACATAATTGCCTCTTCTAATATGTTATTGATAAAGCTAGGGAAAATCCAATCCAATACCTATGTCATCTTTGACTTCTCCACGAACACTAATTAAACTGAAAGTTTTGCCCCCACAAGCATCTATATGGGAATATATGGGCAGTAGAAAGATGACATTCAACCTTAACTGAAGACCTAAGTCATTGAGTTATTGTAGTTACGTGTTCTGTTATGTGTACATATTACCTGTTATCTGTTACATGTTACAGACCTATGATTACCGTAAGGCAGTTCTTTGAGATTTCTGCCAACAATCTGTTCTTCTCACATGACAAATCCCAGAAATGTTTTATAACCAAAAAGAAGTTGTTTTGTGTTGGTGGACTTTGTAATTAGTGACTCGGCCTTGTCATTGTTGGATGAGAGAATGATAATATGTGATAAATGAAGCAATCATGAGAACAAATCAGCTTAATACCATTTACAAAGTTATTTTTATAAATTTCAGTTCCCTGGTTTGCTGTCCTCACTCGAGTCAGTTCCACCAAGCATATGAAATGCTATTTCTATAGTGTTTACATCTCTTAAAACACACATATCCAACCAACACCCTTTATTTTCTCACCCAGAGGGAATATGATTAAATAATTTATGGAAGGTTAGAGTTGTTCTAAATTATCACAAAGTAAATGAGTCATTCTTGAGCTAGGCACAAGAGAATAATGACTTTCTAAGGTTTTCAGACCAATACAGTTCATAAAAAAAGAAATAATATATATTATATATAATTAATATTATATATCTATTCTATTTATATATATACACACTATATTTATTCAGAAAATATTGTCTCCTTTTTCTTGTCCCCAAACACATCCATATATCCTATGAAATTCCCAATATTCCAGTTTCAGTGAAAAATCAATTTGAGCTGAAAATAGAAGACAATTGTTTTAAGTGACAACTGAATTCTAAGTGAAATATGGAAAATTCAGACTGCATTAATACAAAAACAGAAATGTTATTTTTCCCAATTATTTGTGCCTGAAGACATATTAATATAAATGTTTCTTCTTGATAATTTCTAGGGTTTAAATGAGAGAAACAAGATATTTTTGTTTTTGATACAGGTATTGGTTTTGTTAGACCCCTCCTCCACAAAATGAGGTACAAGAAATAAAAAATCTAATATGAAATATCTTAAACAATTAATTGTTTATTACATGAAAATGTCCTGGCTACTGGATTAACCACGTAATTAGGTCAAACATATTGAAAAGCCAATTTTTTTGCATCTTATAACACACTTTAGCTTTTTGGATTTATCCTTACCCAATCTTTATAATCACAAGATGACTACAGAAACTGCAGGGCTCAATTCTTGACATGAGAGTGTTCAAATAAAATTAAGTATGCCTCTGCCTTCTTTAAGTTTGAAGAATCGGTAAACATTTTTCAGAAGTCCCATAGAAAACTTCTGCTGCTGTCCTATTTGTCAGAATTATGAAGCATGCTCATATTTTTCAGCCCAAATCAATCAGTAGCAAGAGAAAGGGGACATTCAGTGGCAAGAGGAATGGAACTGAAATAATTGGCATAAAGTAGTGTTTCTTAATCTACACTGTATATCATAATCACTTGAGGGACTATTATAAAAAGTAAAAAGGCTTCCAGAAATTCTGAATTTGTTATGGAGTGGGTTTGGGGAATTATATTTGTGTGTGTTTGTTTGTTTGCTTGCTTGTTTTTGAGACAGAGTATCTCTCTGTCACCCAGGCTGGAATACAGTGGCACGATCTCAGATCATTGCAACCTCTGCCTCCCAGGTTCAAGTGATTCTAATATTTCAGCCTCCTGAGTGGCTGGGACTACAGGTGAGTGCAACCACGCCCGGCTAATTTTTGTATTATTATGAGAGATGGGGTTTCGCCATGTTGGTCAAGCTGGTCTTGAACTCCTCACATCAAGTGATCTACTGACTTCGGCTTCCCAAAGTGCTGGGATTACAGGCATGAGACACCACACCTGGCTTGGGGAATTGTATTTGTTTAAAAATTTCATATAAATCTGAGGCAAATAAGCAGCTTTGACCAGTTATACTCTCCCTGAACTGGTTACT
Source organism: Theropithecus gelada (assembly GCF_003255815.1). Lineage (NCBI taxonomy): Eukaryota > Metazoa > Chordata > Mammalia > Primates > Cercopithecidae > Theropithecus > Theropithecus gelada. The sequence goes on from NC_037673.1 coordinate 19,160,008, forward strand.
ATATTTCCTCACTTGAGGAACACATACTACAAAAATTTGGGGTTCTCCAGTGGAGAAGAACGGAGGAATTAGCTCAGGCAAAACAAAAACCTCAAAGTGCTATCATGGAGAATGTAGCAGGAGAAAAATGCCTTTGGGGAAAAAAGATCTGAGAGGGAAAGATATATTAAATGGGGTAAAAGAAATAAAAGGAGATGATGTGGATGGTGTGGAGGGTTTACCACTGAGCTGGTAGGGGGGATATAAGCCTGACAACAAACCTTGAAAGTAATTACAAGAAGGAAGACTCTCCAACAATTAGAAAGAATCTGATATTTTACAGCCTGGGAGCAAACTGGTGGTTGAGTCAGCATACATAGATCTCCAAAATCTTACTCCAATGAGAATAAACCATCGCCTAAAAGCAAGGAATACACTAGCTATCCCTTCCATTTATGGCTTTCTTTATTTTTTATTTTTATGTTTTGAGATGAATTTTCGCTCTTGTAGCCCAGCCTGGAGTGCAACGGTATGATCTTGGCTCACTGCAACCTCCATCTCCAGGGTTTCAAGCAATTCTCCTGACTTGGCCTCCCGAATAGCTGGGATTACAGGCATGCACCCACCCTATACAGCTAATTTTGTATTTTTAGTAGAGACGGAGTTTCTGTATGTTGGTCAGGCTGGTCTGGAACTCCCAACCTCAGGGTGATCCACCCGCCTCGGCCTCCCAAAGTGCTGGGATTACAGGTGTGAGCCACCACACCTGGCCATTATGGTTTTCCTACTAAGCATCAGCATGCACTTATCTGAGTACACAGCATGAATGATACGTGTCCTATCTTCTTTGTCTCTAAAATACATGCATCCACACATGATGCTCCATAGTCCCTTTATTATCAAGGGAGAGGGAGTTGAATCCTGAAAGTCTAATGGGAAGGTGATGGGTATCTCACACTTCTTCCTGTACCTATAGATGATGCGGTATAATTAAAACTTTCTGAACTGAGGCAGTGGTTGATGACACCTCCATGAGGGTTAAATACTGGTTTATAATACAACTGTTCTGAACGCATTCAAACTTAAAATGTTTGTATAATTTAACATGATAAAATTCAACAAAAATTAAGTGCAAAAGTTATAGAGAAGTAAATTAGGAAGGAAAAATTGCTCAATAATCCGATAGTCTGGTATCTGATAGCCTAGAAGCCACAAAAGACAAACATGTACAAAATGAATAAATATGTGGGCAATGATAAATATTCAAGGGTGTATGAACAAAGGAAAAGATAGATCTTACAAATTATTCCCAGCTTTGCATGTGTGTGTAAAGAAAAAATGTTAAATTATTATTAAATCTAGTGAGGTTACAGTTATACATTTTTATTCTTAATGTCTATCTATGCCTTTGGACATTTGTTTTTTATGCCCTTTTATATCTTAAATAATAAGAATTCAGACGTGGTAAAGTCACAGTTGAAAATTGGTTTCTGATCATAAATATTCCTTTAATGCATTAAGAAACAGTGTCAAAAGGCATTTTGTTAATATTCAGATATGAAAATACTCAAAATCTTCTTAAGCTCAAAATCTAATGTATAAAAAGGATATTAATTTTCCACCTATTCCGTTTCTAGCAACTGTCTTAGGTTTTCCTTGTTATATATTTTGTTTCCACATTTACCGTTTTCACAGGAGGATATTGGTCTCATTTGAAGTATTTAGCCCTAAATCAATGTTATTTTAACAATTATATAAAGTAAACAATTTGCATATTCTCATTAAAAACATTCCATCCTAAAACATATTAAATTTTAAAATAAGAATAAAAACATGTAGAGGCATAACAAGATGGCCAAATAGGTCACTGATTGACCTCGCTTCAAGAACACACAATTGGACGACTATCCACATAAAGGAGCATCAAATCAGGTGAATGATCACAGTACCTGGTTTTAACATCATATTATGGAAAGAAGCACTGACGAGTGTAGGAACGAGTGTTGAGTCACTTACACCACCCCATCCACATTCCCAAACAGTGGATGCATAGCACAGAGATGGAATCTGTTCTTGGGGGAGGAAGAACACAGCGATTTTAAGACTTCGCATTGGAGCTCAGGGACTCCCTGTCACAGCAGAAAGCAACAGTAGGCAGGACTCAGCTGGTGCCCATGGAGGGAGCATTTAGACCAGTCTCAGCAACTGGGGAATCATCCACGTCAACGTTCAAAACCTGAGTTCTGGCAAGCCCCAGCACTGCAGACCAACGTGCTCTAGCATTCCAAATAAACTTGAAAGGCAGTTTAGGTCACAAGGACTTCAATTTTGGAGCGAGTTCTAGTGCTGTGCTGGACTCAGAGTCAGCAGACATGGGGGGAACATGACTTAGTGAGACACCCGCTCTAGTGCTTGTGCCTTTCCTGCCTCAAACCCAGGCAGTGCAGCTCACAACTCCAGAAGAGTGTCCTTCCCTCCACTTGAGGAGAGAAGAAGGAAGAGTGAAGAGGACTTTGTCTTGCATCTTGGATACCAGCTCAGTCACAGTAGGGCAGGGAACTGGGCAGAGTTATGAGGATCCCATTTTAGGCCCTAGTCTCCAGACATTTCTAGACATGCCTTGGCCCAGAAGGAGATCTGCTCCCTTGAAGGTAATGATTCACTTCTGACAGGATTCATCATTTGCAGACAAAAGAGCTTGTTGTCTCGGCAAAATCAGTGGTATCCAGGTAGAACCCACCGTAGGCTTTGGATGGGCTTCTGAGATATCCTGGCTTCAGTTGTGACCCAGCACCTTCCCAGCTGTGGTGGTTATGAGGAGAGATTGCTTCTCTTTGAGAAAAGCAGAATGAAGAGTAAAGGGGACTTTATCTTTCCGTATAAGCACCAGCAGGGCCACAGTAGGGGAGAGCACAAAGTTGGCTCTTGGAGTCCCCAGTTCCAAGTCTTGGCTCTCAGACAGCATTTATGGACATTCTCTGGGCCACAGGGAAAATCGCTGCCATGAAGGGAGAGTCCCAGGACTGGTTGCACTCACTACAAGCTGACCGAAGAGGACTTGGGCCTTGAATGATCATCATTAGTAACCAGGAAGTACTCTGTTGTGGACTTGGTGTGGTGGTGGACATGGAGAGAGACTCCTCTGCTTCTGGAAAGGGAAAGAAGAGTGGGAAAAACTTTGTCTTGTGGTGTGGGTGCCAGCTCAGCAACAGTAGAATAGAGAATCAGGTTGAATCCAAGTTTTCTGACTCCAGACCCTGGCTCCTAGACAGTATCTCTGGACTCACCCAGAGCCAGTGGAACTGATTGCCCCGAAGGGAATGACACAATCCTGACTGGCTTTGCAACTTGCTGAATATAGAGCTAGGGCCTGAGTCGACATAGGTGACAGCCAGGCAGTGATTGCTGTAAGTCTTAGGTGAGACCCAGTACCGTACTAGTTTCAGGTTTGATCCAGCATAGTCTCAGGAGTGGTGGCCACAAAAGTGCTGTGTCACTTCTTCCTCAACTCCAGGTGGCTCAGCACAGGAAGAGAGTGACTCCATTCGTTTGAAAGAAATAAGAGATTAGAACAAGAATATCTGCCTGGTAGTGAAGGGAATTTGTCCAGATCTTATCCAAGACCGCAAAGGTGGTACCTCAAGAAATCTGCAAGAACCACAGCATGACTGGGCTAATGGTGTCCCTCAATGCAGATATGGTGGCAGAGACAAAAATCTCAGATTGATAACCAAGTCCCTCTGAATGCCTTGAAAGCCATTTCAAGAAGGTTATATACATACAATCCCAGACTGCAAAGAATAAAATAAACACTAAACCTTTTTATGTCCAGACACCTATGAACATTCTCGAGCATCAAGTCCATCCAGGAAAGCATGCATTCACCAGATTAAAAAACACACTAGGCACCAATCCTAGGGAGACAGAGATAGGTGCCCTTTCAGACAGAGAAATTCAAAATAGCTGTTTTGAAGAAATGCAACAAAATTCAAAATAACACAGAGAAGATATTCAGAGTACTATCAGATATATTTACCAAAGAGATAAGAATAATCAAGCAGAAATTCCGGAGGTGAGAAATGCAACTGACATGCCGAAGAATGCATCAGAGCCCCTTACCAGCAGAATTGATTAAGAACAAGAAAGAATGGGTGATCTTGAAGACAGGCTATTTAAAAATACAGAGTCAGAGGAGAGAAAGATAGGGGTAGAAACTTTATTCAAAGGGGTAATAAGAGAGAACTTCCAAAAGGTGGGGAAAGATATCAATATTCAAGTATAAGAAGGTTAGAGAAGACTAAGCAGATTTAAACCAAGTTAAACTACCTCAAGACATGTAATAAACAAATCTCCAAAGAGAAAAGTTAAAGAAAGGATCCCAAAAGCAGCAAGAGAAAAGAAACAATACATATACAATACATACAATAACATAAAACGAAGCCCCAATACATCTGGTAACATGTTTTTAGTGGAAAGCTTAAAGACTGGGATAGAGTGGCACGACATACTTAAAGTGCTGAAGAAAAACACTTTTATCCTACAAAAGTGATGGCAGCATCAGCCTGTCTGGAGCAGTCCCTGCAAGATGGCAGCTGCAGCAGGGGATGTGTAGCCAGGGTTGCATGGTCCGTGGAACCTGTAAGAGCTAGGAACAGGCAGGAGCCCCACCTCCTACTGGGTTGGTGGGGCAGAAGCCCATGTTCCCAGGTGCAACTGCATGCATTTGCTCATCTGCGGCTCTGTATCTAGGCATCCCCGCCCCCTTGGGAGCCCGGGAAGCCTTCCCTGCCACTGCATGCTCAGAAGTGCCTACTGTCACTCTTTGGCCTCTTCCCACTCATGGTACCTGCTCTGATTTCAGAGCAAAGTTGAAGCTGAGCCCTGGATCTGTCCAGACTCAGCTGGGTGTATGCACACTCAGGGCAGCTCTGACATGCCAGACACTCACCACCTTTGCCCCTCTGAAACTTTGGGACCCGATGATTGTGAGAAGGAGGCTGAGGGCACTGAGGGCAACTCGGGTGTGGGTTCGCAGGTGCCCCTTAGCCCCAAACAGCCTGGACACCGTGGACAGCATGTTGATGGTGGTAGGCAGACAGGCTTCTATACAGCAAGGGGCAGGTCTGTGGTGAAACCTTATCTTTAAGTCAGGGACAGCTTGAAGCCTGGGGGCCTGGCTGCCAATTCCAGGTAGACTCCATGACCTGAAGGGAGAACTTATGGTGCTTTTCTTAGGCCCTCCCATGGCTGTCCATGAACCAATCAGCATTCTCTTCCTTCCTTCTGAGCCCATAAAAACCCCAGATTCAGCCAGACTCACACAGACATCAGGACTACCAGCTGTGGAAAGGAACTATCCACCACAGATCTCCCCTCCACTAAAGGCTGGAAACTAATCAGGACAACCTGCCTGCAGAAGGAGCTACCCACTTCAGGTCTCCTGACAGCCTTCTGTCACTCAGTGCAGCTCCTCTCCACCTTGCTCAATCTCTAGTTGTCCAAGTACCTCATTCTTCCTGAACGCAGGACAAGAACTAGGGATGCACCAAATAGTAGGACTGAAAGAGCTATAACACAAACAGGGCTGAAACTTGCCTGCTGCTCACCACATTGCAGGCGACAAGAGGAGAGATGAGCTGCAGCCCTTCGGGGTTCCCAGGCCTAAGGGCTCTCTGAGCCAGGGTTGTGACACTCTCTCCAGGGCTCTGTGATTCCTGGTGTTTCCAAGCTTTCAAGTGCCACCGTCTTCCCTGATGCCCAAATTGGAAGCTGCTTGCATTATGTCTGATCTAGCCACAGCCTTACATGGATCCAGTTCCTATACTGGTACCTGGAGCTAACTGGCCTGCCACAGCTGCCACACCTGGCTGTGTGCAGTGGCCAGATGCCACACTTGCTCACACATCCATTGCCGCTCCACACCTGCCTTGCTTGGCAGGCATGGGATCTTGGTTGGCAGCATAAGTCAAGCTCAACCTTCCAGGTCAAGTGCGTGGAACAAGCCCAGAGGGTCCGAGCAAAACTTGGCAAAAGTGCCAGTGGCCACAGTTTTTCAACTGAAGAGCTACACCCTAAGGATCCTGTGACAATAGTGTATCCGGTCAAAATATCCTTCAAACACAAAGGAGGAATAAATAATTTCCCAAACAAAAGCTGAGGAACTTCATCAATACCAGACCTGTCCTGCAATAAATGATACAGAGAGTTCTTCAATGTGAAAGAAAAAAGATGTAATGAGCAGTAAGAATTCATGTGTCAGTGTAACACTAACTTGTAATAGTATATACACAGAAAACACAGAATAGAATAATACCATAATTCCTAGTTTCAACTACTCATATCTTGATTAGAAAGACTAAAAGATGAACTAATCAAAAATAATTACTACAACTTTTCAAGATACAGAAAGTACAAGATATAACTAGAAACAACAAAAAGTCAAAAAGTAGAGGCAAGAAGATAAAGTGTAATTTTCATTAATTTTCTCTTTTATCAAAATAACTTATGTACCTCCATAAATATATATACCTGCTATGCACCCCCAAAAGTAAAAATTAAAAATTTCAACATGAAGTAAGCACTTACTGCTTTAAAAGAAAGGATATATGAAATAAAATATGTAAAAATGATACTGCAGATAAAGCTTAACATGCTGGAATATAAAAATGCATTAACTTAGTTTTATTTTCTAAAACCAAAAGAAGAAAGAAAAGAAAAATAATTATGTACAATATATTTACTATACTGTCATTTACACAAGTTTAATTTGGAAATATGTTTAAATATCCATTCAAGTGAATTTTGATATATTTTCATTGTGGAATTTTATGGAGTCATTTGTGAGACACTGTTACAGTGATTATGAGGGAGTGTTTTGGGGGTGACATAATTTGAATTGAAATCTGAAATGTTCTACTTACTAGATATGTGACTTTGACAATTTGTGTATCCCCTCTATATACTTCAGTCTCTTCGACCCAAACTGGGAGAGAAAAGTTACGTGCTGTTGCACATGATGATAGAGGTACTAGTAGTGTTAGTCATGAAATCTACACTGAAAACTCACTTTTGTCTAGAAATTATGCTTCCTTTTTATTTATTATTTATGCTAGAAAATATAAGGTGATCTGTCCATTAAATCTGTCTCAAGTTATGTAATAGACCTATTCAGATTATACATTTAATGTATAATATATCCTATATGTAGCAAATTATAGATTTCAGTCTATGTTATCTCACTCTCGCAACTTCCATGCATAATCACCGTAACAGTGTCTCACATAATACGTACAGAGTCATGTATTAACCTGATTATACCAGATATATATACTCTGATTATATCTGGTTATCACAGACTACTTAAGGACAAATACAATGCTCATGACATAGTATTAAATTATTAAATGAGCAAAGCAGAATGATGCAACAGATCATTGTTTTGCCAACATTTCATAAGACTTACTTATTGCTGGGTGCCATGGTTCGTGCCTGTAATTCTAGCACTTTTGCAGGCCGAGGCAGGTGGATCACATGAGGTCAACAGTTCGAGACCAGCCTGGCCAACATGGTGAAATCTCATCTCTACTAAAAATACAAATGTTAACCAGTTATGGTGGCAAGTGCCTATAATCCCAGCTACTCGGGAGGCTGCAGCAGGAGAATTGTTTGAACCCAGGAGACAGAGTTTGCAGTGAGCCAAGATGACACCACTGCACTCCAGTCTGGGCAACAGAGCAAAAACCCCATCTCAAAAACAAAACAGCAACAACAAAAAAACTGACTTATTTAAGAATATCTATCTATCAACTACCTATGTTTCCATTTATTCTTTAGAACATAATGAAAGGAACATCATTTAAGAACGCAGAAATGAAGCTCAGTTGAAACGTTGGTGGGGTGGGTGCAGGTTCCTCTGTGTGTGTGTGTGTGTGTGTGTGTGTGTGTGTATGTATTATCCTCTTTTTAAATTTTCCTTTATTAAGAAAATGTCAAGTGACATGTAGACATTACAATTTTGTGTCAGCGGTCAATGATAGTATTTGTTCACCACACCTGGTTTTTTTTTTTCCTTTTTTTGTAGAGATGGGATCTTGCCAAGCTGGTTTCAAACTCCTGTCCTTAAATGATCCCACCTTGTCTTCCCAAAGCACTGGGATTACAGGTGTGAGCCACTGTGCCCAGCCAAAATGTAATGTTATAAAAATTTTAATTTGTGGGAAATTCACATTATTTAAAATTTTATGCTTAGATAAGTGATTGATATTTTATAACACACTAGTACAATGTAGTCCTTTTTTTGTAAAATGTAACTGGCACTGCATATCAATCAAAAGGGGAAACAAAATATTAACAATGTAAAGACAGGGTTAAACATGACTTTTACTTTTTTATATAGCTCTTTTGGAGTGTAATTGCCAAATTACATGAATGAAAACATTTTATTAAATGCTGGCTCAATAAATAAAATTAAATGGAATTTTACAGTCGCATTACTAGGATAATGAATATATTTTGTGAAATACACACACATGCATAAGCACACAATGTATAGTGAGAAATAAGTCACTTTTTAACCTTTTGGATATGGTCTTCACAATGAAGTTAAGACACTGAGTGCTTCACTATTAAATATTATAATCATTATAATCTTTAATATCTCTTTAATATTTATGAAATATTTTCCCCACTTTAATTTCGGCAATAGTTTTCAAAGTAAAAGAGTTACACCAGTGAATACCAGTTCTAGTGTGGATGTCAATGGTATTACATTTCTGAACAAAAAATGTTGGCATACTATTTTCATTATTTTCTTTCCAGTGATGTCATCTTCCTATATAGAAATCTCATTGTACAAATTATACTTGCACAATGCCTATCTACGGAAACTCAGCCGGACGTGCAAAGATTCTTAGAATCTAAGGCTTTGAAATGTATTAGGTGATATTCTATGTTAACGCTTATTCTTTTTGTCATACTGAAGAGAAGACAGAAACATATGCTACTGACCACAGACGACTTCATAAAGAAGTTGGGAATACGGCAGAAACGGACTTGGGGAAAATTAATCAATTGGGGGGATTCCTTTCCAGGAAAACTCTACCACTCACCCACTAGAGTATCACCTGGAGATCAAGAAATCCCACACTTGGCTGGGACAGTGGCTAACGCTTGAAATTCAGGCACTTTGGGAGGCCAAGGTGGGCGGATCACTTGAGGCCAGGGGTCGGACACCAGCCTGGCCAACATGGTGAAACCCCCATCTCTACTAAAAATACAAAAAGTTAGCCGGGCCTGGCGGCGTACAGCTATAGTCCCAGTTTCTTGGGAGGCTGAGTCAGCAGAATCGCTTGAACCTGGGAGGCAGAGCTTGTAGTGAGCTGAGATCGGCACTGCAATCCAGCCTGGCGACAGAGCGAGACTCCGTCTAAAAAAAAAAAAAAAAAAAGACCCCACACTTAAAATTTGCCCCCACTCTAATGTGGTCCTGGATGTCTGGATGTGCTTGGAAACACCTGACTGTACACTTAAGAGTGCTAGTGTCTCTGCTACAGGTTCTTACCACGCTTCTTGATTTTGGACTCAGAAGAATCATGGCTGTGGCTGCCATACTCGTTCTTAGCTAGAAATGTGTGTTTGTCAATATTCTGGGAAATCTTTGGTTTCACACAGACAGTGTGATGCAACAGCGTTGGAATTAGTTTTAAAAGTCTATGATTTGCACACAATTAGAGGAGTATTCCAGACATTCAGACAAATCCCTAGGCAAAGAAAATTTTTCTCTCTTTCAATTTCTCCCTATATGCAAACCTACATACCTACCCTATTTTCTCATAGTCCTATCCTGGATCTAACATCTATTATTGATTAAATGACTCCCGTGATTTTTCCTTTTTTTTTTTTCTTTTCCAGTAGTCAAGAACACAAACTTCCATATCAAACATTCTCTTTTCTTTATACAGTCAGGTTGTTCTATTGCTTTCTCTTTCTTTTGCTTCTAATAAATGCTTGTCTTGTGATTGAATGAGAAGGATATCTCCAATTAAATGCTCTCATTAATTACCATTCGTGTTACGCTTAAAATTTGCATAACAAAAATGTATACTTCAGTGATGTTCTTTCTTCAGTGCTCACCTTTCACTCCTTTTACTCCTACATGCATACATATGGAGTGTATGTAGGTATATATATATGTATAGGAATATATATGTATGTATGTACATGTAGGAGTATGTATATATGTACATAGGAATTAAAGGAGTCAAAGATGAGCATATATAAAATATATAAAGATATATATACCTTTATATATAATCATCCTTTATATATAAAGGACCATTTGCATCAATCGGAAAAAAGTACTATCTATGATTGAGTGAAATTTCAAGACATAATTTTATGATATGGATATAATTTGAGTTGATTCAAACTAACTCAGAGATTAATAAAATTATCAACATTACAGTTAGTTCATTTTTCCAATTTAATTAGAGTTACACAATGGGCAAAATTGTGTAGAAACAACTTAACTGTGTCTTTGAGTCTTGGGATCTTCTAGAGGTTGAAGCCAAAATGTTGGCTGCAATGAATTGAAGACTGGATTGGAGCTGCAGGATCAGCTTCTAAACTTGCTCATGTGCCTGCCTTCCAGAGGCCTCCATCCCCCAACTTGTCAGCCTTTCTGTGTGGCTTCTCAGGCCAAAAGCCAGTGATACGATTTAGAGTGAATGAGGGAGTGAAAGAGAGAGAATGCTCAAGATACCACTCCGCCGTTCATGGCCTAGTCGTGGAGTCAGACATCACTTATTTTATATTAATAAAAGAATTTGCTTTAATAAAGCCTTCACTCATTAAAAGGGATTGCAAAAGGACTCGAATTCCAAGAGGTAGGGATCTTTAGGGGTTATATTGAAAGCTGACCACCACGCCAAGGACTGACTTCTTTCTATTTACCAAAGTTATTGAATATTAACTTTTTATATTACACATATTTTATATGGTATTTTAAACTTTTTAAATACTGAACCACATATTTTCTTTGATTTTACATGTAATCATTTATTTTCTAAATAATGAGAGATTTTCTTTGGTTTATACATATATACGTATATATATGTCATTATCTTTTATCCTCACCCCATTGCTTTGCTAATGATGCTATCTAATAGTGTAGAAAAAAGATAACAGTGAGAAACTTCTTTGCTTTTTCCTTGATTTTACTGGGAGTTGCACCAATAGTTTACTATTAATTATGTCAGTGTGGGTATTATTTTTTGTAAATATCCTTTGTCAAGATTACTCTAGATCAAGAGTTTCTTTGTACGTCTAGTTTATTGTTTTAGGTGAATAGGTGTTGGATACTTCTAATGCCTATTGAGATAACAATATTGTTTTTCTTATTAGTTTAGTCATCAAATATTTACTGAGTGGACATCATGGATGAAGCACTCTTTGATAACAGGGTAAAGTGAATAAAACTGTTAATTACCCTGCGTAATAGGGTAAATAGTACATCACACTAACTTTTTATGAATTTTGCCATGATATTTGTTCAGTCATAACATATTTACATATAGATATATGTTCAGATTTGTTAAAGATGTCACTATTCACAAGATTTTTTTCCTTTAATATACAACTAGTTTGTAAAATCAGCTTGTTAGTCTCCAAAAATGTTCTAGGTTCTTGATCAGTTGCTAGCAAATTATTTATTCCTTGGTTAACTAGAATTCATTTGGTAATTCTTGTGGATGGATCTTTAGCTGCTGTAGTGGCTAATTTTATCTGCCAACTTGACTGCCCAAACATTTCATGAAATATAATTCTGGGTGCGTCTGTGAGAGTGTTTCTGGATAGCATTAACGTTTGACCTTCAGTAGGTGATAGGTAAAATCAACTATGGTACATCTATAACATAGATTGTTACCCAGCAATAAAAAGAAATAATTGAGTGACAAATGCAACAACTTTTGATGGCTCTCAGGAAATTATTTTTAGTGAAAAGGTCGGTCTTAAAATATTACATACCATATAATCAATTTAAATATCATTTTTGAAATGACAAAATTATAGAATAGAAAACAGATTCAAGGTTGCCAGGTATTAAGTATAGAAAGTGAGGGAAGGAAGTGAGGTGCTGTTGTAAAAGGATGCAGGAGGATACTTTGTAATGAAATTGTCCTGTATCTTGATGTGAAGATGATGTTAGCATCGAGGAGAAACTGGGTCAAGTGTGTTTGAAGCCTCTGTGTATTATATTTTACATCTGCTTATGAATCTACACATATGTCAAAATAAAAAACTTTAAAAAGGATTTTTAAAAAAGGAATTGGTTTTCTGAATACAGTAGATTGTTCTTCCTAATGGGCGAACCTCATCCAATCAATTGAAGGGCTGAATAGAAGGAAAAGCTGATTTCTCTCCCCGTGTTAGTAGTTCTCGGTTCATTGTTTCCATCTTTATGTACAGTTGTACCCAATATTTAGCTCTCACTTATAAGTGAGAATATTCTAAATTCTCAAAGGCAACTGCAATAAAAACAAAAAGTGACAAGTGGGACTAACTAGCACTTCTGCACAGCAAAAGAAACTATCAACAAGGTAAACAGTCTATAGAATGGGGAAAAATATTCACAAACTGTGCATCCAACAAAGGTCTAGTAACGAGAATCTAAAACAAACTTGAGCAAATGAACAAGCAAAAACAAGTAAGTCCATTAAAAATTGTCTTCTCAAAAAAAGACATAAAAATGGCCCAAAAACATGAAAAATGCTCATCATCACTAATGATCACAGAAGTACAAATCAAAACCACAATTGATACCATCTCACACCAGTCAGGATGAGTATTATCAAAAAGTCAAAAAATAATAGACACTGATGAGGCAGCAGAGAAAAGGGAACACTTATACACTGTTGATGGGAATGTAAATTAACTCAGCCACTGAGGAAAGCAGTATGCAGATGTCTTAAGGAACACAAAACAGAAGTACTGGTTGACCCAGCAATCCCATTACTGTGTATATACACAACAAAAGCAAATCATTCTACCGGAAAGGCACACGCACTCATCTGTTCAATGTGGCACTAGTCACAATACCAAAGACATGAAAAAAACCTATTTGCCCATCAATAGTAGATTGGATAAACAAAACATGGTACATGTCCACCATGGAATACTAAACAACCATAAAAAGAATGAAATCATGTCTTTTACAGCAACATACATGCAGCTGGAGGCCATTATCCTAAGATAATTATGCAGAAACAGAAAATCAAATTCTACATATTCTCTTTTTCTTCCGCCTTTGGAAAGGTTTCTCTAGGTTTAAAGGGATTTTTTTTTTTTCTAAATTTATGCGCCTAACAACAATAAAACCTTTATGGGATGTAAATGCAGTCTTTTATTCTTGTTTATTGTATATTAAAGTAGCGTTCCCAAATTGTAGAAGGAAGTAGGTTGCACAGGGGCACAGGTAATGATAGACAGTCAATTTTGCAATGCTAGAACTTTTTTTGTTGCTTGGATCAAGATTCAAACATATGGCTTAATGCATTGTGAATTTCTCTTCTCTTTTACTCCTTTTCATCTAAAAGATTTCTTTTGTTGTTGTTTTTTATTTTTCTTTGCCCTCATGGTCCCTGTCCTGCTCATGTTCAACACTGTTTTCTTTAGAATGAGACTCTCCTGAAAATCTATTTGTTCGGCATTGGATCCTAGATCTGAGGAGCTATTTTACTAGATCCTCAAATTTCCTTTCCACTCACAAATGGATTGGAGTGTACAAAATCCCTCATCATATCAGTTGCGGATCTTAAATTAGTAACCCCCACTTTCCAATGAGTACCTGTTAGGTCATGTGGGGTTTTCCCACCTGCAAGTGTCCAATTTGCCCATTTACTTCAGTCTTCTTTCTTCTGCACAGCTTCTGACACCATGCAGGTCTTGCAGCTTTTGATGTCTGTGAACGTATGCAGTTATTTGTCCGTGGGTTTTTTTTTGTTTGTTTGTTTAATTACCTTAGTTACTCTGTTTTGGAGTGGGATATGAGGGGAAATCAGGGAGATTAAAATATTTAAACACTAAGATAACACCAATTCTACCTGCCCAGTATCCTCATCAATAGTTGTATTTGGAAATTGGTGTCACTTTCTTCTAAAAATCAATAATTACTTCATATGTTATACCTTTCTCCTAACTTTTCCTTTACTGTCTTTTGACAGAGATGTTGTCTGTGTGTGTATAAAAGCTGAAGTTGCTCTGACTCCCCACCCCCCGCACCCCATAGGACATGTGATTTTTATACCTGAGAGCAAGATTTTTACACCTGAGAACAATATTCTTAACGTATTTTAAACGCATGTGGCCAATTTCTTTAATTCCGTTCTGAAATTCAGGGATATCTCTATATTTTACATATTTTTTCCACTCCAAGTATCTCATTTATTTGCTCTATTTAATATTTTTCTCCTCTTGCATTATTATTTTCTTAAGCAGTTTTCTAGTTCACTGACTCTGCTTTTGGTGCTAATGATTTAATTATGACTGTTTCTGATGTGATTTAAATCACTGCTGCTTTTTATTATTATTTAATTTATTTTCTGTAATCTCAGCTCATTTGTCATATCCTCTGCGGTTTTATCAAAATTAAGATTATTTTACAATGTTTATGTGGTCTGTGTTAACAGATAGTTGTTAAAGGATATGTTTTGTTTAAACTAAAATCCTGGTTTTTATACAAATATAAGTTGAACAAATGTCAAAAGTTTTAGTTAACTCATTAATTAATAAGGGAACCAGTAATACGTTATAACTGGCTCAACAGAGATTTCAAAACACACACATTGGCACAAACACACACACACACTCCATCAATTGTGCTGAAATAAATTTACAAACAAATACAAAATTTATAAAATTTTTCAAACATTGGAAAAGATCAGAAAGTATTGACTTAATGTTTTCTGTTTCTTAAAAAAATTCCAAACACTTGTTTTACATTTTTTTCTGTTTTTTCATTCTTCCTACTCTCTTTTCTTGTCTTAAAAATATGCATATATAAAAATAAATATTTTAATACACTATATATTTTCTTGTCTTATATATATACATATTTAAGTATATATAAAACTGTATATATTTAAGACAAGAAAATATATAGTGTATTAAAATATTTATGTATCTATCTATATATTTAAGACAAGAAAATAGATATGTAGAGTGTATTCCATGCAGATTGGGATAGGGATTCATTAAATAATGATATTCTCTCTCCATGTTTTGTATTAATTACTGAAAATGTTTACGTTGTTTTAACTGTGTTCTAATTTTATTTCATTTTAGTAGATTTCAGAGAGAGAGAAAGGAGGGAAAACCCCTCTACGTTTTTATCTTTTAAGCCAATATCTAACTGGTTAAACAGTCTTATATTGTAAAGACAGCAGCCTATACAAAGGTTTGCTTTCCATTTAATGTTTTTACAAAGCTAATTTTACCATTAGCTTTTTACTAGTCGTTAGAGGAACAGTCCAACTATTGAATATATGACCATGGCTTTTATTTCACCAGAAAATATGTAGTTTGCTAGAAACAATAAAAATTGCATAAAGATGCTATTGGAGTTGAATCGGAACCTTTCAAGACTGCCTGTAAAAAATAGTCTTTCATTTAAAAATAAGAATTATCATCTTATTTAAGTGATAGGTCTTTGGGATTTACAGCTTTGATTACTCCTAAAGAGGAAAAGTACCCTGTGTTATTTGGCATGGAGGGAATAACTCAAATTTTGAGATAAGGCAGTACCTACTTCTTTAGCTGCTGAGTAAGAGTTGGGAGGGCACCTTGCATTTTGAAGGGGGCATAGAGATAAATACAACAGACTACCTTTCTCTAGAAGTGTACATAGTTATTTTATTTTCCCTTTACCCACTCCAGCTCACAATTTCAGTTTGGTTCATGACTAGAAATATATTTACAGATTCACAGAGTCTACAGATAAAACAGATTTATTCAATTGCACTGCACATTTAATATCTGCTACACCAAAGTATTTATACTCTATATGAGAAAAACACTCATAGGAGTTGTTTAGAGAGCTTTGAATCACAAAGTTTTAGAACATTTGGATTATGTGGATTAAAAAAAATTTTATATGTTCAATAAAATAAAATCCCAAAAGCCATTTTTCCTACCCTAAATAAATGTTTTCCAAGATTCATAAATAATTTTTAAACACAGTAATGTTACTATAACTCCTTTTACTATGAAGAAACACCTGCTAATTTTTGCGGGAGAAAAGGAAATAACTCAGGGTGATTTGGGATCATGCAGTAACAAATGAAAACAAATAAAATGTTACTTCTTTGAAATCAAAAGGGACAGCTGATTTACATACACACACATACAACAAAAAAAATTTTTTTAAATCACATAAAATCTATTTTTTTTTTTTTTTTTTTTTTTTTTGAGACGGAGTCTCCCTCTGTCGCCCAAGCTGGAGTGTGGTGGTGTGATCTCGGCTCACTGCAAGCTCCGCCTCCCGGGTTCAGGCCATTCTCCTGCCTCAGCGTCCCGAGTAGCTGGGACTACAGGCGCCTGTCGCCTCGCCCGGCTAATTTTTCGTATTTTTAGTAGAGACGGGGTTTCACCGTGTTAGCCAGTATGGTCTGGATCTCCTGACCTCGTGATCAGCCTGCCTCAGGCTCCCAAAGTGCTGGGATTACAGGCGTGAGCCACCGCGCCCAACCACAATCTAATTTATTACTGCAGAAGATTTAATATGCCTTCAAATATATGTTTTTACACTGCTCTTTTACACATCAGTTGGATTTAAAGTTCTACAGTTACATATCTGATTCTTAAAAACTTGGTACATTGAAAAAATTAGCCAGGCGTGGTGGCAGGTGCCTGTAGTCCCAGCTATATGGGAGGTTGAGGCAGGAAAATGGCGTGAACCAGGGAGACAGAGCTTGCAGTGAGCCAAGACTGCGCCATTGCACTCCAGACTGGGCGACAGAGCCAGACTCCGTCTCAAAAAAAAAAAAAAAAAAAAAAAGCTTTGTACATTTATTACATTCCACTTTGATCAATCATTTGAATTAAACAAATTGTTGTATTAGCAATACGTCTTTGATATCAGTAAAATAGAGTCATATGGAAAGATACAGCTATAGGTCAAGAAAACACACACACGTGCATGCACACGCACAAATACACGAATACACATTCATTCTCACATTATTTAGTTTGGCTCCAACTCTACCACACAGCAGCAACAAAAATTGAAAAAGGGTGCCCAGGGTTATAATGAACACTTTATAGAAACAAGCTCTTCAGAATAGCATATGGTACTTTAATTCAAATGCACTCCAGGATGAGGAAAGCGCTTCACAATGGAGTATTAGGGAAAATGAATAGCTGTCTAGGGTTCTTTAAGTATAGGAAAAGACATTGGGATAAAAAAAAATAAAGCTATACTGAAACACATGAGTTACGCTAAATGTATTTTTCCTGCTGGGAAAAAAAAATGCCTAGGGATATTTTAGTTTAATCAGTTACACACTTAGCTACACTGGTAATCTTTTTTCCCTTTTTCCTTTTATTTCCTCTTTCCTTTCTACTTTCCTTTCCCCATTCCTTTTCTTTACCTTTTCCTTTCCTTTTGTCTTCTCTTCTCTCCTCTCCTCCTCCCCTCCCCTCCTCTTACCTTCCTTCCCCTTTTCTTTACTTTATTATTTTGTTTTCATTCTTCCTTACTTTTTAATCAGGCACACTTCCAGGTGCTAGAGATATAATAGCACCTACTTTCATGAGGCTTTTATTCTGTTGACCGATACCAAGATTTGTATTAATTCAATAATTTTAGACATAAAACTTCAGTAGCATAAGGTAATATATTTAAATTTATTTCTGTAATAAAAAGTGTAAATCAGGTTATAAGTAGTTATTTTATATTTCTAGTAATTATTTTTTTCAATGAAAAAATTAGGGTAATCTCTGTTCAATCAACCTGGCGTAGTTGCTATCAACTTCACTTCAGAAAAGCTCCATTCTACGTGAAGGCGCTTAGTCTAATATACAGATCATGAGCCCTAATTAGAAATATCTGAGTACGAACTTTTCCAATCATGGTGCTGAAAGTCATCCAGAAATACAAGATAGATATAAAGATTTTCAATCTGTTTAGGAAAAAAATATAAGCTTAAAAACTGAGAATTGACTGGGTATGTGGCTTGCTCTTGTAATCCCAGCATTTTGAGAGACCAAGGCAGGAGAATCTCTTGAAACCAGTAGTTTGAGATCAGCCTGGGCAACATGGCAAGACGTTGTTTCTGCAAACAATTTAAAATACAATAATTGAGCCAGGCGTGGGGGTGCACATATGTTGTCCTAGTTACTCGGGAGGCTGAGGCAGGAGGATTGCTTGGACCTAGGCATTCAAGGCTGCAGTGAGCTATGATTGCACCATTGCACTTCAGGCTGCACTGCACTCTAGGGCAACAGAACTAGACACTGTGTAAAAGTAAAAATAAATTAATTCATTAAAAATTTGAGATGTGACAAACCACATAGAAAAAATAATCTAGGTCTAAGTTTTTATGTGGACACTAGGCTGCCTGCATAAAGATCACCTATTTTTATGGTCAAAATGCAGATGCCTAGGCCCAGACCTGGATTTATGTAAACAACATTTCTAATAAGTTTGCTAGCCATGGTTCTAAGTACTGAGAACCATTGAGGTAAATTCTAGGGAGTTGTTAACTGCATTAGAAGAATTTCTCATGTGTGGCAAACATGTCTATAAATGAACTTCAAGGACTTACCAAGAAGTCTTCCAAGATGAAAGTCCTCAGCATGCATGCTACATGCAGGATGGCTCTCCAGGACATTCCTTCATGTCTAGTAATTGTCAAGGCAAACACTGAGCTTACAGCTCTGGGGTTTTCTATGAAATGGCAGAACTTAGGAAATTAACAACAATTCCTTTTATATCTGGGGAATTCTAAGATCTTTCTGGTGTATTACATTTTACAGATTTCTTCTATATCTTTCAAGATAGACAGCTGGATAGATTCCTGCCATTTAAATGAGATTTTTGAGAGAAGGTGCATATATATTTTGATAACTGAACTGAAAACATATTGTCATTAGTACTATCAGTAATAGTAGTACTACTATTATTTACAATCGCTGGGAAAATGTGGTTCATTATTATAATCATTAGACAATTCAAAAAAGTTTTTGTGTTAGTTCATTTTCACACTGCTGTAAAGATACTACCTGAAAGTCAGTAATTTAGTTTGTAAACAAAAGAGGTTTAATTGACACAACTCTACATAGCTGGGGAGGCCTCAGGAAACTTACAATCATGGCAGAAGGTGAGGGGGAAGCAGGCACGTCTTACCTGGAGGCAGAACAGACAGCACAAGAAGGAAACTGTCAAACATTTTTAAAACCATCAGCTCTTGTGAGAACTCACTCATTATCATGATAACAACATGGGAGAAACCATCCCCATAATCCAATATCCTCCCACCAAGCCCCTCCCTTGACATGTGGGGATTATAATTCAAGATGGGATTTGGGTGCAGACACAGAGTCAAACCATATCAGTGGTGCACCCATCCATATCCTAATTTTGGAAATGTATTTAGCCATTTGTTTTTGCTTCTCGGTTTAATAAAATCTCAACTCCTTATAAGTAAACCAGAAAAACATTTATCAGGTTATTATAACATTTATATTGTAACATACAAACAATACCTAGAAAATTACAGATAAAACACTTCTGGTCTTGACAATATTGTGCCTAGAACACATTTTTTCATGATACTAGTCTTTGCAATCATCCTTGGTTAGGCAATTGAGATCAAAAGTCTGTAAGAAAAGACAACAGTGGTTACGGTTTTGCTAATCAATCAGCAGTATTGAAATATCAATCAATGTCCAATCTGGTAATTCTTCAGTTGATTTGTTCCTTTGTAAAGTACTTGCATACAATATACATTTCATGTCTTTATCTGTTGGCAGCATATAATATTGTTTTTCAAATCAGTTGCCAGTAGTTAATTTTGCTATTGGCTGAACTTCTGGAAATGGTTTATCTGGGTTTACTTGCCACTGACCATGGCATTTCCAGAAATAATAGAAAAAATATGTCAAAAATGTCTACATAACTATAAATTGTGGCTCTTCTATTGGTTGAGAAAGAGCTAGAAAGATGCTAGGAAACAAAATGTAATGCATTAGATCTTCATCATAATTTCTAGAAATTGATTTTATCTCTACTACAGGCCTTTATTCTTCATAGTTGAAGGTATATAGATATTTTCCCAGGAAGTAGAAACCTGGGTATGTGCTGAAGCAAGCCTCTTCTAACAGAGTCATAGTCATATGAAATACATAGCAATTAAGAGATCTTGGACCTAGTTTTGTTATCTTATACGTGTGACTTCAACAATTAAAAAAAACCACACATACACATTTTTGTCTTTTTCCCCAGGCAATATTACATCTTATTTGTTGCAAAATTTACCTGATGTTGCCACGAAAGAGACAGAAAATGCTAATGGTTGAAGGAGCACTTTGGAGAAAATATCTGTTAAAATGCAAAATGACATCTGATAAATACATTAATTGAAAGATTAGGGAGGAGGCTGGATGATGGGATATTAAATTAGGAGTCAATAGAATGCTTCCTCATACCATTTGAATGCAATTTTAGATTTTCTTTGCAAATAAATATGAAAAATAAATGTAATATCAATGTCTTAAGATTATTTTTCACATTTTAGTATTGTTGCATTGATAACAACCCTACAAATATGCCAACTAGGTGTTGCCTTCTTAAAATATACCATTTGACTACCATTGCAAATTCTGGAAATGTTGCTAAGACTAGACACCAATGCTTTCAGAGATTTCTGATGCAATCTGTTACAAACATTACTTAATAAGAGAAAAAAGTATTTGGCCACCACTTGGCAAGGGAAGAACATAAATATTTATCTACTGTGAAGTATCTGAAAAATGATAATTTCCTTTGAAAAAAATATTTTAGTTGTCAAAGATAAATTATTACACATAGAATCAGATCCTTTATGCTATTTGTTTATCTTATTTAGATGTAATAATTTATAATAACAAACTTAACAATGAAAAGCATATTCAAAATAAGAAAATGTTCTACAAAAATCATACATATCTGTATTTTGTATTTTGGTATGTCTCTCAAACAAATATCATACCCTGTATACAGGTTTCAACAGATTGTTCTCCTAAGATCATATCAAGGATATGTATATAACTTTCAGAATGTTAATTTTAATCACTGCATAATGTTCTTTTTTATATTTATCAAAACTTGTTTAATTTATCTTGACTCTATACATCTGTTTGCAAAGATTTTCTCCTATTGCACATAATAACATGATAATCACAATTATAAGAGGTTTTGGCCCTTACTTGCTGATAATCACCTGCCTCAATGAGCACGCTCCCTGCCACTGCCTTACAGACATGGTTTGATTATTCACAATCTCTCACCAAATGAGACCTGCGTCCAGGGTACTAGCTTCTCCTGTCAATTGGGCTTATGCTAAAGATGTGAAATTTGGTATAGAAGCCTCAGCCTTAATGCTTCAAGTTATATGACTTTAAGCCTATGTTGTAGCTGTTACAATGGAGCCAAAGAGAAGAATAGTGATTATTGAACAGAGTTGGGGAAGTCCTAAAGTAACAAAATACGGAGTGATTGTTGCACACTCAATGAACTTAGAAGATAAATATGAAAATATTGGAGCTAAACCTGTTCAAGATGTTGCCAATAACAGAGATGAAGAGGTTGGGGATTGCACCACCACTGCTACTGTACTGGCATGCCCTATTGTCAGGGAAAGAGAAAATTAGCAGAAGTGCTAATCCAGTGGAAATCAGGAGACATATTATGTTAGCTATTGATTCTGTAGTTGCTGAACTTAAGAATCAGTCTAAACCAGTAGCAACTCCTGAAGAAACTGCTCAAGATGCTACGATTTCTGCAAACAGAGAGAAAGAAATTGGCAACCTATTTCTTATGCAATGAATAAAGCTGGAAGAAAGGGTGTCATCACAGTAAATAATGGAAAAACACTGAAAGATGAACTAGAAATTATGGCAGGCATGAAGTTTGATCAAGGCTATATTTCTCCATACTTTATGAATACATCAAAAGTGTATTATATTGTGAATAATAGTATGTGAATTTCAGTATGTGTATGTTCTACTGAGTGAAAAGGAAATTTCCAGTGTCCAGTCCATTATACCTGGTCTTTAAATCGCCAGTGCTCACTATAAGCCCTTGGTTGTAACTGCTGAAAATATTGTTTTGAATAGTATAAAAGTTGGTCTTTAGGCTGTAACAGCCAAAGCTCCAGGTTTAGGTGACAGTTGAAGGAACAAGCGTAAAGATACGACTACTGCTATTGGTGGCAAAGTGTTTGAACAAGAAGGGTTGACCCTAAATCTTGAAGTTGTTCAGCCTCATGACTTAGAAGAAATTGGAGAGGTCATTGTGACAAAAGATGATGGTACGCTTTTAAAAGGAAATGATGACAAGGCTCAAATTCAAAAGTGTATTCAAGATACTCCTCCAGTTAGATGTCACAACTAGTGAATACAAAAAGGAAAAACTGGGCCAGATGCAGTAGCTCACACCTGCAATCCCAGCACTTTAGGAGGCCAAGGTGGGCGGATCATGAGAGCAGGAGATCGAGACCATCCTGGCCAACATGGTGAAACCCCATCTCTACTAAAAATATAAAAATTAGCTGGGTGTGGTGGTGTGTACCTGTACTCCCAGCTACTCAGGAGGCAGAGGCAGGAGAATCGCTTGAACTAGGGAGTCAGAGGTTGCTGTGAGCCAAAATTGAGCCACTGTACTCCAGCCTGGTGGCAGAGTGAGGCTCCATCAAAAAACAAAACAAAACAAAACCAACAGAAAAAAAAAAAAAGAAAAACTGAATGAAATTGATACCTGGCAAAACAGTCAAATGAAGTAGCTGTGCTGAAGCTTGGTGGGATGAGTGATGTCAAAGTCAATGAAAAGAAGTTACAGATACCCTTAATGCTACAATAGCTAGTTTTGAAGAAGGTATTGTTCTGGGAAGGGATTGTTGCATTGCTTTGGTGCATCCAGCCTTGGATTCATTAATAAAGATAAAAAGTTGGCATATGTATTATTAACAGACCACTCAAAATTTCTGCAATGACTATGGCTAAGAATGCAGATGTTGAAGAATCTTTGAAAGTTGAGAAAATTATGCAATGATCCTCAGAGGTCGGTTATGACATTAGGCTTTGAGACTTTGTGAATATGGTGGGAAAAGGAATCACTGGAGAACCACTTTAGTGGATGCTGCTGAAATGGCTTTGACTACAGCAGACGGTGTAGTGACAGAAATACCTAAATAAGAGAAGGACCCTGATATGGGGGCAATGGGAGGAATGGGAGGTGGTATGTTCTAACTTCCAGAATAGCACTTTAACATTATGCATAAACTGTGATAGAAAGCTCAAGGCAGTGTTTCTAACCAATAACTTCAGAGAAGTCAGTTAAAGAAAATGATAGGAGAAAAGGCTGGCTGATGTTTAAGAAATCACTGTAATCACCAGTGACCATTTTCGTTGACAATATATAATGGTCTATTGCTGTCATTGTCTGTAAGATAATTTATTTTGAATTTTTGAATAAAAAATATATTTGTACATTCCCAATATTTGTTGCAAGAGCCATTTATCAAAGTATTGCTTTCAACTTAAATATCTGAGGCATTTTTATTAGTATTCTGTTAAAGTCAGGATTTAGTGCTTGCCATCATTAGATTGGAAGTTAAGAAGCAGCCTTTCTGCAGACAGTAAGAACAATGGTGTTTAAATTAGAGAAATATATGATTAGATGACAACCTTTGTGTAAAAAAAATTTGTTTACAGTTTATAAAAATGAAGTTTTGCAGCCACCTTTAGATTAGATCCTTTAGATAATTTATTGAAAGTACAATGCCTGAAAAAAGGTTTATAGCAAATATTTCCAAATTACTCTTCAAAGAAGGGAACAGCAGACAAGAAAATCTTAGAAACAGTAGAGTTGGGAGGCTGAGGTGGGGGATCACCTGAGGTCAGGAGTTTGAGATGAGCCTGGCCAACATGGTAAAACCCTATCTCTACTATAAATACAAGAATCAACCAGACACAGTGGCACACACCTGTAACCCCAGCTACTTGGGAGGCTGAGGCAGGAGAATCACTTCAACCTGGGAGGCAGAGGTTTCAGTGAGCCGAGATCGTACCACTGCACTCCAGCCCGGGCGACAGAGTGAGATTCTGTCTCAAAAAAGAAAAAAAAAAAAAAAAAAAAGAAGGAAAGAAAAGAAGAAGAAAAAAGAAACAGTAGGGTTTTTTTTTTCAGAACTTAATTTTAATAGAAGAAAAAGTGAGACACATTTACTTTTAGTATATTTTCTAAATACAAAATAGTCATTATTGATTAATTTATTTAGTTCTTTTTATTGGATGATATTTTGAGTTTCCCAGAAAATGAAATCTGAGGCAGGGACGTTCAGTGCTATTAGTGCACTAATCATATAGTCCTAGAAAATACAGGGAAGGGGCCAAAGCACTAAGGCCCAGCACTAAGTGATTAATTATTAAAGTCACAGGTATGTACCATATTAGCTATACATAGTACATCTCAGGAACACCATCATGGAGAAGAAAGAGAGTAGGATTTATCAACTGGCTTTTATCTTCTATTGGTAAAAGACATATGTATTAGGCTGTTTTCATGCTGCTGATATGGGCATACCTGAGACTGGGAAGAAAAAGAGGTTTAATTGGACTTAGAGTTCCACATGGTTGGGGAGGCCTTAGATTCATGGCAGGAGATAAAAGGCACTTCTTACATGGTGGTAACAAGAGAAAATGAGTAAGATGCCAAAGCAAAAACCCCTTATAAAACCATCAGATCTCATAAGACATATTTACTACCATGAGGACAGGATGGGGAAACCATCCCCATGATTCAAATTATCTCCCACCGGGTCTCTCCCACAACAAGTGGGAATTATGGGAGTAAAATTCAAGGTGAGATTTGGGTGTGGACACAGCCAAACCATATCATTCCAGCCATGGCCCCACCAAATCTCATGTCCTCACATTTCAAAACCAATCATGCCTTCCCAACAGTCCCCCAAAGTCTTAAATTATTTCAGCATTAACCCAAAAGTTCACAGTTCAAAGTCTCATCTGAGACAAGGCAAGTCTCTTCTGCCTATGAGCCTGTAAAATCAAAAGCAAGAGAGTTATTCCTAGAAACAATGGGGGTGCAGGTATTGGATAAATACAGCCATTCCAATTGGGAGAAATTCATCAAAACAAACGGGTTATGGGATCCATGAAGGTCCAAAATCCAGTGGGGCAGTCAAATTTTAAAATTACAAAATGATTTCCTTTGACTCCAGGTCTCACATCCAGGTCAAGCTAATGCAAGAGGTGGGTTCCCATATTCTTAGGCAGCTCTACCCTTGTGGCTTTGCAAGCTACAGCCTCCCTGCCAGATGCTTTCATGGGCTGGCATTGAGTGTCTGCGACTTTTCCAGGTACACGGTGCAAGCTGTCCGTGGATCTACCATTTTGAGGTCTGGAGGATGGTGGCCCTCTTCTCACAGCTCCACTAGGCAGTCCCCCATTAGGGACTCTGTGTGGGGTCTTTGACCCCCACATTTCTCTTCTGCACTGCCCTAGCAGAGGTTCTCCATGAGTGCCCCCCACCCACCTGCAGCAAACTGCTTCCTGGCCATCCAGGTGTTTCCATACATCTTCTGAAATCTAGGCAGAGGTTCCCAAACCCCAGTTCTTGACATCCGTGCACTCACAGACTCAACGTCACTTGGAAGCAGCCAAGGCTTGGGGCTTGCAGCCTATGAAGCCACAGCCCAAGCTCTACATTGGCCCCTTTCAGCTACAGTTGGAGCAGCTGGGACACAGGGCACCAAGTTTCTTGGCTCCACACAGCACAGGGTCCCTGGGTCTGACGCACAAAATAATTTTCTCCTAGGCCTCTGAGCTTGTGATGGGAGGGGCTGCCATGAAAACCTCTGACATGCCCTGGAGACATTTTCCCCTTTGTCTTGGGATTAACAATTAAGCTCCTCATTACTTATGCAAATTTCTGCAGCCAACTGAATTTCTCCTCAGAAAATGGATTTTTCTTTTTCTATCACATTGTCAAGCTGCAAATTTTCCAAACTTTTATGCTCTGCTTTCCTTGTAAAACTGAATGTTTTTAATAGCACCCAGTTCACCTCTTGAATGCTTTGATGCTTAGGAATGTCTTCTATCAGATATCCTAAATCATCTCTCTCAAGTTCAAAGTTCCACAAATCTCTAGGGCAGGAGCAAAATGCTTCCAGTCTCTTTGCTGAAACATAGCAAGAGTCACCTTTGCTCCAGTTCCCAAAAATTTCCACATCTCCATCAGCGACCATCTCAGCCTGGAGTTTATTGTCCATATTGCTATCAGGCTTTTGGTCAAAGCCATTCAGCAAGTTCCCAGGAAGTTCCAAACTTTCTCATATTTTTCTGTCTTCTTCTGAACCCTCCCAACTGTTCCAGCTTCTGTCTGTTACTCAGTTCCAAAGTCACTTCCAAATTTTTGGGTATATTTTCAGCAACATCCCATTCCCGGTACCACTTTACTCTATTAGTCCATTTTCTCACTGCTGTTAAAGACATACCAGAGACTGGGAAGTAAAAGAGATTTAATTGGACTTACAGTTCCACATGGCTGAAGAGGCCTCAGAATCATGGTGGACAATGAAAGGCACTTTTTACATGGCAGAATCAAATGAAAATGAGGAAGATGCAAAAGTGGAAACCCTGATTAAACCATCAGATCTCGTGAAATTTTTTCACTACCATGAGAACAGTATGGGGGAACCACTCCCATGATTCAAATTATCCCCTACCGAGTCCTTTGCACAACACATGGGCATTATGGGAGTACAATTCAAGATAAGATTTTGGTGGGGACACAGCCAAACCACATCAGCATAACTGTTTGCCGTTAATGCCCTCACCCTACCAAGTATCATATGAGTAGGTATCTAGAGGTTCCCATAATGGCATCAAGAGTGAATTTCAGGAAATGAGGCAAAGAGATGTTGTACCAACACGAAGTCAGGCACAATCTGGTTGCATCTGTGTCCACAGAGAGGTGATCCCGCAAAAATATATACAAAATGCTATATTTAATGTGTCTGATCCAGTATACTGGCTGTGCCATCAGAACCAAACCCATTTTCTCCAATATATTAGGCTCTCATGTTGCAATATAGGGATTACATATCTATCAGAATGAGAGGTCTTGACCTTTTCCTTTTTTTTTTTTAACAAAAGTGGAAGAAAAAGTTCAATAAAAAACATTTTCTTTTAAGTGGTAGCCATATGCAATAACTAAAAGCCTTCAGGCAAGCTACATTCCCCATTATTGCAACTGATCACAGATTGTAGTAATATCCATTATCTTTTTCCTCCTCTGCTACAATTTCTAGATTACCCTCTGTAATGGTTAATATTGAGTGTCAACTTGATGGGATTGAAGGATGCAAAGTATTGTTCCTGGGTGTGTCTGTGAGGGTGTTGCCAAAGGATAATAACAGTTGAGTCAGTTGACGGGGAAAGGCAGACCCACCCTCAATCTGGATGGGCACAATCTAATCAGCGGCAGCAAGGTCAGAATAAAGCAGGCAGAAGAATGTGGGCAGACTAGACTGGCTTAGTTCTCCAGCTGACATCTTTCCCACGTGCTAGATGCTTCCTGCCCTCGAATATTGGACTCCAAGTTTTTCAGCTTTTCGACGTTTGGACCTTTGACCACAGACCAAAGACTGAACTGTCTGCTTCCCTACTTTTGATGCTTTGGAACTCCTGCTGGCTCCCTTGCTCCTCAGCTTGCTGACGTCCTACTGTGGGATTTCTCCTTGTGATCGTGTGAGTCAATATTCCTTAATAAACTCCTTTATATATACATCTATCCTATTAGTTCTGTCCCTCTAGAAAACTCTGACTATATACCCTCAGACTTAGTGAGCAATTAGTTTGGTCTGAGCTGCTTCCTGTTACGGATATTAAGACTTTAATCCCACAAGAGACAAAATTCTTCGTTACCATGATCTTAAATGGGCATATTTTGAACCTTCCTCAAAATGTCCAAGGGACACATGGAATGTAAGCTTCTTTGGCTTGTCACCCATTCCAGGTTTGAGTCTCACATTTTTTTTTTTCCAGAATACCTTGACTTTGATAAAGGAGATTTGTGAAGACTTCACAAGGTCTGCCACTTTTATATTTTGAACTTTGGCCTGATTTTCGGAACAAACTTTTCTGTGGTTACAGAAGACCATAATCTGCTTCAAAGTTACCTTAGAGACCTTATGTCCTCCTCAGTATGCATTTAGTTGAATGTTGGTGTTCTGATCCTAACATTTTAATTTTTAAAAATGTTCCAGTCAGTGAAACAAAGTCAGCTTGTCATCTTTACTTATTTTTCCCATACAGGTCAAGTGCGGAGGAACTGAGCATCACAATGGCTTACTTTCCTATTTATACCATCCTCATTAAGCACAAGTTAAAACCACAGTAGCTGTATTACATTGAATGCCAGACTTTACCACCACACAAGTACCTCCTTCACACATTAATTACTAAAAAGTTTAGCTCAGCTTCTTAGTAATTCATGTGCGAACTCTGATCCTTAGGATCTACTTTCTAGGGCCATTTGTGGTTCCAACAACTCTCTTCACATAGGTTATCTACAAAGCAGAGTGTGAAGTAGAGGACTTATGTGCTTTTCTTTTACTTACTAAGATGTATAAATCCAAGGAGGAGTGAGGACGAATGATACAATGTTGAGCTGTTTAATATCTTGCTCTATCCCAAAGAACCTGCAGAAAATGCGTTTTGGAACTCTCAACTGAAATACGTTCTAGAACAAGAAGCATAGGGTACTGACGTATAGCAAGGCATGTCAGGTGGTGACTAGGTAAAGTAGACTGGAGCCCAAGTAGAGTGGCTTACTACAGAAACATTTGGATTACGAAAGGGAGATGGGGAAAGGAGATCAGAAATGGTACAAAACAGGTGTCCCATAAAGTGGTTTTTAAGTTACAGAGTTCTACATTACAGAACCAAAAACTGAGTTGGATTAGATGATAATGAGTATTACCAGTATTTTATTAAAATAAATTTAAACCTCATCCTAAGGCATTCTCCATGTGGGATGGATGGAGTGAAACAGTTCTATAAATGCATTATTAAAAAACTTTCTTATTCAAAATACCTGTGAAGAAAGATGGCTACATGGAAGATTTTATTAAAAAGTATAACTTCTATACACATTAGAATAAGTTGCACCAAAGAAAGATAGCAGACAAAATGTGAACAAAAGAAGGACATCATACATAAAAAAATCTTGTACAATAGTAAAAAGTTTATAAGAGTAGACTGTATTATAAAATAGTGTTACGTTAAAAAATTCAATAATCCAGCCAGACTACTAATTTAAATTTTTCTTTTGTAAATGAATAACATTAAACAAAAGAGTGAAACTCCTCCACATTTATAGTACTAAAAAGCAAAATTAGATATTACACATTGTGGGACTAATTGTGTTTAGATTTAATCAGTGTTAAATAATGAACATTAATAAGGAGATAAAATATCACTTTTTGAATTGTATTCTTATGGCCATGCTTTAACTCTATACTATCCCCCTACTTTGACTGTATGTTTGCCAAAATTATTAGATTATTTGCATAACATTAATATTCTACTTCCAAAAATAAATACAATAGAAAAATTTAAGCAAATAGTTAAGTCAAAATAAAAATGTTTCTACAAATGTCCATGTACAGACAAGCCTGGCAGAAAAGAAAGCTTAAAGAGGAGAAAATTCCCATCTCCGGGACCATCCTGGATGGTTCTGTGTAAACCACGCACGATTGACTAGGATTCATTTGCTCATGAAATCAAATAATCTGTTTATACTATTTTTGGAGCAACATATTATATGGTTAAATGTTAATCATATAATTATGATTTATATGATACTGCTCTCTTAAAAATTCTGTTACAGCATAATTTATATCTTTGAAATTAAAATTTCAAAAACCATTTGTTAGTCAGAAGATCTCTCCAAATCTCGTTTCATACTTTAGCACATGGCAATACTACACATGTCAAACAAAACAGTTATATCTCTATCTCTAGTACAATCATAACCAAAACCTGCCTCATACTTATTTATAGGAGAGTGGAGTAGGGACATTATAAATCCTTCACTGTACTTTAAACACAACCATCATTGGGATTTGAAGACATAATTTGATGTAAGTTTTTACCAATTAAATGTAAATTCCTGTGGAGGGATCATCATATTATTTTTTCTCTTTTATTAATCATTAAAAATAAAGGTCCCTTACTATAAAATCTTTCTAAATAAAGGTTTTCATCATCCTTTGCCACAAGATGTGGCAAGTGATTCCAGCTGATAACTCACATATATCTCATCTAGAATGTTGGATGTAAATTATCACCATTAATGATGTAAGTGACATATTAACACAAAGAACACAAACGAATTAAAATTAGAAGACACATTTCATAGAGAGAAAGCATTATTGAGGCTGTTAGCTAAGTCCCATGGGAGAGAGTGAAGGAAGATGACACATTTCATAGAGAGAAAGCACGCTTGAGGCTGTTAGCTAAGTCCCATGGGAGAGAGTGAAGGAAGGAAAAAATGCAGAAAAACAGTTAAGTGAGAAGAAAAAGTAGTTGTAACAGAGTCAAGGGAAAAGAACAACCAAAGCAGATAGGACAGAAGCATCTGGATTCTCTCCCCTGAGTATCTTAACCACGTATTAAAATATAAATGTTTGAGCTAATGGTAACAATTATTATTTGACACCAATCATTTCAGGCTCTGTTTCTCGCCTCTGTCCCTCAAAGTATTAACTCTGTTAGGTTGTCTCAACCTCCACTATTATACAACTCACTCATTTATACATTTAAAGCCTCTGGACTATTTTTTTTCCATTTAAGTTTCTCTCTCAATATAGGCATAGAAACAGCTCACCTTTGTGCCTAATTTGGAACAGTTTCACACGTGGCT
The DNA here is from genome assembly GCF_003255815.1 of Theropithecus gelada. Classification (NCBI taxonomy): domain Eukaryota; kingdom Metazoa; phylum Chordata; class Mammalia; order Primates; family Cercopithecidae; genus Theropithecus; species Theropithecus gelada. The sequence continues at coordinate 19,191,185 of NC_037673.1, forward strand.
TCTCTTCCAGGTCCCTGAACGTGGGGGTCTTAAAAACTTGTTTATATTAGTGAGGTTAGCATGAGTGGCTTCCTGGACAATCCTCACCTCCCTGTCACTCCATTGTTTGAATGATCCTGCCCACAGTCCAGACGTGTTGTGAGAAAGATCGACATCCATCAGGGATTGTTATCTACCCCCATGCTGTGCGTTTTGAGAAGAAAAGATTCCGTTCTCCCACTCTGATCCAGATCTAAATAGATAATAGGTAGAAGCTTTAAGGCTTAGGGCGCCTGAAAATCAGACATAGACTTTTTATGTGGCAAGGACTGAAACTCATGGGAAAAGAAGGTAGCTGTGAAAAAGAGAAGACAAAATACATCCATGAAAATGTCTGGAATTCCCATGATGCTGTGCACTGTAAGACACCGACCTTGTGAGTATTATGAAAAGGCCCCCTTGTCACAGGCATCAGTATTGTTTGGATGGGTGTATGCAGAAGGGTCTGAGTCAGGTGTTATGCACAGATGGCTGTAGGAAGTAAGCCTGTGAATGGCGGAGGCAGGGGAAAGGGTTTCACAATGCTAAAAGCTAAGGGGGGCTCATAGAAACAATTCTCATGTTCTTTTGATAGGGACATGAAAGCTTCCCATTGTAAACTGTAATGGGATTCCACGGCAATCATATGCTATTGCTGCCCAGAATATCTTGAATTAAAAATGTTACTTAGGCTTTAATTTATATCCCATATATTATCATAGCATTATAATTTATATCAGATATTTGAAATTGAATGTCTGTGTTCAATTTAACCTTACTGGCTATTGAATAATTAAATTGATGAGGAATTTTTTAAAATCACCAGGAAGATTTTATAAGTTGATTGTTATTATTGTTATAATATTTTTAAACTACTCCCATTAACACATATTTTAGCCAATATAGTGAAATCTCAAAACAACAGACCTAAATATATCTAGTGTTCATTAAAAGTCTCAAACGTGTGGAAAACATTGTGGCAAGGAAAAAGTTATTAGTAGAATAGCACTCTTTTCCTTTTCAGACCTTATCAAATGGTATTACTCAATTTTTATTAATTGAAATAATTATCTGTATCTTAATTTTAAGTAATGTTGTATCCTTTTATGCCTAAAGCCTATGTATTGAATAGCATACATTTCTACAACCTCCCTGAGATATAATTTGATTCAAATTCTGTGCATCAATTTTTGTCATAATAATGATGCCTGAACCTATGCTCATCCAACTGATTAACAGCATAGAGGATGAGTGTGATGATACTGGCACCTTGACTGGATTGTTTACCAGAAGGATATACAACACTGAATGAAGGGTAGAAGTTCTCCAACAAATAGAGTGATATTAGACATGTAAGAATGTGCCTGGAGAAAACAGTTAGGCAATCAAGAATGGTGGTGGTGCTTAGTCAAGTGCTCTCACTTCTGGTCTCCAAGCCAATAACCTACATACCAAGAATTCACCAAGAATGTAGCTTGTCCCCACCACCATTAAGGAATGAAATAGTAGAGAAACATAAAGAGTAAAAGATACATTACACATTCAAAGTAGAAAGATTTCACAGAGACAAAGCCCCGCTGCTTCCGATAAGCACAATAAAGTCCTATTCATGTTAGAACTCTTCTCTTAAATAATGGGGAAGAACTCAGAAAGAAGGTAGACATAGAGCAGGTAGAAACAGCGAGAAAAGGCATGACCCCCAGCACAGCTCGAATAGAACTAATTGTTCCAAAGAAGCTAAGATTAAGCACTCTATGATCATATGAATATAAATGAGCATATAGGTACATATTTTATGGTAGAATAACAGTTCAACTCTAACTGTAGAAAGAATAATTTAAGTAGGACAATAAAAGAGTTCCGTTTCCCGAGCTATTTAAAGTAGCATCCGAGTCATCAGGCAGCGAGGCGCTTTGTATTTCCTAAAGGACAGAGCATGTACTTGATAAAGGATCGTTGATTCATGAAGCAGTTAGCAAAGTTAATCTTCTGACTTCAGAAAGAGAAAGACCACAGATTGTCTATCAAATAGAATAAATAGATGGGGCCACCCACTCAGTAATTCATTTGCCCCAGTTAATTCAATGACTTTTTTTTGTCCTCTCTGATAGATAGATGAAAACATATAGTCAAGGCCAAAATACTTTTTTTTTTCAATATCAAAAGCATACTGCACATAAAAGTGGATAATGCACATTAAATGACATATTTCTGTGGCTTTTAGTTTCAAGACTACTTTCTTGAGCTCTATTTGACCTCACATCTCCTAGTCACAGCATTGCTATGACTAGCAAATGGTCCTTTTTTATTGCTGTAATCATTGAGGCTATACCATATGCTTTCTAACGGATGAACATGAAAATAGTAAAACTAATTATTTAAATTAGTTTCAGGGATACTGTTCGTGGCATAGAATAGACTTCATGAATCTTTTGCAGCTATTTCAACTCACAATGTGCCAGCTTCTGTAGATTTAACTCTCAACCTATCCTATATTTTCTTGACCTTGACCACTTATTAACATTTTATGATTCTGGAACGGTACTTACTCCATAATGACCATACTCTTTTATGATCTATTATAATAATAGATTACACAATTATTTTATAGGATAATATATTAAAATCCTCTGAATTTTTAAAAAGCCTTTGAGCAAAATGTGAATAGGTCTAACAAGGTAAAAGAAATGACCTAGTTCTGTTTGCTTAAACTGCGGTTTGTCCCCTCAGAAAGGGTACCTGCCTCAGCAAAATCCATCAGCAATACGAAAAGACTCTCCTCCTCAGCCCACAAGTGGCTAAGCTCTATCTACAGGGTGATAACAGGGATCTATGTCTCTGTTTATAGGAAGAAACTGTTATAGAAAAGGGGTCCCTATCCAGACCCCAGGAGACAGTTCTTGAATCTTGCGCAAGAAAGATTTCCAGGCAATTCCATAAAGTGAAAGCAAGTTTATTAAGAAAGTAAAGAAATAAATGAGTGGCCACTCCACAGAGCAGTACGGAAGGCTGCTGGTTGCCCATTTTTATGGTTATTTCTTGATTACATGCTAAACAAGGTGTAGCTTATTCATGAGTTTTCTGGCAAAGGGGGTGGTAATTCCAGGAACTGAGGGTTCCTACACTTTTTAGACTGCATAGGGTAACTTCCTGGCGTTGACATGCTATCTGTAAACTGTCAGGGCTCTGGAGGGAGTATCTTTTAGCATGCGAATGCCTTGTAACTAGCATATAATGCGCAGTGAGGATGACTAGAGGTCACTCTTGTTGCCATCTTGGGTTTCGTAGATTTGGGCCGACTTCTTTATTGCAACCTGTTTTATCAGCAAGCCCTTTATGACCTGTGTCTTGTGCCAACCTCCTATCTCATCCTGTGAGTCAGAATGCCTAACTCACTGGGGATGCAGCCCAGCAGGTCTCAGCTTTATGTGACCCAGCCCCTACTCAAGATGGAGTCTCTCTGGTTCAAATGCCTCTGACAAAACCATCCCGTCTTATTTCTAGCCTAGTAATTCAGATGTTAATGTTACATAAACATTAAATTTTCTTTTGTTTTCAATGTAAAATTCTTTTGATACTTCATGATATGTAGTCAATTTATATTCCACCACTAATACTGATTTTTAGCAATTCCTATGAAATGAACATAAATCTTAGAAGCAAGATATGATTCTTTTTTTTTTTTTCTGCTTTCATGGCTTGGTTTTCAGTGAGTAAAATGAAGTAGATCTGAGAGTGTCTCTGGATAAAATGGAGCAATAAAGCTGTTAATCATGTTTGTGGCAAACAGAAATGTAAAGCCTCTAAAATGAGTGGAAGTCTTACATCTGAATGAGCATAAAGATGAAGTAGATAGAGATGCATAAAACATTCCAGGGGCTTTTTACTATTATCTTCATTAGAGTTCCAGGTTAATGCATGCTTTATTGCCCAGAAATTCATTTCATTTGCATTTTAACTGGGTTTTAGTCAAGTTAATCCTTTTTCTTCCCTTGCTAAGAAACTATTTCGCTACTACAGCAAAATGCTGAAAGGAGAGACAGAAATTGAAAGTCTACTTATACTAAAATGTAAATTTGTCATAGTTTACTAAAGACAAGAGATCACTATACCAAGTTCACTAGATCATATTATTTTTGGCACCAAAAATTGTCTTGTGTATTAAAGAGTAAGCTCTATTAGATGACAAGGAATTTGATTCATTTGTGCTAAAGATTTAATATCAAGGAAGAGTCACTAAAAATCAACATCTCATTTTTACAAGAGTGAAAGTGATAAAGCAAACACATATTTAGAAATATCTAATTAATTTTCACAACAAATTCTAACATCTAATACCATGCATCATTTAAACACTGTCAATAAAGGAGCAATTTAAGTTGTATTTTGAAAATGCATTCGGTTCAGTAGTATATTGGCCTAATAAAAAGACAAAATATTTTTTAATTGAAAAAAGTAGGTTCATGGCCTAAATCTTAATAATTTTAAGTTCACATGGAAATAAAATAGTTTTGTTTATGAGATAGCTTGTTAAAAAACAAACTGCTGATAGCTCCTTATTAAAGTGGCCCCTTCAGGTAAACAGACATCTTAGAAAATCCCAAAGGAAAAAATGAGAATAAAAACAGGCCCATAACCTGGGGACAATAGACAATAGGAAGCTTTCTTTGTTATTGATTTTGAAATACTTAAAATATATATTTGTAAGATAAAAGATAATATTTAAGCATACCCATACTGTGTTGATTAAGATCTCTAAACTTCTTTTAATATGATTTTAAAATCTGTGCTATTTCTTAAGTAGATATAAAAAAATTGTTTCTCCCTCACTAAAACTTGAGAGATAAGCTGTTCTTACCTTAAACCATCATTTCAAGTTTAGGATGGCTTTCTGTGATGTTTGTGGACAGCAGATGGTCTGCTGGAAGTGTGTTGTTTTTAATTACTATCTTCTTTTAAAAGGCATGTGAGCTGTCAATTATTTCAACTGTTTACCAATAAAAGTATTGCAGGTGTGGTGGCTCACTCCTGTAATCCCGACACTTTGGGAGGCCTAGCCGGGTGGATTGCTTGAGGCCAGGAGTTCAAGACCAGCCTGGCCAACATGGTAAAACCCCATCTGTACCTAAAAATACAAAAGTAGATGGGGCATACTGTCATATGCCTGTAGTCCCAGCTACTCAGGAGTCTGAGGCAGGAGGATCACTTGAACCCAGGAAGTGGAGGTCGCAGTGAGCTGAGATTGTGCCACTGCACTCCAGCCTGGCTGATGGAGTGACACTCTATCTCAAAAAGAAAAAATAAAGATAATAATAATAAAAGTACATTGTTTAAAACCTATAGTTTCCCTAAGGAAACTGAGGAAAAAATGATTTGAAATGATTAATAGAAGCTAAGCAGAAAGCTGTTTTCACCTTTCTTCACTCCTGATGATTAATATTAGTTATAAAGTCCAAGATTTTAAATGGAAACAGAACAATCCACTGAGACTTTGATGATCTTTATGACACAATTGACTTTCTTTTTTTTTTTTTTTTTTTTTTTTTTTTTTTTTTTTTTTTTTTTTTTTGAGACTGAGTCTGGCTCTGTCGCCCAGGCTGGAGTGCGGTGGCCGGATCTCAGCTCACTGCAAGCTCCGCCTCCCGGGTTCACGCCATTCTCCTGCCTCAGCCTCCCGAGTAGCTGGGACCACAGGCGCCCGCCACTTCGCCCGGCTTGTTTTTTGTATTTTTTAGTAGAGAGGGGGTTTCACCGTGTTAGCCAGGATGGTCTCGATCTCCTGACCTCGTGATCCGCCCGTCTCGGCCTCCCAAAGTGCTGGGATTACAGGCTTGAGCCACCGCGCCCGGCCGACACAATTGACTTTCAATACATTCCTGGTCATAAGATTAAACAGAGCTCTTATTCTCAAGTCTAACTCTGTTTCTACTGAAGTTGACGGAAACATCTATTTACTTGAATCAAAGTATCTCCAACTAAATTTATAAAAAGTGATGCTCCATAAGTTAGTCATGGAATTTATAAAGACATTCCTCTCCTTGTACATTATCAAGCTAATTATTACAACATTTTGAGTGAAAAAATAAAATAAAATTCTGATAAAAAAAGACGTATATTATTCTTACTTTAAGTTGATTGCATTTTAAAGTGTTTTTATCTGTGTATCTACCAGATTAACACTTTACATGAGTTTTTTTCTTTCTTTCTTTCTTTTTTTTTTGATAGGCTCTTACTATGTTGCCCAGGCCAGAGTGCTGTGACATGATCTCGGCTCACTGCAGTCTCAACCACCTAGGCTCAGGTGATTCTCCCACCTCAGCCTACCAGCCAGCTGGGACTACAGACACGCACAAAAACCACATGATTATCTCTATAGATGCAGAAAAGCCCTCCAAAAAAATTCAACATCCCTTCATGTTAAAAACTCTCAGAAACTAGGTATTGATGGAACTCATCTCAAATAGTAAGAGCTATTTATGACAAACACACAGCCAATATCATATTAAATGGGCAAAAGCTGGAAGCATTCCCTTTGAAAACTGGTACAAGACAAACATGCCCTCCCTCACCACTCCTATTCAACATAGTATTGGAAGTTCTGGCCAGGGCAATCAGGCAAGAGAAAGAAATTAGGGGTATTCGAATAGGAAGAGAGAAAGTCAAGTTGTCTCCGCTTGCAGATGACATAATTTCATATTTGGAAAACCACATCATCTCAGCCCAAAAACTTCTTGAACTGATAAGCAGCTTCAGCAAAGTCTCGGGATACAAAATCAATGTGCAAAACTCACGAGCATTCTTTATACCAACAATAGGCAAGCAGAGAGCCAAATCATGAATGAACTCCCATTCACAATCACTACAAGATAATAAAATACCTAGGAATACAGCTAACAAAGAATGTGAAGGGCCTCTTCAAGGAGAATTACAAACCACTTATCAAGGAAGAGAGGATACAAACAAATGGAAAAAAGCAATCCATCCTCATGGATAGGAAGAATCAATATAATGAAAATGGCCATACTGCCCAAAGTCATTTATAGATTCAATGCTATTCCCATCAAACTACCATTGACATTCTTCACAGAATTAGAACAAACTATTTTAAATTTCATATGGAATCAAAGAAGATCCCATATAGCCAAGACAATCCTAAGCAAAAAGAGCAAAGCTGGAGGCATCACACTATGCAAATTCAAACTGTACTACAAAGCTACCGTAACCAAAACAGCATGGTACTGGTACTAAAACAGGCATATAGACCAATGAAGCAGAACAGAGATCTCAGAAATAACACCACACATCTACAACCATTGGATGTTCAACAAACCTGACAAAAACAAGCAATGGGGTAAGGATCTTCTATTCATTAAATGGTTCTGGGAAAACTGGATAGACATACGCAGAAAACTGAAACTGGACCCCTTACTTACACCTTATACAAAAATTAACTCAAGATGGATTAAAGACTTAAATGTAAATCCCAAAACCATAAAAACCCTAGAAGAAAACCTAGGCAATACCATTCAGGATATAGGCATGGGCAAAGACTTCATAACAAATGCCAAAAACAATTACAACCAAAGCCAAAATTGATAAATGGGATCTAATTAAACTAAAATGTTTCTGCACAGCAAAAGAAACTATCATCAGAGTGAACAGGCAGCCTACGAAATGGGAGAACATTTTTGCAATCCACCCTTCTGACAAAGGTCTAATATCCAGAATTTACAAGGAACTTAAACATATTTACAAGAAAAAACAACCCCATCAAAAAGTGGGCAAAGGATATGAACAAATACTTCTTAAAAGAAGACATTTACATGCCCAACAAACATATGAAAAAAGCTCAACATTACTAATCATCAGGGAAATGCAAATCAAAACCACAGTGAGATACCATATCATGCCAGTCAGAATGACGATTATCAAAATGCTAGGAAATAATAGATGCTGGTGAGGCTGTGGAGAAATAGGAATGCTTTTACACTGTTGGTGGGAATGTAAATTAGTTCAACCATTGTAGAAGACGGTATGGTAAATTCCTCGAAGATCTAAAACCAGAAATACCATTTGACCCAACAATCCCATTACTGGTTATATACCCAAAGGAATATAAATTGTTCTACTATAAATACACATGCATAAGTATGTTTACTGAAGCACTATTTACAATATCAAAGACAGGGAATCAACCTAATGCCCATCAATGATAGACTGGATAAAAAAAAAAAAGTGGTACATTTACATTGTGGAATACTATGCAGCCATAAAAAGGAATGAGATCCTGTCCTTTGCAGGGACATGGATGAAGCTGGAAGTCATCATCCTCAGCAAACTAACAGAGGAACAGAAAACCAAACACTGCGTGTTCTCAGTCATAAGTGGGAGTTGGACAATGAGAACACATGGACACTGGGAGGGGAACAACACACACCAGGGCTTGTTGGGGGGTGGGAGGTGAGGGGAGAGAAGGTAGAGGATGGGTCAATAGGTGCAGTAAACCACCATGGCCCACGTATGCCTATGTAACAAGCCTGCATGTTCTGCACATGTATCCCGTTTTTTGCTTTTTTTTCGAAGAAATAAAGAAAAAAAAATACCAGGCAAAATGTAATTCAAATGAAGTTTTAAAAAACATTATTACAAAAATGAATCATTACTACAATATCAGAAAGAACAATTAAATAATCTTCTAAAATTAAAGCATCAATATCAGTTTCTCAAGGAGAAGGCCTTAAAACCAAATTTGAAATCAATAGAAATATTTCCAACTATTTTGGAAAAGGGCGAGCCTAGTAAGAATTCAGTGAAAATTCAGCGTTAAGGTGAATTTGTCTTTATAACTGAGAAAAATAACCCATGAATTGCAAAATGGGTCAAATTATTCTATATCTTACTTCTAGATAAAAAAAGTAAAACAAATATCTGGTATGTCAAAGATGCTGCCCACACATTTTAAAACGTGTAATTTTTTAAAAATCTAAATTTCTTTTATATATTTTTTCTCTTTTTATATTAACATTTTCCTAACAAAACATTTGATATAACAATTTATCAGGGCAGGCAGTGTGGCTCACTGCTATAATCTTAGCACTTTGGGAGGCTGAAGCGGGTGGATCACTTGAAGTCAGGAGTTTGAGACCAGCCTGGCCAACATGGTGAGACCCAATCACTACTAAAAGTACAAAAATAAGCTGGGAGTGTTGGCCATGTACCTGTAGTCCCAGCTACTCAGGGGGCTGAGGCGGGAGAATCGCTGGAACCTGGTAGGTGGAGGGTGTATTGAGCCAAGATTGCACCACTGCACTCCAGCCTGGGTGACAGAGTGAGACTGTGTTTCAAAATAAGTAAATAAATAAATAAATAAATAAATTATCTTTGTGATTTAGGAGCATTTTAATATTAACTTTATAGCCAAATACACACAAAATGGAAGAAATTAAAATAACTGCCTGAATTTTCTCTGGGAAAACAAAAAAAATCTCTTCAACAAAAATATAAATAAATCTTCCAACAAAATCAAGAAAAATAAAGTTGACATGGGTGGAGCAAGATGGCTGAATGGAGGGGCCTGACATTCCTACCCCCATATAAAGGATCAAAACAACAATTAAACCAACACATTTGAACTGGAGTGTTTGAGAGAGAGTGATGGAGTACAGTGTCGGAATGATAAAATGCGTAGAGGAAGGAGAACTTTAGGGGGGGTCTGAAGAATAAAAGGAAACGGCCTGCCTCTGCCACATCTTCTTCCCAGCCAGATTCAACTCAGGGAAAGAAGGTACTTTCCCCAGGAGAGAAAAGGTAGGCAGGAGGCTCCCAGCGGCCCCGGCAACATTGCAAACACTTGTAGTCTTTGCTAATGGAGAATCCTGTAGCCCCACAGGTACTGAGCTTAGTTTTGGGAGCTGCCTTGTACCCACACCACTGCACTGCACTAGATGAGAAGCCCACAGTGTGCCCTGCTCCTCACTCCATGACCCAAGCTGAATCTGTATGGTGTCATCTTGACACTGAAGTCACAGCTAAAGTGCATCCTGCTTCAGGAGTCAGTAGCCACTACATCTTTCCATTCCTGAGTCCATGCTACCATGATGCCACATTCACACATCATAGTGCACTCACTGAGCTGCCACAGCTTCCTATACCTAGAGAACAAGCTGTCTAGGAGGTGTTATGCCTTCCATATCCTATAAACTGCAGACCCTAGCCTCTTGGATCATAGGTCCAGCAACCTGACACTGGAGTCCCCGTGGACCCCGCCCCCAAGAACAAGCAGTCCTGCCCAGAGAAGTTGTATCCAGAATGGGTGTGTGCTCACCAGCCAGATATATCGCCCCTAAACCATTACACTTATTTGATCATTACACAATGTATACGCATATGGGAATACAACAACGCACTTTATACATATATACAATTGTTTCAATTAAGATTTTACAAAGGACAAATATGTGCTTTGGATTATTTAAATAAATTTAACATTTATATTATAGTCATAAAAAAAAGAAATAAAAACTAACATTTAGAACAAAGATTATTTTTTCCCATAAGAAATCTCATGGAATGTAAATAGCACCTCAAATTCTTGATATGAGATACTATAAAGGTATTCAATATAAGAATAGAAGTTTCTTATTATATGTTCCTTAATGGGATAAAACATATCAATTATCTTTCTATTTTATGTTCAGAGAGAGTGAGGGACCAGTGATGCTGGTCAGGAAATCGGAAACATGGCTAGCAATTTTGCATGGGTATCCTCATTGGCAATGTCCTTATTGCCAATAAGACCCATCACAAAGGGCATTCTTTATAAAGGGCAATATTTATGATGGAACATCCAGAACAAATGATAGTGATGACACAATTCACAGTTAACGCCTAAAACTGAGAATTTGCAAGGCTGCTGATTGTTAGCAGCTTTTACAACGCTTTTGTGATGGGGGTGGTGTAAGAATACTATACTGCAGAGTGAAAGGACAGTGGCTTCACACAAGTTCTAAATTTAGTTTGTCACGGCCTCCTTATTATGTGCCTAATTCTGCTCCATTCCTATAGAACACATGGTGGGAAATGCAGTATAGAAATATGGGTTCTGAAGAAAATAAACATGAGATGCTTTGACATCTAGATAGTATATAATGCAATCATATATGATTGTATGATTTTTTAATATAAATAAGATAATCTTTAAACTTAGTGTCTAAGAATTCAATGCATATGTAAAATTACCTAAATTCCAGTCATTGAGTAGTACAGTCCCTGGCAGGATTGATTCAACATTTTACTATCATATGAAATAAAATATGAAATCATGACAGCCAAAAAGAACCCCAATAGTTTAAACAGAATCATTTTCTTATTGCCAATAAGACCTCATTTAGAAAATTACCTCAGTTTCCCAGCTATTAGTGTAGCAGATACTTCTAGTACTCAATTTCCTGTGCACCTGGGAAGACCACATTTCTCAGCCCTTTTGGGCTCTTGGAGTTGGTGGAACATACGTCCAGTATTCACCATTGGCTGGTAAGCAGAAGTGATTCGTGCTATTTGTAGTGCAAGATATTTAATAGAAAAGTGTGAATTATCTATGCTGTCTATTCCTCATTAGTGGTGTCCAAGAATACATATTTGAGTTGGAGAAGAACAAGGTAGAAGCAGCTGAACCATGGAGGCATACATGGAAGGCGCCTGCCTAGAATGTTGCCAAACTCAGAAGTACCCATTTGCTGAATTGAGACACTGATATATCTTTTTGCAATATAACCTAGTCTACTTTGGTTAATCAAATGGATCCATTCCAAAAGATTTATTACAGTCTCACAATTTGTCTTGCACACTCTTGGGCCTCCATTGTGTCGAGATTTAATATACTGCAACAAGTATTAATTTTGTTACTAAAATGATATTGTGCAGAGCATAACCATCACAAAGGTCATTCTTTAAAGGACAACGTTTATGATGGAACATCCAGAACAAATTACAATGATGACACAAGGTTGTTTTCAGGTCTGTTGCCATCCCAGTACTTACTCAGCTATGATGTCTTCCAAAACCTTGAAGAGCATATCCTTCTCCATTCTTGTATCTATTACAATGGTTTCTGATCATTAATCATGAAAAACATCGATGATCGCAGCAGACTAATATGATGATTTTAGTGATCCGAAGTATAAAAATGCCATGGAATGTTCAATACATAAACTGTCTAAAGGATCTGTCTGTTAGAGCTTTTGAATCCATCAGTCTCTTCTCTGTGTTATTTGCTCAGCTCTTGAAATACCGTCAGCCATTACTTGTAGCACGTCTGCCTTCATAGTCAGGAGCACTTCCATTCGTCGCCCTCATTTTTCAGTCTGTAAGGCACGGGGACCCTGATTTTTAGCCATTAGTATAAAAGCACACAAATCCGACTTGACAGTAACAAGTATGCCTCCAGCGAGGCTATTTTGTCTCTGAAAAATCAATAAGTTTGATATATAATTTAACAGACTAAATTGTGGAAATATTTGGTGGTGAGAGCATTTTCAAATTTCCTGTGTAATATATGCAGAGATTCTGCACAAGCAGAGCTGTCATTGAAGAAATGTGCTTCTTTTACAGGAAAATTAAGAAAAAGTTGGACTGAAACATTATTGCTATGTTTTGAGTTTTTGAAGAATGAATGCTCCTTTAAAAAAAAGACAAGAGAAAGAAAAAGAGAGTTTTAGAAAAAAAAAAATGTCATCATCATTTGTCCTCAGCTATGGGAAAATAAAACCAAAAGATAATCAGATGAGCCCTGTAACCAGATTTGGGGCCACCTGATGAGCCCTTAACCAGAGTTTTCAAGATAAAACATGAGGCTCATCTCAACTAGTTAAGTGTTCTTTGCCCATTTGGCATGGAAACAATCCTTGCTTTCAAAACAGAAATTTCCATCCTTAGAATAAAAAGGACATTTTTGGCCAGGCACGGTGGCTCACGCCTGTAACCCCAGCACTTTGGGAGGCCTAGACGGGCGGATCACGAGGTCAGGAGATCGAGACCATCCTGGCTCACACGGTGAAACCCCATCTCTACTAAAAATATAAAAAATTAGCCGGGCAAGGTGGCAGTTCCTGTAGTCCCAGCTACTCGGGAGGCTGAGGCAGGAGAATGGCGTGAACCCGGGAGGCGGAGTTTGCAGTGAGCCCAGATCGCCCCACTGCACTCCAGTCTGGGCGACAGAGCGAGACTCCGTCTCTAAATAAATACATAAATAAATAAAGCACTTTTTAAAAAAATTCTCCCAATAGGAAGGAGAATAAAGAAATGTCGTAACTCTGTGACATTGCTGTAAACTTAGCAGCCAGCACTGCTCCCTGAAGATGGGAAGGAAGTCAAAGAAATGCAAATATGGGCTACTAGCATGAACCTATTTGTAGGCAAGTTCTTATCTTGTGATTCAATTGATGATATGAGACAATCAATCATCATTGGGCAAAGCAAACATGGTGTTCTAAATAGGGTACTGTTGCGATTATTCATGTGTTAGGATGTGGTTCTTCTGTTTAGGATAAACCATCTAACTACTGGGTAGGAGTTTGGGAAACAGTCTGGTTTCAAAAGAATGTTCTGGCAAAGATCAGACAGGGTACCAAAAATGGTTGAACTGAAGTGGATGGTTTTAATTTTCACAGAAAGTGAATGAGTTAGAAAATTAAACAAAACTTTGATAAGAAGGTAGATATAAAACCTTAATCTAACAACATGGATATATAGATAGATCTTTGAAATCACGACTTAAATCCAAACATTCCACAATTGTAGACAAAACCCTTAAAGTATTCCTCAGAATAATTCAATATTAATTTTGGGTAGGTGAGTACTGAGTGTGTAATGAAAAGACCTTAATATTTGGAAGCATCAATGAATCAATGAATCAATCCAACAAGGTTTTAAAATAATCTAGGTCATAGAAACTAACGTGTGAAGTAGACATGACTATTTAAGCAAAGCACATCCCAGAACCTTGGGTAACATGACATTTCTAACTAAAATATACTAGAGAAGCTCTGGGTTTTAAAAAATAGCACAATGGAATTCATGTACATTTTCTCAACTTCAAAACTATGCCAGAAAACTAGTGAGAGAAACCCACAGAGCTAGACTTATGCCATGACTCAGCTTCCATTGTATTCATGGCTTGATTATTAATAGTTTTTTTAATATCATGGTTTATTCTAAAATAGATTTTAAGGTGACTTGTTAAAACATATACAAGAAAATGGCTTATCTTAAATCTAGGAGCAGATAACGGTTAGAACATATCAGCCTACAAAATTTTAGGTATACATCTAGGCACATTCAGTAGGTGAATGTTTTGTATCTTAGCTCTAGGCTTTCTGGCAAGCATTTCAGAAATTTTATAATTCATGTAATTCACCATGTTCATAAGATGAAAATAAAACTATCTGCCCTGTGGCATTATACTTTTTAAAACTAAGAGTCAGGAGGAATTTCTCACAAGCGTCTTCAAGCAGACATGAATAATGTAAGAAAAATTGTGCTCAAAAGACTTGATAAGAAATGGGTTGATGAATATTAAATTTGAGGTGTCTTTATTCTGTAGAGAACCATTGTTAATAATAAGAAGTGATAAAATTCAAACAGAATTGGTATGGCCTCAAACAAATACAGTGCATTTGATTCTGTCCTGTCCTCTCTTTCTCACCTGAAGATCTGACATTAGTTCTTAGGGATGATTACAAGGTGAAAGACGAAATTTTCCTATTGCTCTTGGTTGAGCCCCAAACAATGGTTCCTCTGATTGAAAATCCTCAGTTTTATTGACAGTTAAAATATATGTAACTTGAAATCTTTAAAGAACAATGACAAATTCTAACCTTTGTTGGCGTTGTCTTGTATTACAAAATCATAAAGAGTGTTTGGGAAACTATGCAAGTTGCATGGTTTAAAGCTTCTGCAATGCTTGGAGAATTATTTATAAAAATATATTTAAAAATCTCGTTTTTCAAAGTTAAAAGAATCTTAGGCATATGGGTACATCGCTGTGGCCCACCGTGTGTCCTTTCTAATAGAAATCTGGTTTGCACAAGTCAACACCATAAAATCAATAAACACTAACTAGCCTTTGCCTCTTCTATTTCCCCAGGAATCCATGAGGCCACAACTTTTGCAAAGACTACATCTGACTCTTCTAATGGTGACTGTTTCACAGGATTCTCTCTTAGCATAGCTCTCTTAAAATATACAAAAGAAAATTGATTATCTTAAATCTAAAAGCAGAAGATGGGCAAATAAGGGTTAGGAGAGATCAGGCTACAAAATGTTATGTATAGATCTAGGCACATTCAGTAGGTCAATGCTTTGTGTCTTAGCTCTACGTAAGCTAAGCTCTACATAACCTATCAATGATACCTTTAACACTAGCTAAGAATCTTCTTAACTATTGATACCCCTAACACTACTTAAGGGTATTGTTGATTCCACAGACTTTTTGTAAAATTGACTTCAACATTTACTGAAGTTTCCCTAGCAATTACTGGAAATTCATTTTTTCTTAGAAAGAAAAACAAAAGGAAGAAAGATCAAGAAGGAAAGAAAGAGAAAGAAAGAAAGAAAGAAAGAAAGAAAGAAAGAAAGAAAGAAAGAAGGAAAGAAAGAAAGAGAAAAAAAGAGTCAATCTCAAAGAGTGACTGCTAAGCATTATGCTCAAGTAGATCATGAAGTCCCTTACATCTCACCTGGGTCATCTATCTTCTTTTATATTATTGCAAGAGCTGGAACATTAAAAACTTGCCAAGTTGAGAGGCCTCTATTCAAAAACTGTTCCAGGCTTTTGTGTAATGTGAGGCTAGGGAATAGAATTGACCTGTCTCAATGAACATATAAATCCCAAACTGGGTATTCTAAATGCTAACTGTATCAACTCAAAGTCTGGATGTAAAATCATTACTAACTTCTCAGTAGAAAAGTCATGAAATTATAAGAAAAATACTCTGTTTCACTCCCCACACCAAAGTTGGGTTGGCTCCAAGGTTATGCAATTTGAGTGGCCCATTTTAATTTAAAAAACTATAAAATAAATCATGAAAGTGACTATATATTAGTATAAGAAAATAAATTATAATGTATCATAAACTCACAAATCAACAAGCTATAAAATAGAATATTTTTATTAACCCCACAATAATTTTTGATAATATTTGGCTATATATTCTGATCATGTTCTGATATAAAATATTTTGTGTGTTTTTAAAAAAGAGAAAAAATATTCAATCTTTCCTCTAGTATAGTTGATATATTCTTATTACTATTACTAATGGTTTAGAAAAGTATTTTTAAAAATCAAGGAATTTTTAATGTCCTATAACTTTTAGGAATGTTTTCAAATGTGAGGAAAACTATCAAATATTTTTGATATATGAACTATAAGATTTCAGGTTATTTCAAAATTTTTTCTGCAGTGACTGATCTTAAGAATTAACTCATCAACTATGGTATCTTTAATATCTTTATGGAAATAGCACGTTATTTATTTTTTGTTTACTTCATTGGTAGTATATTTCAAATGAACAACAAATGTCCATTTATAAGATATGTACTTATGTTTTTTCGATAAATGGATTAGCAAAACCTAAGACCTTATACATGAATTCTTCTTAAAACTTACCTCTTCCTCTTAAAGTATTACTACATTTAATATTACCTGAAAATGTTGGCTATAATTTGCTTCTTAATGTCAAAATATTTCTACTGATTTAATAACGTATTTATTACTATTTCCTCACATTCCACTTATTTTTTTAAACTAAATTTTTTCTCAGTTCTTCAATAAGCAAATATTGATCCAACAAAAAGGAAACCCTCCATAAGTGTCCAAATCAGGCATCTGTTATTTCCCATGTGTTTTTATTAAAACATTCTGACATGTCCTTCAAATTGCAATCGAATGACATTTTTGAGCCACATAAACTTTTTGAACAAAATTTAGCATTTTATTTGTGTTTGGATTCCACTTCTGAGATTATGAAAATGTGTTTTAGAATGCTTGAAACAATTTTATACCCATATTGCAAAGTGTGAACAGCTTTAAAAGTGGGCAGATTATCTCATTACACTTAAAAATCCAAATTGGGAGCTGGCTGAACTTGAAATAAGAATATATAAGAAACTGCAAGGTAGTAAAAGCTGGCAAATTTAAGTAGCGTGGAGGTAACCTTTTCCCTGATTAGATTCAGAGCTGTATAAGCACATATTATACAAATCCTTGGTGTCATGACTTTATGTGAGTCAGAAGTCCAGGCCGTAGAAGAATTTCTGGAAGACATCACAACAATCAGGAATATAGGCAACAACTTAAAAATATATAGATGGTACTCTGAAAACGAATATATTATGCTAAATTCTAATTAAATATATCCCAAATCATCTTTCCGTGGCTGGATCTCAGAAATAACTGTAGCCATTTCAAAATCACACACAAGAGGGAAAGTATGCAGGCTAGGAGCAGCAGTCTTAACCAACTGTGGTTAAAATACTTCAAAGTTGCGTGTTTTAATAAAATGTGACCACAATGCCAGGATCATTTAGCTTCACAGTAAATCTGCTGCAGGAGGTGAGGGGTCAAGAAAAATAAGACATATAAAAACGACAGACATCTCATAAGCAGGAGACTGAAATGAATGTTGTCAAAATGAATATATTTAAACAATATTTTGAGTTTGAATTGAAGATAATTGAAGTAACCCATGAATAGTCTCTAGATTTTTTTGTGTTCTGAGACATTTCTACTATGGTATATAAAATTATTTCACATTAGCCTAAATTTAGCAGCCGTGAGTATGTGTATTAGAGTTCAATTGTTGTTCTGAATGAATTTTCTAAAACTGTGTAACAAATAACCACAAGACCTGGTGTCCTAAAATAACACACATGTATTTTCCCACAGTTTATGTGAGTCAGGAATCCAGGTACAGCTTAGCTGGGTCCTTTGGTCAGTTTCACACATGGTTGCAATTATGTTTTCAGCTGGGCTGCACCCTCATCTGGAAGCTCACTTGGAAAATAATCTGTTTCCAGACTCACACAGCTTGTTGGCAAAATCTATTTTCTTGTCACTGTATGGCTGTGGCTCTCAGTTCCTAAATGTCAACTGAGGCTTCTTGACACATGGCCCTCCCCATAAGCTATT
Source organism: Theropithecus gelada (assembly GCF_003255815.1). Classification (NCBI taxonomy): domain Eukaryota; kingdom Metazoa; phylum Chordata; class Mammalia; order Primates; family Cercopithecidae; genus Theropithecus; species Theropithecus gelada. Next base: position 19,209,387 of record NC_037673.1, read on the forward strand.
CATAGCCTACAGGATATTTCTTCAAGGCCAGCAGGAGACTGTCTCTGTCTCTATTCTGCTACCACAGAGTCTTGTACAATTAAGACTTAATTGTGGCATAATGTCCCATCACTTTTGCCATATTGTATTATTGGAAGGAGGTCAGATTTTCACCTACACTCAAGAGGAGAGGATTACACCAGGACAAAGAGATGTCAGGGGTTGTCTTAGAACTCTCCCTGCTAGATCATAGAAACTATTGATTCACAATGATTTCATAAATTTTAAAAAACTATCTAATAGTTACAGGCATCATACAGCTAGCTAGTGATGTCAGGTAAAATCTAATTAAGTTTGAATGGGGAAAAAAAATCAAATTTAAGGAACATTTGACATCTGTTTGTAAAAATGGAGAATCTTCATGGGGAGAGAGAACCTGAAAAACTCATCCCATATTTTCTTATTTTACTTTTGATTGTAATAAAAAAGTTTATTTGTGCTTATTGATTTTACTTTTATAGGACATATATAAGTGTGTAATGTTCAACTAGAACAACTTGACCAGGGCAAGTTAATATTTGAAGGAAAAATATTGGTTCTTTTACTGAGAGAGAACCTGCAAATAAATAGTAAGTTCAAGGGTCTATAATACTACATCATTACCATGTTCCGTGAAGGAATCAAAATCTAATGAGAAAATAGACTTTCTATATTTCTTATTTTTTCTACATAATAAATGCAAAGAGTCATGTGGAAATAAAGCTAATGGAACAAGTAATTATTCTCATGTGTCTTGGAGGTTTGCAAGAGGAGTCAGTATTTAGACTGAATTGTTAGAATTGGACAAATAGAGAAAAGGGTAATGGGAAGTACCATAGAAAAAGGAATCAGTGTGTGCAAAAGCGGATAGGTTGAAAGACAATATTTAACTTCAGAAACATTGAAGATAGGTTTGTGTTTAAGATTCAGAAGAGAAGTGTGATAGATTTGTTAAACTAGATTAGGTGCAGTTCAAGAAAAAGCATGTATTTCCAGCTATAGAGTAGGATCACATTCTTCAGGCAATGGGGGTTTGTTTTAAGTTGTGGGTGGATACTATCTATATGCTAAAAAGGCAATTAGCACAGGAAGAATATATTAGAGGGTATGAATTTGCAAGTAAGGAGAAAATAAAAAGCAATAGATATGTTTTGGTCTAGAGAAAGTTGATTAAACAAAGAAAAAATTGTCATTGCCTGATATCAGAGGAATTCGTGGATGATGTAAGAGGATTTGGTGAATAAATGTAAGTAGCTTAAAAGCAGACAGTGAAGTTATAACCAGGAAGATTGAAAGGGAAGGGAGAAAAAGTTTCCTGCATATAAAGGATACTGAACCTAATAAGTGTAGAGTTGTTGCCATGCCTATGCATAGCCATGTCTAACAAATTGAGTACTGGAATCTCCATTAGTTACCATTAAGAATTTTAAGCCAAGTTCTCTTGGATTTCTGTGCTGCATGTACATTGGTGGCCAGGAATAATATATGTAATGAGCTCAGTTCACAGATAAGAAGGGATTAAAAAATTAAAGGCAATTGGAATGAAGAGGAAGAAGAGGTGTGAATAATATTTAGCTGAAAGATAATTGCTTGACTGTGAGGAGAAAAAGGGAAGCATTGGAGATTTCCTTTATTCTTTTGGTTTGAGCAAATGAGGGATGGTGATGTCATGAAGAGAGAGAGTTGTGATGTCAATAACAGAGATAGCTTTTACAAAAGAGGACAAGCAAATGTGGCAGACACTTGCTAATATTTACAAGAATGTATTTAAAAGTCTGGAATCAAAAGAGACAACTATCAGTTGGAGATTGGTGGAAAAACTAGATACAATGTTAGGGCTTAAAGTGAGCTTCTTAGAATAACAAGTAAGCTATTTTTTCTCATTTTACTCAATTACTTGGAAAAATTACCTTTGCCGGGGTGAAAACATTATTTTGTAAAATAACTTGCACTGTTTTCACATTCTAATTGAGCCAAATGAGGAAAAATCGGTGGGAATAGTTACATGGAAGTGGAAGAGGATATTGAACCATCTACGAAAACTCAGTTTAGTTTTTCAAGTTAGGAACACAATTCTCTACAACAAATATTTTAACAAACAAATGCATCCTTTTAAATGTAAGCATGCTGGAGACTATATGATATAGTCTGGTTTGGCTACCTATTTGTTGCATAACAAACCACCATGAAATTTAGTGGTTTAAATCAGGGGATGACAAACTCCGATCCATGGGCCAAACCTTGCTTGCAGTTTGTTTATGAACCACCATGTGTGAAGAGTGGCTTTTACATTTTTAAAGGTTCATAAAAACAAAACAAAACAAAAACAATAAAGAAATATGCAACAGTGATCACGTGTGGTCCACATAGAACCCTTTATAGCAATGCACGCTGATCCCTGGCCTAAAATATTTACACTCATTTGTTTCATTATTTTGCAAATTAAGCAGGACTTGCCAGGAATAGTTCCTCACTGCCTCATATGGTTTTGGCTGGAGTAGGTAAAGTGGGGCTGGAAGGTCCAAAATGGCCCCAGTCACATGACTTGCAGTTGGTTGTTGTTGTTGGCTTGGGAGCTCAGCTGAAGATGCCAGCTGGAAGGGCTGGTGACTGGGAATTTAATGGGAGTGAGCAGTTTCGAAGGGTTTGTGTATCTGGATTCCTCAGTTTCTATCAGCTTTCCAAACCTCTTCTTGTTGCATAAAAAGGAGCATTTCAAGAGAGGTAAAAGCAGAAGATTCCTTAAGGCCTAGCCTTGGAATTTACAGAGCATCACTTTGGATATTTTCTGCTGATTGAAGGCCATTAGATTACCAGGCAGCCTCAAAGGGAGGAGAAATACAACACACCTTTTATGGGAGAAATGGCGAATGATTTTCCTTTTTAATTCAACAGTCCGCAGAATAAAGCTATGTTGTAAACTCTAAGTAAAACAGAAGAACTTCACACAATTTAACAATGAATGTACTTCAACTTTGTTGAAAAGATTTAAAATACATTTGGGTGATGTGAATTTTACGGTGTTCTGTGTTTCTAGAGTCTCAAGCCTTCTCTTCTTTATTTTTTTTGGTTTGGTTCTAAACAAAGAGTGAAAGCTAGCCCCACAGTTCATGTACTTTGCATTTACAAAATAGCTCACTTCAACCACTTCTCTATTTATTCATCATTTATTGTTCAATCTAATGGAAAAAATAAATTACAATATTTGAAATTATAAATTTATTTTAATGCAGTAAATAGGTATTTCTGTCAAGATTGACAGTAACTTATTTGGGAGTTTAAACTCTCAAAGAGTACATGCTGTTAGCTCAAGAATAGATACAGAGTGAAAACAGAAGTTAAAAGAAAAAAATATTGTTTTGTACTACAGGTGACAGAGTATATCATGTGAGAGAAAATTAATAAGTACTAATAACCTGGTAAAAATTAAGGTTTTAAAATACAAACTTCTTTGTTAAATGCCTTTAGCAAATATGTATCTTTATTGACATTTTTGCTTTACTTTAGACATTTAAATATAATTTTTCTATCCCTTAATAGTAGTGGTTATAAATTAATGAAATTAACATTTGACTATATATACACCCACATGCAAACATATATATATATATGAGCCTCTGCCTGTTATATATATGTTTATTACAGATAATCATTAAGAACATGGTGATATGGTTTGTCTTTGTGTCCCCACCCAAATCTCATCTTGAATTGTAGTTCCCATAATCCTCACATGTTGTGGGAGGGACCCAGTGGGAGGTAACTGAATCATGGGGGCAGTTACCTCCATTATGCTGTACTCATGATAGTGAGTAAATTCTCATGAGATCTGATGGTTTTATAAGGGGCTTCCCTGTCCCCCTTGCTCTGCAGTTTTTACTGCTACTGCCATGTTAAGAAGGATGTTTGCTTCCTCTTCTACCATGGACTGTAAATTTCCTGAGACCTCCCCAACCATGCTGAACTGTGAGTCAATTAAGTCTCTTTTTTTCATAAATTTCTCAGTCTCAGATATGTCTTTATTAGCGGCATAAAAAGAAACAAAAAACAATAAATTGGTACCAGGTAGTGAGGTGCTGCTGTAAAGACACATGAAAATGTGGAAGCAACTTTTTTGGAACATATAACAGGCAGAGGCTGGAACAGTTTGGAGGGCTCAAAAGAAGACAGGAAAACGTAGGAACATTTGGAATTTCCTAGAAACATGTTGAATGGCTTTGACCAAAATGCTGATAGTGAAATGGAAAATAAGGTCCAACTGAGGTGGTCTCAGATGGAGATGAGAAGCTTGTTAGGAATTGGAGTAAAGGTCACTCTTGCTATGCAAAGACACTGGCAGCATCTTGCCCCTGCCCTAGAGATCTGTGGAACTTTGACTTTGAGAGAGAGGATTTAAGGTATCTGGCCGAAAAAATTTCTAAGTGGCAAAGTGTTGAAGAAGAAACAGAGAATAAAAGTTTAGAAACTTTGCAGTCTGACTATGTGAAAGAAAAGAAGACTACATTTTCTCGGGGGAAATTAAAGACAGCTGCAGAAATTTGCCTCAGTAACAAGAAGCTGAATGGTAGTCACAAAGATGATGGAGAAAATGTCTCCAGGACATGTCAGAGACCTTCACGGCAGCCCCTCTCATCACTGGCCTGAAGACTTAAGAGGAAAAGATGGTTTCCTGGGGCCCCTCTGCTGTGTGCAGCCTTGTGTCCCTGCTGCTCCAGTCTTGGCTAAAAGGGGTGAAAGTACAGCTCAGGACATAGCTTCAGAGAATGCAAGCTCCAAGCCTTGGCAGCTTCTATATGGTGTTGAGCCTGAGGGTGCACAGAATTCAAGAATTGAGGTTTGGGAACCTCCACCTAGATTTCAGAATGTGTATGGAAAGGCCTGGAAGTCCAGGCAGAAATTTGCTTCAGGGGTAGGGCCCTCATGGAGAACCTCTGCTAGGGCCGTGTGAAAGGGAAATGTGGGGATGGAGCCCCACAGAATGTCTCCACTGGGGCACTGCCTACTGGAGCAATAAGAAGACGGCCACTATTGTTCAGACCCTAGAGTGGTAGATCCACCAACAGCTTGCATCATGTGCCTGGAAAAGCTGCAGACACTCAATGCCAGCCCATGAAAGCAGCCAGGAGGAGAGCTGTACCCTGCAAAGTCACAGTCACAGGGGCAGAGATGCCCAAGGCCATGGGAGCCCACCTCTTGCACCAGTGTGACCTGGATGTGAGACATGAAGACAAAGGAAATCATTTTGAAACTTTAAGGTTTAATGACTGCCCTATTGGATTTCAGACTTACATGGGGTCTTTAGCCCTTTTGTTTTGGACAGTATCTCCCATTTTGACCTGATGTATTTATCCAATGTCTGTACCCCCATTGTACCTAGGTAGTAACTAACTTGCTTTTGATTTTGCAAGCTCTTGGTGGAAGGGACTTGCCTTGTCTCAGATGAGACTTTGGACTTTTGAGTCAACGCTGGAATGAGTTAAGACTTTGGAGTACACTTGAGAAGGTATGATTGTGTTTTGAAATGTGAGGACGTGAGATTTGGGAGAGGTCGGGGTACAATGATATGGTTTAGCTTTGTGTCCCCACCCAAACTCATCTTGAATTGTAGCTCCCATAATCCCCATGTGTCATTGGAGGGACCCAGTGGGAGGTAATTGAATCATGTATGTGGTTATCTCCATCCTATTCTGGTGATAGTGAGTGAGTTCTCATGAGATCTGAGGGTTTTATAAGGGACTTCTGCCTGCTTCACGCTGCACCTCTCCTTGCTGCCGCCTTGTGGAGAAGGACACATTTGCTTTCCCTTCCAGCACGATTGTAAGTTACCTGAGGCCTCCCTAGCTCGCTGAACCATGAGTCAATGTGAAAGAAAAGAAAACTACATTGTCTGGGAAGAAATTAAAGCCGGCTGCAGAAATTTGCCTAAGTAACAAGAAGCTGAATGGTCATCACAAAGACGATAGGGAAAATGTCTCCTTTTTTCTTTTTTAAACTTTTTTTCCTTATTAATCACCCAGGGGTCTGTCTTTATTTACAGCATGAAACCAAACTAATATACATGGTAAATTATTTTTGTCTTTGTCTTAAAAATTGTCTTTGTGCTAGATAGTAAAAATTGCTATTATTTAATCAGGATGACTTGTTCTGATAACATGACCAGATTTACATTTGTGTAAAGTCATAATTTTCTGTGGGAAATATAATTTATTTTTGAGTAATGTAATTTACTTTAAAGTGTACATTGCACACATACGAACAGAGAGAGAGAGAGAGAGATGTTTGTGTAGTGTGTATTCCTAGGCAGACATACATAAAACCTATGTATAAAAATTAAATCTACAGATTACGAGGTCAGGAGATTGAGACCATTCTGGCTAACACAGTGAAACTCCGTCTCTAATAAAAATACAAAAAATTAGCTAGGCGTGGTGGGGGGCGCCTATAGTTCCAGCTACTCCGGAGGCTGAGGCAGGAGAATGGCGTGAATTCGGGAAGCGGATCTTGCAGTGAGCCAAGATTGCGCCACTGCACTCCAGCCTGGGCGACAGAGCAAGACTCCGTCTCAGGGGGAAAAAAAAAGGAAAAAATTAAATGTGGACTGGGCACACTGGCTCACACCTGTGATCCCAGCACTTTCGGAAGCTGAGGCGGGCAGATCACCAGAGGTCAAGAGTTCAAGACCAGCCTGACCAATATGATGAAAACCCGTCTCTACTAAAAATACAAAAATTAGCCGGGCTTGGTGGCATGTGCCTGTAATCCCAGCTACTCAGGAGGCTGTGACAGGAGAATCGCTTGAACCCAGGAGGCAGAGGTTGCAGTGAACCAAGATCATGCTATTGCACTCCAGCCTGGGCAATAAGAGTGAAACTCCATCTCAAAATAAATAAATAAATAAATAAAAGTAACATCAATAATACTAATATGTTTCTTATTACAATTTAATAGAGAAAACTTACTAACTTGCGAACTGAACTAACTTATTAGCTTGCAATGGTTTCATAGTTGCTGGCAACAGATTTCGGTCCTATGTCAAAAACAAAGGACTTTATTATTGTGTTAGAATAGGCAATGCGAGCTTCACATTCATGCTTGTTCTCCATGTACCGCAAATCCCAGGGAAGCAATGAAGGTGGGCCTAGACAGATGCTGTAAATATTGATTTACATCACCCTGAGGACCCCAGATCTAAGGAAACACTAAACTTTCATAATGAGATGCCCCAAAATCTGACCAAACTTTCCCCAGTGGGAAGATATTATCTTGATTAAACTTGAATACACCGGCACTCTGTTCTGGAAGGAAGCAGCATCGTTATCTTACAATGCTATTTGTTATACAAATATTTGTGGATAGATAGTGTAAGAAAAGGCTATCAATATCTACTAACATTATGTGCTGAAATGCAAAAGGTTCATAGAGAATTGTCTTCCAACAAAGATTATAGTCCTCTTACTCATTGGTTTAACACATGAAACACGGATTTATGCATAAAGATCCACTGAAACATGAGAATTTGATGGAGAGTAACAGCAGTATAACTCATAGATTTAAAAAAACTACCCTAGATATTGAGTTTTTCATATTAAATGTGTATGTTGGCCTGGATATCAGGGAAATGTGATTTTGAAATACCAATTTTCATACTAGGACTCTAGTACTAAAAAGAAAATGCTTCCCTTGTTGGTGCAGTAGCTTTGAAATTCAATGGAATTTTTGTTGTATTTTGTGGGTTCATGAGCTGGAAGTATTTTGACTCTGAATATTTGATTTGGAATCTCCTCATGGAAATTAGATTGTCAATAATAACGTGATAGATTATAATTTATTTTCAATTAAACCCAACTGGCCACATAGACCTATTGAACTGTGGATTCGTGATTAAACATATAAATTTCTTATACTTTGTTTCAATCTGTCTGTGGAATATATAATGCAGTAAAAAATTTAATTAAGGGCCTAGATAGTGTTTATCTAATGTTTATCTTATTGTACATCTTTTAACATTAGTGTGACCGTATAATTTGTTACACAACCAAATCATTTTGAGAATGTAAGAGGATGCTATTAATTATTACACCATGATAGGTATAAATTAAGATTCTATTAGACAGACGAGGATGTACAGTTACACTACTTATAACCAAATTATATCACCATCAATAAGATTTTATTTTCTTCTAAAGGATCTCATATGTACTTTTTATCTCAATGAAGGCTGTGTTTTTACTAGCGAAATTTTTAAGTGATAGACATTTTAAAAGCCATACCATATCAATATATATTAGAGTATCAGGCTGATCTGTTATTTCTTATTTCTGTCTGTCCAAGCTCCCTTGAATTCTGTTGTAATATTCATTGCATAAACCATAAAGTTCTAAATTTATTGTGCATGTTCCGTGTCAAGCACTGTGTTGTGGATTTCACATCAATTATGTTATTTAACCTTTACTCCACTCTGTGATACATGTTTCACTATTCTCACCATTTTATAGCTCTTCAGCTATAACGTGAAATCAAAGGAGACCAAGTGTTGTGTGCAAAGTCCTCTGACCTATATGGGGTGGACCAGGTTTTGAACCCAGTGAGTCTTACTCTACAATTTGTGTTTTTAGAAGTGTTAAGGCAAACTAAATATGACCTGAGAAGGACGCTGTACTTTTATATTTGAGTCCTTATGGACAAACTTCAACCCAACTTAATAGGTAGACAAGATCGAAACCCTAACTTAGGAGTATGTGCCTGTAACAATAGCTGAATCTTGGCTAATCCCAGCAGCCCTATTTCAACCAGTCATACACTGCTGAGTGTTCAAACTGTGTTCAAGTAAGGCAAATGCCAAGCTGTAACCAACCCAGCTGTTTCTGTACCTCACCTCTGCTTTCTGTATGTCACTTCTCTTTTTTAGTCTATAAATTTGTTCTGACCATGAGGCATCCCTAGAGTGTCTCTTAATCTGCTGTAATTCTGGGGGTTGCCTGATATACAAATCGTTCATTGCTCAATTAAATTTTTTAGAATCCAGTTCAGCTGAGGTTTTTCCTTCAACAGCAGCTATACTATTTTTTGATGTATATATTTCCTTACTAATAATAGGTCAACCTTGTTATTCAGCTATGTGTTTAATTTGAGATGGATAATCCCCAGGGCAAACAATATCTAAATAAATATGATAATATAAACTAAGAATATCTATTTGCTTTCACTAGATGGTGGGGAAATACTTGGACAATTAAGGTTTTTCAATTTGCGCAAATCAAGAAATGATAAGGATGACCTGAATCCGTGAATATTGATAAGCCACAGGGAGTTGGAATAATTAAATGATTTGATCCTTTACTCTGCATAGTATCCTCAGATTACAGATCTCCTGACTTAAGTTTATCTGCTGAACTACATTTTGATAGTAAATGTAGAAAATTTATCCAGTTATGAATAAATAAATTCCACCACTGGGAAAGATAAAAGTGAAATTCTCTTGGAATCACCCACAAGCTTTCTGCCATCTCTATTATACTGATTTATTCCTTAACCTCTTCTCAGAGGCCATAAAATGAAGATGTGAACTTACAAAACTGAGTCAGCTAAAGGATAATTTTATGTATATATCTCCCTGCTCATTAGGGGAATGACTAGAGAGATAGTCTTTAATTCAGCCTTCAAACACTTGAGAAAAAATTTCAAAAGTCCAGTCCAGATGGTCTAATAGTCTATGATAAGAATAACAACATAGGCATCAATGAAAAAGAAAAGAAAAAAAACCTTTTATGATAAAGGCATCCAACCATAGGGATAAAGAGGAAGATTCTTCTTTATGGTCTCTCACTAAGGTCTGTTCAAATTAGTTTCAGGAAGAATGCATGCTGCTTTATTGTTTGTCAGAAAATAAGGTGTGATCCAGTAATTTGAGCATCCAAAATGCTCAATTTCATTAGGCTTAGAGAATGATAAAGGAAAGGATATGAACTGCCTGTCCTGCAAAGTACATACTACCATTGGCTCCACAACTGGACATTTCTATAGAAACCAAGATGATAACCTAAACTTACAATATTGTGATTCTGATGTAAGAGACTTAAGAGAAACTAGAAGTCACTAAGTCTATTCAAACACCAGTAGATCCAATGAGACTGACTTCACTTCAGCATCTCTATTAGTACAAACACGTAAGCAGCCAGAATAAGATTAGAACAAGCATGATTGTAATACAGCTTGTACTAAGTCTTATCAAAGATATTTCTGTTACTATTATCCTTCAAGTCAGACACCCACTTTTATTTTCCTTAGCAGTCCATAACCCAAACTTATCTGCCCCACTCTCTTTTCCCCATGGCCTTTATTAGGTGTAAACATAGCCTTTAAAAGTGACAGTTTTGTCTATCATTTCCATTCAAAACCTCATCTGAGCCACGGACAGAGCTTGTAGATATAAAGGTGATGATGACAGAGTACCCACACTACAATTTTGCATATTATGTGATGTAATAATTATCTGCATAGGATTGAGGGAACAGATGTGGAAAATTTCTTGTAAGAGACAGTGCTTAAAATAAGTTTGAAAACAATGTTGGATTATTTGCACAGAAATTAGGAAACTGTGCTTTATTGAAATGTACTAGCCTATGTAAGGTACAAATGCATGATACTGCAGTGTGAGTTTCATAATATAGTAGTGACCTATTTTATTTACTGAAGTGTCTCAAGCATAGACAATTATCAGATGTGCAATAAGCATTCAATGAATATTTGTCAGACGAGGGACAGAATATGATGAACTTTAGCAACTGCAATTGATTTGATACTGCTGAAAGGGGATAGCAGATGTTAAAGCTGATTCTGCAGTGCTCAGGCAGTAGTACAATAATAGAAGACAGGATGTGATGATGTGCAAATGTCTGGGGCTATGTTTCTTTGGTAGTTGTCTCTCTCTGACTTGGCAAATGGATGTGGCTCTGTAGGGGAGAGGTGGAAAGTTCAAGACAAGGAAAATAAGACAGAAAAAACTTTCACTGTTTTCTGATTCCTCAGAATTGGGAATTTTTCAGGGTCCTCAATGCTCTGGGAAGTTGTTTGAGCTCAGAATAACTGAATAAGAAACCAGGCCACTTCTGATTTTAATTCTATTATATTGTCTGCCATTTCATTATTGAGATTACAGGAAAAAATGGAGCTGGAGGGCTCTTCATTATTTAAACATGTTTTTAAAAATTTCTAATTAAACAAAGAAGTTTCTAATGTACAATAGCAAGATATGTATATTTATTTATAAATTGATGAAAAGCCACGGAATAATTTTAAGCAGAAGACTGATGGTCCAATTTTACTTTTATTTATTTATTTTTCTTATTTTGTTTTTGTACAGATAGGGTCTCATTATGTTGCCAAGGCTGATCTCAAACTCCTGGGCTCATGTGATCCTCCTGCCTCAGCCGCCCAAAGTGCTAGGAATACAGGAGTGGGATACCATGCTTGGACAGTATGATGTATTTTATATTTTAGGGCAGTGACTGAAACAACTGAGTAAAGAAAGGATTGAGAAGAATCAGTCAACATACTACAAATAGAGGGAAGTTCATTCATATGTCCATTAGCTCCCTCTTGAACAAAAGTGCATTGAGCAACAGACATGTTTGAGAATCTATGCTAGCCACAGGGATACAATTATGAACAATAAAAACTCAGTCTATGTCTTTAAAGGTCTACAGTTGAGAAAGGCAGAGAGATGGTGAACTAGTGAGATTAAGTCAGATGAATGCTGAAAACAAATGGAAACAAAGAATTCACTGAGAACATGACACAATAACTTGAAGACCTATCTAAATATACAAAAGATGGACATGGTGAGATTTAAGTATAGGTAGAAATAAATTGGGTAGAAGTGGAAAAGAATGTCCCAGTGTCTTTTCTTGTCTACAGAACAAGAAAACAACATAAGAAGAGAAACAAGGGACATCCACAGAAACGTATTGTGAGAAGGGAAATAATGAGAAGAGAAACTGGAGAAATAAGATGGGAAGTATGTATAATTTTTCCTAAAGTCAATAAAATAGTATTATAGGGAGGGTAAATTAAAAAAAAAAAAGAAAGAAAATATATAAATGTAGTGTAGTCTATGAAACGATTAGACTGGGTTAAACAACGATTTTCTTAGAAGTAAAGGGAAGTGGTACACATATTTTCATATTGAAATCAACAGGAAGGTAAATTCGTGACTGATTAAAACTGAAAAGGATTAAAGTTTGATTTTTCTCTTTCTGGGTTGAGTATTGGAAGAGGAGCAGAACTAATCATGGAGGCATAGATACAAGAGGGATGTTGAGCTCAGGCTGGAATATGCTGAGTGTGAGATAGACAAGTTGAGTTATGTTAAAATATGAGTTCAGAAGAATGATACCTAGATATAAAATTTTAAAATGGTAGTTATTTTATTAAAAATACGGAAAATTACAAGGATACGGGGCCTCAGACAAAACTCTGAAGTCCAAAATACTTCAATCCTTAAATATGGAGGCATAAGGAATAGATATCTTTAAAGATTCACTATGAAAACAGAAATAATAGAAGATAATTTTTCTGTTATCACCATCATGAGATTAAATCTTATTACATCTCCTATTATTTTTATTAATGAAATATAATCTATTAGTTCATATATATATTATGTATACTCACACACAGAAAGAAAGAGACATAGACTTTAAGAAATTGGTTCAAGTGATTCTAGAGTTTGGGAAATTTGAAATCTGCAGTGCAGCCAGGATGCAGAAGATTCAGATAGGAGTGAATGTTGCAGTCCTCAGTTCGAAGGCTAGAAACTCAGACAGAATTTCTATATTGTAGTCTAGAGAGAGAATTTCCTTTCCTTTGGGAAATATGACTCTGCTCTTAAGGCCTTCAATTAATTGGATGAGGCCCACATATATTATGGAGGGTAATCTGCTTTACTTAAAGTCAACTAATTGTTAATGTCAACTGCACCTATATATAAATATATATATATATATATATATTTACAGCAACATCTAGGCTGGTGTTTGATCAAACAACTGGGCACTGATCTAGTAAAGTTGGTATATAAAATTTAACCCTCACAAGGGCACATGATAATAGAAGAAGGAAACAAGATATCTTAATCCACAGAGACAAAGAATGAGTCCTTGAAGGAAAAAGTGTTAAATCTTGTGGAATACTTCTGAGAGGTCAAGTAGTTCAAGCATTAAAAAGCATCCTTTGAACCGACTTTTGCTACTGAACAATAGTAAGAACTTCGAGAACCAGAATTAAAAGCCTGATATAAAAGATTAGCATATTTGAGAGAACTTATTTCGTAGTGTGAATGGCACCTGAACAAATGGCTGGGGATGGTTACAAAGGAGAAAATGTCAAGGATAGTCCATGGGGTTAGCCTTGGTCATTGGGGCGAACACCATTAATTAAGCAGCAAATACATAAGATAGGTAGATGTGGTGAGATGGAGGTTAAACATATTTGTTCTGTTAAAAATATATAAATTTTACCTACTTATGGGATATCTACTAGGGATCAACCCATGTATTAGTCCATTCTCACACTGCTATAAATACATACCTGAGACTGGGTGGTTCTTCGGGCTGTAGAGGCTTCTGCTTCTGGGAAGTCCTCAGGAAACTTACTGTAATGGTGGAAGGCAAAGGGTAAGCAAGTACATCTTCACATGGCCGGTAGGAGAGGGCTATGGAGAGGTGCTATACTCTTTTAAACAACCAGATCTCATGAGAACTCTATCATGCGAAGAGCAAGGGGGAAGTCCACCCCCCTGACACAGTCACCTCCCACTAGGTCCCTCCTCCAACACTGGTAATTACAATTTGCTATGAGATTTGGGTGGGGACACAGAGCCAAACAATATCAACCATCTTTTGGAATTTACACATTTAGACAGAGATATTTACTAGCATATAAAAGAGGAAAGAAACGGCTATTTTCTAGAGGCAATAAACATTAAGTAATCAATAAAGGAAAGGATGGAGGAAGATGATAAAAATCTTTCTTTTACTCTGTATTGCCTTGCTGAGCTAGGAATTGACAAGTATTTAATATATTAAAACCCATATTATAGGTGTTGTACACTACAAGAGCATATCTTGGCAATAGGATTAATAATCATGAAAAGAAGTACTCAGACTTCTGGCAGGGCCTACGTCATGTATCACTTAACAATATGATGTAACCTAGCCCAGGGATTACCAGGTCTCCATGACAACAGGATGTAAAAGCCCTGGTTACCCTAGAGACAAGGCTGCCTCAGCACAGATGGAACTTTCATGAACCTTAAAATAAAGCTTCCCCTTGCAAGAACAGCTTAAACTGCCTTTATTAAAGAAGCACCTGGTGACTGACCCCGACTGAGTACAGAAATAAAAAAGAAGGACCAGCTCCCAAGAATCTGAGAATAATCTCAAGACTGAGACTGTCCCCCTGAGATAGCTATTTGACCCCTGACTGTGTTTGGCAAGTGTCACCAGCTTGTACCTGCGTATTATTTTGTAAGGTCATGCCAGAGTAAACTACCTGAACATCAGCCAGTGTCTATGACTCATCTTTGAATCAAATTGTAAAAAAGGAGAAAAATTGCTCTGGGAAAGCTTGTCTACTAGGTCCACCAGATACGCCAAAAGCCTCAATGAGGTGGTGAACCCAAAAGTGTGTGAGACCGGTCTCAATCAATTTAGAAAGTTCATTTTGCTAAGGTTAAGGACGTGCCCATAACATAGCCTTAGGAGGCCCTGACAACATGCGCTGAAGGTTGTCTGGGTACAGCTTGCTTTTATGCATTTTAGGGAGACATAAGACATCAATCAATACATGTAAGATTGATATTGGTTTGATCTGGAAGGGAGGGACAACTCAAAGTGGGGGCAGAGGGTTATAATAAGAGGTTGTGGATACTGGGGTCTCGCCATGCAGATGAAGCCTCCAAGTAGCAGGCTTCAGAGATAATAGATGGTAAGTGTTTCTTATCCAAAGTAAGATCTGTGTTGATGTCAATGCTAGTTGGCTTTTCCTGAATTCCAAAAGGGAGAGGGGTCTAGTGTGGTCTGACTCTCCCTTCCCATTTTAGCCTGAACCACTTTTTCACTTTAACTTTGGAATACCAATGGCTGAGAGGAGGGGTCCATTCAGATGGTTAGGAGGTCCTTAGTATTTTATTTTTGGTTTACAGGGTAAAGAACAGAGGACATCAGCTTACCAATTGAGCCTCTGCAAAAGTAAACAACTCTCTCAAATTGTTTGTTAAAGGCAACTTTTTTTCCCCTCCAATGTCTAGATTCTAAAGAAGTCTTAACCCTTTCGCGTAACTCATGGTAGGTGGAGTAATGCCCCTTCCCCAGATGTACATATCCAAATCCGTGGAACCTGTCTTAAATGACAAAATGAATTTTGTAGGTAAAATTAGGTTCCTTTGAGTCAGAAGATTACCCTGGATTGCATGGGTGGGCCCAATATTAATAATTTGATGGGATCCTAAAGGGAAGGTGGGAATGCAGAAGTTTTCCTAAGAGAAATGGAAGTATGGAAAAAAAGGCAGGAGAGATTCAAAGCATAAGCGTTCAACTCACCATTGTCATGCTTGAAGATGAAAAAGTAGGGGGTGGGGCACAAGCCAAGGAAAGGGAGTGGCCTCTGGGAACTGGGAATAATGGTCACCTGGAACAGCCATCAGGGAAAAGAGAACTTGAGTCTACAACTTGCAGAAACTATATTCTACCAACAGTTTGAAGGAGCAAGAAAATAGATTCTCCCATAGATACTTAAGAAAAGAATGCAGCTCTGTCAGTACCCTACTTTTATGATACTATGTCAGAACTAGGAGATAATGTATGTTTCATTTTAAGCTGCTAAATTAGTGGTAATTTGTTATGGTAGCAACACAAATAAATATACTTGCATTTAGGTTGTTTATGTGAACATATTATAATTATGATATAGTAAATGTTAGAAGAAAAATACTAATTAAAATATGAATGTCAACTGACACAAACTGGCAAACATGTTACTCCTATTTTGCTTATATTATGTGCAACAATGCAAAATGCATGCAATGTAAAACTTTCTAAGATTAAAATCGACATTTAATACTGATGTTATAGCAGAAGTTTATTCAATTGAAGGAATGCATAATTCTGTTTGTTCAGTTTTAAACAATAAGCAAAACCGCAGTCTTGATAATGAAGATGGCACAATTTTTTATGTTGTAGAGTGTATCATGTCTAGCAAACTCTCACTAAAATGAAATAGTGCAGCCAATTCTATTTTCTACCAATAATAAGTTTTTGTTTTACCTTCAGGGTTCTTAAGCCAATTCACCCAAGAATAGATTGAAATGAACTTTAGCTTCTTAGATCTTAGACCTATGATATCAAAGTCATTTCCTATATATAATATGTTGGCTTCTTTTGTTTTCATTTTTAAAATACTTTATATTATTTATATCATACTTGTTCAAAATAGAGAATACTGGTTACTTTTTATTAGGGAAATAAATCATTGCAAAGTAGAATAAGATGTACAAAATATTTAGCTTATTTTAGTCCATTTGTCTGCAGTTAATACTGTGAAACTGAAGTGTGTGAAGACAAATTAATGAAAGTCAGTCTCATCATAACATTACTAGAACAAGAAATGGCACCAAATGTTAATATTTAAGTCTTGGTGTGTTTTCACTCCAGGCTATGAAGCCAACAAGATTTAGTTTTAACTTTATTTTTAAATCCACTAAGAACTTTACAACATTAAGAAGAGTATGCTATTCTCTAGTTTATGGAAACAATGTCCCTCTTTTTTCCACTCTTTATAAATTCTATTTTTTAAACTTCTTCTTTTGATCTAATATATTCACTGACTCATTTCTTCTAGGCAGAAAAAAATTTATATCAAAATAATCCCATCATGTTTTTTAGTTTGTACAAATAAAGTCATGATAAATAATTTCATTAAAAAGGTAAGTATTATCCGACATCACTAACAAAATATTAAATTAAATTCTGACTTCCCAGAACAGGCATCGAAATTTCATTTTTATTTTTGCTCAGAGTTTTTCTAACACAACCAAATATAACCTTATTACATCTTTTGTTCAAAGTGGCTTATATGTAGTTTAGTTAATTATAATTGACATTTTGATCTGTTATGTTTTCTAAGGTTACAATAAATGTTTAGGGTGTGATTCCTCAAAGAATTTCCCATTAAGATGAAGTTAAAAGAGAAATAGATAAAAACACATTTGTATTCTCTGATAATAGATAGTCACAATTTTAAGTTATATTTTATTAGAAAAACAGGCATTGTGTAGTTGAGAATTTATCATGGTTTTCAATCCCAGGCAAAGGAAATTAAGTAGATGAAAGAACCCACTGGATTTTTTTCAGCAAAGTTACTGACTGATCTAGTCCCTAAGTCAATACTCTGATAACACCTAAAGAAACCATTACCACAGGACTTATCACAGGACACTGATATATGATGCTAAATATCTCTGTCCCGTGTGGCCTCTCTAGATCTCTAGTTTATGGTTATATATTCTTTTAGTCTTTGGATTCTGATATTTAACATGCATCTATTCTTATATCATCTATTCTTATGTTATGTTTTTAATGTATATTTGTATAAAACATAAGGCTTTACAAGAGAGGTGTAATTGCAATTAAACCTCTTTAAATGCAATAGCATAAGGCTATTCCAAACTAAGGGTTAGGACAGAATTTGAACCATAGGTTTAACGGTCTCCTGGAAATGCTTTGTGTCCCTGGAAATCATGAGCATGTTGTCATACAACCACACCTACAGATTATTGTCTGGGGTCCATGGATCTCTTTCGGTTGAGTGCGCTTTTTGTGGAATTCTGAACACTCTACCAAGGATTTCTGGCCCAGTTCCTCATTCCTGACAAAGAAAATGAAGGCCTGAGCTCACTCTCTCTATCAAAAAACCCAAATACTCAAAGAATATGGATCAACTCTTTGGTTTCACCTGCTCCTAGTAGCTGCTCTACTGAGACAGGTATTCAGTAGTTGACTTAGAGATGGAAGTTAAGAAGATGGGCATGACAATGGGGCAGCTATCTTGCTGGAATCACCTCTCCCATTTCAATTTTTCAGCTCTCTCTAATTATTTAAAAACGATATCCCACTCCTGCTTCAATGCAACTTTTTTGCAGTTTACAAAACCTGCCCAAACCTATTTTAATTTAAAATGTGTGCTACTATTTGCCTTGTATTTTGCCAGTCTTATACTTTTCAGTGACACATTTAGGAGTGATTTGACTACTTATAACTAGAGAGTAAACTGCAAAGCCCTGTGAGTATGCTCTACTTTATAACCACGACCTCTGCATTTCAAATTTTCAAAGGAAGTTCAAAAATTACAGAAGGAAAGGGGAAAGGAGTTGCAATCAACACTATACTCATGAATTAGATGATGAATTCTTATGACATTTGGAAAGTCATGCTCTTCCTGCAACAAATCTTGAGTTCGTAAGATCCTGCACCCTGTTAGTAATTCTCTGCCTATCCTAAATCAGGTTAGAAATTCTCCACTTTTGTCTGATTATCTGATATGGTTTGTATATTTTTCCTGCTCACATCTCATGTTGAAAATTTGTTGAGGTTTTTGCCATGAAAAGTAATGACAAAAATCACAATTATTTTTGCACCAACCTAATAATACTCAATGTTAGAGGTAGGGACTGGTGGGAAAGTGTTTTGGGTGATGGGATGGATCACTCATGGCTTGGTGCTGTCCTCAAGCTAGTGAGTGCTTCTCATGATATCTGGTTGTTTAAAAGCATGTGGCCTATACGCAACCCTTACTCCCACTTCACCTTCTGCCATGAGTAAAAGCTCCCTCGGCCTCCCCAGAAGCCAAGCAGATGCCAGCATCAGGCTTGCTGTACAGCCTACAGAAATGTGAGTGAATAAAATCTCTTTTCTTTATAAATTACCCAGTCTCAGGTATTCTGTTATGGCAAGGCCAGCAGCCTAACACACTATTCAGCTCATCAACAGAAGCTGCCTGCAACATCCTCCTATGCTTGAAAGTTCTTTGCTAGTTAAGTTACCTGGCCAGCTTACCTAGAGCCTCAGGGTTGATGAGGATCAAGGGTAGGCAAAGAAAAATGTAAGACATATAGGAGGGCTAGTGATATTGTTAGGATCTGTGTCCCAACCCAAATCTCATATTGAATTCTAATCTCTGGTGTCGAAGGTAGGTCCTGGTGAGAGATGATTACATCATTGGGCAGTGCCTCATGTTTCAACATCATCCGCCTTGGTGTTGTTATGGCAAGAGTGAGTTATCACAACATCTGGTTGTTTAAAAGTGTGTAGCACCATCCTGCTCTCTCTCTCCCCCTACTCCATATATGTAATACATGCCTGCATCCCTTTCAACTTCTCTGGTGATTGTAAGTTTCCCAAGGCCTCCCAGCCATGCTTCCTGTACAGCCTGCAGAACCATGAGCCAATTAAACCTCTTTTCTTTACAAATGACCCAGTCTCAGTTATTTTTCTCTAGCAATGTGAGAACAGACTAATACAGAAAATTGATACTGGGAGTGGGGCATTGCCCCACTCAGGTATAAAGATACCTGAAAATGTGGAAGTACCTTTGGAACTGGATAATGGGCACAGGTTGAAACAGTTTGGAGGGGTCAGAAGAAGACAGAAAGGTGTGGGAAATTTGGAACTTCCTAAAGACTTGTTGAATGGTTGCGACCAAAATACTGATAGTGAAACAGACAGTGAATCCAGGTTGAGCAGGTCACAGAGAGAAATTAGGAACTCATTAAAACTTGGAGTAAAAGTCACTCTTGTTATGCTTTAGCAAAAATAAAAAATTGGTGGCATTGTCACCCTGCTATAGGCAATCTGTGGAACTTTGAACTTGAAAGAGATGATTTAGGGTATCTGGCAGAAGAAATCTCTAAGCAGCAAAGGACTCAAGATGTGGCCTGGCTGCTTGTAAAAGTCTGTCTCGTGTGCATGAGAAAAGAAATTACCTGAAACTGGAACTTATATTTAAAAGGAAACCAAAATATAAAAGTTTGAAAAATTTACCTGGCCATGTGATGGAAAAGAAAAACTAATTTTCAGGGGAGTAAATCAAGCAGGCTGTAGAAATTTGCTTAAGTAAAGAGGGGCCAGTTGGCCGGGCGTGGTGGCTCATGCTGGTAATCCCAGCACTTTGGGAGGCTGAGGTGAGTGGATCACGAGGTCAGGAGAGCGAGACCATCCTGGCTAACACAGTGAAACCCCATCTCTACTAAAAATACAAAAAATTAGCTGGGCGTGGTGGCGGGCGCCTGTAGTCCCAGCTATTCGGGAGGCTGAGGCAGGAGAATGGCATTAACTAGGGAGGCGGAGTTTGTAGTGAGCCAAGATCATGCCACTACACTCCAGCCTGGGTGACAGAGCGAGATTGTCTCAAAAAAAAAAAAAAAAAAAAAAAAAAAAAGAGTAACCAGTTGCTAACAGACAAGAAAATGGGAAAAAGACCTGATAGGCATTTCAAGACCTCTGCAGCAGTTCCTCCCATCATAGGCTTGGAGGCCTAGGAGTAAAGAATTGTGACTTGGGCCAGGTTCAGGGACCTGCTACTCTGTGCAGCCTCAAGACATGGCACTCAGCCTTCTGGTTGCTCTATCTCCAGCCATGGCTAAAAGGGGACCAAGTACAGCTCAGAATGCTGCTTCAGAAGGTGCAAACAGTAAGCATTGGTGGCTTTCACTGGTGTTAAGCCTGAAGGTGCACAGAGTATAAGAGTTGAATTTGGGAGACATCACCTCGATTTCAGAGCATGTATAGAAGAGTCTGGATATCTAGACTTTATTTCTTTCTTGGAGATCCACTTATAACTTATCTCTTAGCGGGCTAGCTATATTAGTTAATTCTCACACTGCTGTAAATAAATACCTGAGAAGTCTGCTACAGGGGAGCCATCATGGAGAACCTCTACTAGGGAAGTGCAGAGGTGAAAATGTGGGTTGGAGATCCCATATAGAGTCCTCACAGGGGCACTACCTATTGGAGCTATGAGAAGAGGGCCACTGTTCTCCAAACCCAGAATAGTATATCCACTGGCAACTTGCATCCTATACCTGGAAAAGCCACAGGAACTCAATAGCAGTCCTTGAGAGCAGTTGCAGGGGCTGAACCTTGCAAAACCACAGAGGCAGCACTGCCCAAGTCCTTGGGAATCCACTCATTG
The DNA here is from genome assembly GCF_003255815.1 of Theropithecus gelada. Lineage (NCBI taxonomy): Eukaryota > Metazoa > Chordata > Mammalia > Primates > Cercopithecidae > Theropithecus > Theropithecus gelada. The sequence continues at coordinate 19,230,645 of NC_037673.1, forward strand.
CATCAGTGTTCCCTGGATGTGAGACATGGAGTCGACAGAGATTATTTTTAAGCTTTAGGGTTTAGTGATTTCCCTGCTGGGTTTTGGACTTGCATGGGGCCTATAGCCCCTTCCTTTAGGCCAATTTCTTGCATTTGGAAACAGAATGCTTACCCAATGCCTATAGCCCCATTGTATCTTGGAAGTAACTAACTTGTATGTTATTATTATTAATAATAATTATTATTATTCTTATTTTGTTTTATAGGCTCATAGGTGGAAGAGACTAAGCTTGTCTCAGTTGAGATTTTGGACTTTGGACTTTTGGATTAATAATGAAATGAGTTAAAACCTTGGGAACTGTTGGGAAGGGATGATTGGGTTTTGCAATGTGAGAAGGACATTAGATTTGGTAGGGACCAGGGGCAGAATGATATGGTTTTTACCAGTTTCTCCTCCCAAATCTTATGTTGAATTGTCATCTCCAGTGTTGGAGGTAGAGCCTGGTGGGAAGTGACTGGATCATTGGCATGATTTCTCATGATTTTACACCATCCCCTTGGTGTTGTTGTGGCAAGAGTGAGTTTTTATGAAATATAATTGTTTAAAAGTATGTAGTACGTACCTCCGTTCTCTCTCTCTCTCCTGCTCCAGCCATGTTAGATGTGGATGCTTACCCATTATCTTCTGCCACGATTGTAAGTTTCCTGAGGTTTCCCAAGCTATGCGTTCTGTGCAGCCTGCAGAACTGCGAGTCAACTAAACCTCTCTTTGTTTTTTACAAATTACCTAGTCTGAGTTTTTTTTTTTTTTTTAATAGCAGTGCAAGAACAAACTAACACAGCTAGCCTATTGAGAGAGAAAGTATAAATGGGTCTCCCAGAAAGAAATACTTGATTCTGATGAAATAGAATGAGATTAAAAAAATAGCAACAACATTAAATTAAAATCTTAAGAGTGTTCAAGGCAATTAGCAATCTATTTTCTAAGAATAATTATAATAAAGAAGAAGAAGGATACAACATTTAATTAGTGATTTAGATCAATGATCAGCAACACTTTTTTCTGTAGAGAGTCAGATAGCAAACACTTCAGTCTTTGTTGCCCATATGGTTTCTGTTGTGACCATTCACCTCTTAGGTAAATAATCACAGAAATACAGAAGTAAATAGGCATGGTTACATTCCAATAAAACTATATTTACCTAAATAAATAGGGGATCAGATTTAACCTCTGACCTGTAGATTATCAACCCTGATCTAGATTAAAGAGGAATGTATATATCAAAGCCATAAAAATCCTGAAGGAAAGGAAAACACAAGCGTTTTGAAGAGCTGAAGCAGAAAAATTTACATGCTAATAAAAAGTATTTCAGAAATTAAGGTAAAAGCAAGCTCTAATATTGGAGGAAAATATTGTCTTAAAGGTAGTTCTATGTATGCAGGTTGACTTTATTAGTAACAATGGTGTATTAGTCCGGCTTCTCCAGAGAAACAGAACCAAAGGTGTATGCATGTGTGTGTGTGTGTGTGTGTGTGTGTGTGTGTATGGAGATTATATATAGTATATGTGCGGAGGAGATATAAGGAAGTTTATTATGGGAGTTGGCATATGTGATCATGGAGGCCAGGAAGTCCTATAATCTGCCATCTGGAATCTGGAGAACCAGGAAAACTGGTGGTGTAATTCAGCTTTAATTTGCAGTCTTGAGAACCAGGGGAGCCAGTCCAATAACTCTTAGTTGAAGGGCTGAAGAGCTGAGAATCAGAGAACCAGGAGAGTAGGGGGAGGTACTTGAAAGAGTGATGATGTGGCCAGCCCAAATTGTGTCAGATTCGTGTATATTCCAAGTTGAAAACATTGGAGAAATTGTAGTTTCAGAAAGGTAAGTTGACTTGTCTCTTCCTGCATGCAGCAAGTAATAAAGATTTCTCTGGGAAGAGTACCCGTTCCATACTACAGTAAGAAAATTGCCCTTATCACCAGAGACTTGGAATCAAAAGCTGCAATGTACTGGAATAAGCATAGTTAATGAAGTAACCTTTATCTTCCACCTATTTAACCTCTGCCCACCCAAATATGTCTCCTAATGGCCCCCCTAGAAAATTTTACCACCCTAAACAGGTTTTCTTTGTTGTATCATTTCTTATCAAATGTATTATTCTTTGTCTAAAATGCTATAAAAGTATCTTGCTATGGCAACTTCTTTGGATTTTACTCTCTTGTGAAGATCCACGTGTACATGTAAAACCAATAACATTTGTGTAATTTTCTCTTATTTATCTGCTTGGTGTCAATTTTTTCTCTAGATCCAGCTGAAGAGCCCACTAAAAATTGGGACTTGAAGCAATGTCGGGCTCCCCTACACACACTGCTGTAAGTCATGGAGTTGGGACTTTCAAACATAGTAGAAAATAGGTGTCTCAGCTCAACAAGAGGGAGAGAATGTCACCCTTCTGTCCATCTGCTCAACAGATTGAATGATGCCTCCCTGTGACTCACATTGGTGAGAGCAGCTTTTCTTTATTGTTTACTGATTTAAATGCTAATTTCTTCCACAAAGACCCTCATGGACTCACTGAGAAATAATGTTTTACCAGGTATCTGGGTTACCTTAACCAAGTGACATATAAAATTAGCCATCACAAATGGAAATTTGAAAAGAATTGAACATCTTAAATTAAGAGATAAGAGAAAGATAAGATAAAATGCCAATAATTCTGTGTCTAGCTAGTAATTCTTTGTTAGATAAAACACTATACAGCAATGCAATGCAAAGTGTAAAGTATCATTTTACCAGTATATGATTTGGGGAAATATATTTATTAAAAATATACAGAAAAAATTCTATATCTCTTTCCTTTGAGTTCTGTCTTGATAGTCTCCATACAACAGTTAGAGATCTTAGAAATTACAAATGAAACAATGTCAATGCTCCACTCAAAACCACCCATTTTCTTACCATTTCATTCAGAATAAAGTACAAATTTTAAGGTCTTCAAATTGGTTCCTTGCTCTGGTCCTGAACCTTCTCTCTGATCTCAACTTACCACCATCTTCACCTACCGTTTTCTGCTGGTGTCCAGCCTAGGCCAATGTTTCTCCTGTCTCACAGTCTTTGCACTTGTTCTCTATCCCTGTATCACTATCTATCCAGGAAATGCATGATTGATCTCTCCACTTTCCTGTTTTGTTGTTGTTGTTTGTTTTTTGAGATGACGTCTCTGTCACCCAGGCTGGAGTACAGTGGCATGATCTCGGCTCACTGCAGCCTCCGCCTCCTGGGTTCTAGCAATTCTCCTGCCTCAGCCTCCCAAGTAGCTGGGACTACAGGTGCACGCCACCACTACAGGTTAACTTTTTATGTTTTTAATAGAGGTGGGGTTTTACCATGTTGACCAGGCTGGTCTCAAACTCCTGACCTCAGGTGATCCGCTCACCTTGGCCTCCCAAAGTGCTGTGATTACAGATGTGAGCCACCATGCATGGTGATCCCTCCACTTTCCTAAGATCTCTTCAAATTTCACTCTACCAGAAGGAGTTAGTCAAACATCTGCAAAAAGGAATAAGCCTGACCTTTTTATTAGCACTTACATTGTGACACTGAACATCACTCCATGAGAGCAGAGAATTTTTCCTTCTGTTTTTTGTTTTTGTTTTTGTAACAGAACTGGGAACATTAGATGTGTTATTTCCCTTGGGCTGTCATAACAAAATACCATACACTGGGTGGCTTAAACAAGATAAATTTATTTTCTCAAAATTCTAGAGACCAGAAGTTCCAAATCAAGATATGAGAGGGCCAGTTTCTGGTAAGAACTCTCTCTCTCTCTCTCTCTCTCTCTCTCTCTCTCTCTGGCTTGCAAATGTGAGCCTGCTAGCTGTGTCATGTGTCATCACATGGCTTTACTCAGTATGTGAGTATAGAGAGAGAAGTCAGGGAGAGAGTTCTGATGTCTCTTACTATAAGGACACTAATCTATGAAATCAGAACCCCACTTTTATGACCTCACTTAACCTTAACCAGTTTCTTAGAGGCTCCATCTCCAAATATGACCACACTGGGGGGTAGGGCTTCAAGATATGAATGTGGGTGAAGGTCACAAACATTCGGTTCAAAACAATAGAGATACTTTAAATGCGACAGGGCTAGAAAAAAAATGAATTAAGTAATTATTGATAATAAAACCATTAGGAAAAGAGGACACATATCTTAATGTGAATGCTAATCAAGACTTAGAGCCAAATGTTGCATATATTAGTTAGTAAAACCTTAGAGTTTTGAAATATGGAAGTAGAAGAAAGAGAAAGAACAGTTAAACATTTCTTTGGAAAATAAATGTTAAAAAACCATTTTAAATAGATCATTTAATGTGGTGATTTTGAATATGGTAGGAAGAGAAAAGATAGAGGAGGACATAATATATCTTTATATATATATAAAATAACATATAAACATATTTCATTATGATCATTGGTAAAGAAGATTATATAATATGCAAAAAAGGTACAAGAGAAATTACCAGTAAATATAAAGATTAAATAAGAAGAATAGTATGCTGATCAAATTGGCAATAATTGGAAAAAAGAATAGCATAAAGTAAATACATCTAAAATAGAATAAAGACAAGACAATGTTACATATGGTTTACTTCAGTGCTCATTACTACATACCTTTAAAAATTAAAAATTATGCCAAATCAATTTTTAAAACACCCAGTTACACATTATTTACAAGAAATCTAATAAAATGAAATGCTAAAGAAAGAATGCAAATAAAGAATATTGCCAAGACAGATATTATAAGATGATAAAAGGTACAATAATTCACAAAGAAGGTACACATCTCATCATGTATACACAAAACTATGTAGAAGCTGAATGCATGAACAGAAATAATGAAGACATGGAATGTTAATAAATTATAATAACAGTTAGATATTTTAACAAATTTCTTTCAGAATTATATTAATAATAGTAATTTCTAAAGAAAATAATTAAAAAACAAACTGGATAATTAGTTATACTGAAGCTGAACATGCAACTATGTATAAAATTATTTCCAAAGCTAAATGTGTTTGTCCATGATCAAATAATCAGCATCTTTCAATTAAATTCACCATATAATTTTTCCAAAACAAATAATTTCCCAAATATTTACACTCATTCTTAAATATCAAACATGTACTTAATGAAAAGGCATGCAAAATTAAAAAAAAAAAATTAAAAATTTGTGATGTGTGTATTTCGTCTAGCTTCTCCAGGGAAAAAGCATCAATAGGAGACACACAGATGCACACATGCATACACACACACACACACACACACACACACACACACATACACATAAAGATGTTTATTATGAGAAAGATTGTGAAGACTGAGAAGTCACCCATCTACCCCTCTGCAATCTAGAGGCCCAGGAACGCCAATTATGTAGTTCTAGTCCAGGACCAAAGGCCTGAGAACCCAAAAGGTCCCTGGTATAAATCTTAATTCAAAGGAAGGAGAAGACCAATGTCACAGTTCACCAGTCAGCCAGGAAGCAAAAGGGGATGAATTTCTCTTTCCTCTGCCTTTTCCTCTATTCAGACCCTCAGCAGTTTGGATTATGCCAAACCACATTGGGAAAGACATTCTGCTACACTAAATCCACTCATTTAAATGTTAATATTGCCTGGAAATACCCTCACACAAATACCCAGAAATAATATTTAACCTGGACACCTGCATTAGTCTGTTCTCACACTGCTATAAAGAAATACTTGAGACTGAGTAATTTATGAAGAAAAGTTTAATTGGTTCATGATTCTGCAGGCTGTACAGGGAGTATAGTGACTCCTGCTTCTGGGGAGGCCTCAGGAAGCTTTCAAACATGGTGGAAGGCAAAGGGGGAATGAGGCACTTTATCTGCCTGAAGTAGCAGAAAGAGCGAGAGAGGAGGTGCTACACACTTTTAAACAACCAGATCTCATGAGGACTCACTCACTCACTATCATGAAAACAGCACCAAGAAGATGGTGCGAGACCATTCATGAAAACTGTGTCCTCATGACTGAATCACTTCCCACCAGGCCCCACTTTCAATATTGGGGATTACGATTAAACAGGAGATTTGAGTGGGGACAGAGATCCAAACCATATCATTCTCCCTCTGGCCCCTCCCAAGTCTCATGTCCTTCTCACATTGCAAACTCCAATCATACCTTCCCAATAATCCCTCAAAGCCTTAATTTATTTCTAACATTCACTCAAAAGTCCAAAGTCCAAAGTCTTACCTGAGATAAGGCTAGTCCCTTCTGCCTACGAGCCTGTAAAATCAAAAATAAGTTAATTACTTCCAAGATATAAAGGGGTTATAGGCATTGGGTAAACGTTTCCATTCCAAAAGGAAGGAATACATCAAAAGAAAGGGGATACTGGCTCCATGCAAGTCTGAAACCCAGCAGGGAAGTCACTAAACCTTAAAGCTTTTGAATAATCTCCTTTGACTTCGAGTCTCACATCCAGGTAACACTGAGGCAAGGGGTGGGCTCCCAAGGGCTTAGGCAGCTCTGCCTCTGTGGTTTTGCAGGCTTCAGCCTCTGTAGCTGCTCTTGGGGGCTGCTCTTGAATTCCTGTGACTTTTCCAGGTACAAGGTGCAAGCTGCCAGTGGATCTACCATTCTTGGGGGTTTGGAGAACAGTGGCCCTCTTCTCACAGTTCCACAAGGCAGTGCCCCCATGGGGACTCTGTATGGGGTCTCCAATCCCACATTTCCCCCTCTGCACTGCCCTAGTAGAGGTTCTCCATGAGAGTTCCACCCTTGCAGCAGGCTGCTGCTGGACATCAGGGCTTTTTGATACATCCTCTGAAATATAGGTGGAAGCTCCCAATCCTCAACTTTTGCATTCTGTGCACCCAGATGCTTAACACCACGTGGAAGCCACCAAGGCTCACAAGCTGCCATCTCTGAAGCAGTGGCCCAAGCTGTACCTGGGCTCATTTGAGTCATAACTGGGGCTGGAATGACTGGGATGTGGGGAGCATTGTCTTGAAGTTGCTCAGGGCAGCACATCCTTGGCCTGGCCCGTGGAGCTATTCTTCCCTCCTAGACCTCTGGGTCTGTGATGGGGGGGGGTTATCATGAAGGTCTCTGAAATGCTTTCAAGGCCTGTTTCCCATTGTCTTTTGTATCAGCATTTGCCTTTCTTTTAATTATGCAAATGTCTGCGGCCTGCTTCAAACCCACCACCTGAAAATGGACTTTCATTTCTACCACATGGCCAGGCTGCAAATTTTTCAAACTTTTACATTCTGCTTCCTTTTTAAATATAAGTTTCAGTTTCAGGTCACCTTTTTTTTTTTTTTTTTTTTTGCTCATCCATATGAGCTATGTTTTTAGAAGCAGCCAGGCTGCTTCACAAATGCTTTGCTGCTTAGAAATATCTTTCACCCCCTAAATCACCAATCGCAAGTTCAAAGTTCCACAGATCCCTAGAGCAGGGACACAATGCAACCAGGTTCCTTGCTAATGCATACCAAAAGTCACCTTTGCTCCAGTTCCCAGTAAGTTCCTAATCTCCTTCTGTGACTTTATCAGGCTAGTCTTTCTTGTCTGTATCACTATCAGTATTTCGGTCACAACAATTTAACCAGTCTCTAGGGTGTTTCAAATGTTCTGTCATTTCCCTGTCTTCCTCTGACCCCTTCACACTCTTCTAACCTCTACCCATTACCTAGTTCCAAAGCTGCTTCAACAATTCAAGTAGTGTTATATGAATGCTCTACTCCTCTGTACCAGTTTTCTGCATTAGTCCATTCTCACTGATATTAGAAAAAATACATGAAACTGGGTAATTTATAAAGAAACAAATTTGCAGTGGTATGATTTGAATAATATTCTTCATCTATTACTGATTTGTGGAAGTTACACAGATGATTTCAATATAAATAAATGAGATAGTCCAGGTGCAGTGACTCATGCCTATATTCCCAGCACATTGGGAGGCCTAGGAGGGTGGATCACTTGAGGTCAGGAGTTCAAAACCAGCCTGGTCAACATGGTGAAACCCTGTCTCTACCAAAAATACAAAAATTAGCCAGATATGGTGGCACATGCTTGTAATCTCAGCTACTTGGGAGGCTGAGGCAAGAGGATAGTTTGGAACCAGGAGATGGAGGCTGCAGTGAGCTAAGATCAGGCCACTGCACTCCAGCCTGGATAACAGAGTGAGTCTTTGTCTCAAAAAAAAATAAAATAAAATAAATAATAAATTAAATAAATATTATAGAAAATGTGCCAAACATGAAATTAATGGATTTGCAATACCCATCAGGTACAGATCCCACAAGCTCCTTCCGTCCCAAAAAAAGAAAAGAAATGAAAATTCTCCCACATTTAGAATTTTCTCATTTAAACAAGGGACAATTATATGGCCTTGCTCATAAACTGAGTAGCCATAATGGAGAGAATTTAGGGTCTATTTTTCCAGACTCTAAATTTATAAAATATAGAAGATATTCTTACAAATTGCCATATTATAATCCTCCTCATATTCTTGTCTCGAGCGTTTATTCAAACCATGAACTATGATCAAAATGCATAATTGTAAAGTTGGAAACAAATAGCACTTTCCCTTTTGTGAAATTAAGTTCCATTTTTAAAGTGTTATTTACTATTTTCTCAAATTTTGGCTTTTGGACATTAGCCTATTTTCTTGGGTGATAAGTGCTATGAATGGAAAGAAACTGTATAATTTCTAGATCAAGGAGAGACATACTCTATCTTTTTTGGCAATAAATTTTGTAATTTTACTGTATTTAGAGAGTTTCAATAAAAGGGAAGCAATAAGAGAAGACAATTTAAGGGGATTAATAATTTTTCAAATGCCAGAGGCCAAATTATAATCAAGTTTTTATACATTTAGTTAATTAATACTTGGAAACAGGCTTAATTTATGTGGAATATAGAGCATTTTTAATAGGTTAGACACATGTAATTTCCTCTAGTACCTATAATCATCTTGATGCATAATTTGCATGGATCAGGATGAAGATAAATGATGTGGAAAAGCATTACAATTCCAAAAATCTTGCTAAATGTTTCTACCAATGTTCAAGTTTCATGAAGAGCACTCGAGTTTCTTACTTCATTTTTAAAAGCCTTATATAATAATTTATCAATAAGACTAAGTATAATTGATGTTAATATACTTAATAGCAATAATCTACTTGTTATTTAGAGAAGGCATTATAGAGATAAAAATAAATTTCTTTGCAGAAAACCAGGTTCCATTGTATTCAACAATACAATGGAAGAAAACAAAGCTCAGTTGTTGTGTTTAAAAAATATGCATGCAGTTGGTAGCATAAGATTTGTTCAACGGCAATTAAAATGTGTGTTAAGCCAATACGATCTCACTCATCATGAATGGCACTAAGCAATTAATGAGAGATTTACCCTGATGTTCCAATTACCTCCTACCAGGCCTCACCTCCAATGCTGGAAATCACATTTCAACCTGAGATTTGGAGGGGACAGACATCCTAACTGTTATGCGTGTCAGTGTGAAGAGACCACAAAACAGGCTTTGTGTGAGCAATAAAGCTTTTTAATCATTTGGGTGCAGGCGGGCTGAGTCTGAAAAGAGAGTCAGTGAAGGGAGATAAGGGTGGGGCCGTTTTATAGGATTTGGGTAGGTAAAGGAAAATTACAGTCAAAGAGGGGGTTGTTCTCTGGTGGGCAGGAGTGGGAGTCACAAGGTGCTCAGCGGGGGAGCTTTTTGAGCCAGGATGAGCCAGGAAAAGGAATTTCACAAGGTAATGTCATCACTTAAGGCAAGGACCGGCCATTTTCACTTCTTTTGTGATTCTTCAGTTACTTCAGGCCATCTGGGCGTATTCGTGCAAGTCACAGGGGATGCGATGGCTTGGCTTGGGCTCAGAGGCCTGACACTTATCATATCAAGTATAAAGTAACATTAAATGTTTTAGAATGCCCTGGGAGAGTTATGCACTTGTAATATTTGGACTGGTCTCCAATTTTGGAGTCAGAAATGTTAGCTAATGTGTTGTCTAATTCAGAGACTACCTAGAAGAGTTCTTCTTACTGGGTTGAGTTCTGGAAGGTTCCATCTGAGGAAGAAACTGCTCTCTATTATATTCACCATAGTATTTCCTCACTGTAGGGAGCGAAATTCTCGTCATATTCTGTGATGTTTTTAATTCCTCTTTATCTTTGGCATTTTAATAAAAACTAAGAAAGCCTTTAAGAAATATCTATCCTATTATTATGTTTCTATGTTAACCATAAAAATCTTGTTTGTTTAAAACACTTTTAAAATAATAGCTTTAATCCATTTTCTACTTCTGCACATTCTATTCCTTGCCCCAAATTTAACCATGTGCCCAAATTTGCTTCTTCTCAAAAGTTGGCCATTTATTTCTTCATCTAACAACTGGCATAGAATTAAACTGCTCTTCATTTGAACTCACAATTCTTCCTTTCTCAAAATTTTCAACCATACTGCTCCCTCTCTCCCTTACTTGCCAGGATTAAACTCTGATGCCACATTATGTTATGACAATAAAAACTTCAAACTAAAATGTAAACTATTTTTCTGTTAGCTACTTCCTTTCCGTAAGCAGAAAAGGGAGAGAAAAGTGACAAATAAGCAGTGCTCAGACAAAAATCTCCACATTCTCATCTTCTTTCTGCATGCCAAATTATGGAAAATATTCAGTTTACTTTAGATGTTGGGACTGTAGTCTCTATGTCTCAAGAATGTAGCAAGACCTTGATAAAATTTGGAGGAGGAAGCATCACAGTGATAGCAGAAAGGTTTTCAGGATAAGCCCACGGTGTGGAGTGTCAAGGTGTTTGGCCTGGCATTCTGTAACTGCATGCTACTTCTCTTTTCGTGTGGAGCCACCATGGTTTCCCTCTGACCCTGAACAGTGTTCAATCCAGAAAACTCCACTGTCTTCTGTCGAGATCATAAACTGAGCTTGTCTGTCTGTCCAGCTTCTCTGTTACCTCTCTTTTGCCATGAATATTTTATTTACAAGATTCCGCTGGCAGAATGGATGCTTTGTTTCCTTTTATAGGCTAGATCCAGCTAATGTAGGTATCTTACATTCTGGGAGGTGAGTTTCAATGCTGCTCAATTTGCATTCTGTTATTATGGTTCTGATCCATAAAAATAGGTTTTTACAAGAAAGGAAATGGTATATCAAGGATGACTTGAAATTGCATGGGTTCTCAAACACATGTATTCATCTGCCTTCAAAACAACTAGTTAGGAACTAAGGGCAGTTAAGTGAGACATGCCTTCCTCTTTTGTCTCTGTCCTTGGTCACTCAAAGCCATCCCATCCCCAGTAGCCTCTCTGAGAGATATTTACCTCGCTCACACTGATTCAGCAAGGTTTAGGTCTATGAGACTCTCCCAATAAAGACCCAGAATAATGAATGCAGAATGTACAGAGTTGTATTTAATGCTCTATCAAATATGAGACGTTTGAATAATTGGAAACATTAGCTGGACTTTATGAAATTGCTGCTTCTGTAAGCCAAAATTGCCCAAATACCAATAATTTCATACAGCTTACATTAATAGATCAAACATGAAATCACTCTTTAGAGTAAGTCTACATGGAAAAACTTGAGGGTTGAGGAATTGTTTTTATTTAGAATCCTAATACAGCAAGAAACTTTAAACTTAAACATACACACACACAAACACATATATGTATACACACAAATACATTTATGCATCCATAATTTTTGCTTTAATATACATTCAATTCTGCTTTAACTTTTGAAGACACCTTTAATTTATAGATAAATGTTTCTTTCATATAAAAAAGTTTAGAGTGGTGTAATTTTACCAAATCAAAGATGCTATTGCTTGTAAAAAGCTACTTTAATTTCTGCATTAAAGATATAAAGAAAATCATTATTCTTTGTGCTATAGAATGAGAGCATTGATAATGTAATATTTCTTGGAATATAGCTTCTTCCTTTTCCTTGGATTTTGTTTCAGGACACTTACTCACATGTTCACATTTTTAAAATTGGTTTAGTTTCTTGATCTTTTCAGAAGGGAAACTTATGTGTATTTATATAGTTAAAATATAGACAAATTAATTTTGAAACCAGTAAATATGTTTTTTTAGAAAGCACAGGTCACAGCTCAAGAAGAAATTTAACTTTTGAATTGGTACGAAGACCTTACATTCTTTTTTTTGTTTTTTGAGACAGACTCCTGCTCTTGTTGCCAGGCTGAAGTGAAATGGCATGATCTCAGCTCACTGCAAGCTACACCTCCTGGCTTTAAGCGATTCTCCTGCCTCAGCCTCCTGAGTAGATGGGATTACAGGCACCAGCAACTATGCTTGGCTAATTTTTTCTATTTTTAGTAGAGGCTGGGTTTCGCCATGTTGGCATGGCTGGTCTCGAACTCCTGACGTCATGACCCATCTGCCTTGGCCTCTAAAGTGCTGGGATTACAGGCATGAGCCACCGTGCCTGGGCAGAAGACATTAATTCTAAAGAGTAGGTACATTTAAATAAAAATTGAAGATTAAGACAATACTGGTTCAAGATGATGCTAACTTGAGTAATTAATTGAATATATTCATCGTAATCTTTGGAACACATGCTGTGATGAAACTAAGCTGACAAATAAATGTAAATGCTGAAATGAAAATAACAAAATCATTTAGCTGAAAAAAGTAGAAGGATTATTTTTAGAGCTGTAATATCAGGATAAAATTTGGTAAAGTTAAACTTTAATGAAATATGTGAAAATATATATCATCTACATTCTGTGTGTATTACTATAAAGTTAATACAGGGAGAGTTTTCTATTCAATTCTTTTGTATCAGAATATGTGTGTATATATGTAATTTTATATAGACACACAAGCACACATATAAAATTATTGCAAATTTTAGCTAATTAAAATACTTAAAACTTTGGAGATTAAATTGTTCTTGTCCTGCCCAATCCTCCTATTCTAATTAATAAGGCAAATAATTAAACACATTTCTACTATTATTCTCCAGTATTGCATAGGGTCAAAAAATCAAGAGGTGAAAGCCATCACTTTCAGAAAAGTCATACCACCATGCTTTCAGATAAAAACATCAATTTTCTAAGGTAAATATCACATGTTAGGAAAGTATTTATATAGCAATGTAAATTGCAGAATTATAAATAATTATAAAACAGAATACCTATTTAATTGAATGTATGGGATGGATGGAAGGGGGATCATTCTTAGAGAAAACAAAACACAACAAAATCACTCCTGCAAAGAAAATGTTTAAATGTATTCAATAGTAGTTGTAATGTTGTCTTAATATTGGTATTGGTATTGTTGTCTTAGTATTATTTATTACTTTTGGAGATATTTTGTCAGAATTACTTTGTTAAAAGATAAAACTGTTAAAAAAGAGACAGCAGGTGCTATTATTATAAAATATTAGGCATAAATACCAAAATGGAAAAACATAATTAAAAATATCACTGTGAATTATACTTTTAAATAAAATTTTTAAAATTATTGAATTATCTTTTTTATGTCTGTCTACAGAAATGTCTCCAGAATCATGTCTCTTCAGATGGGATGAATGTAATTTGTCATGTTTGTACCTATAGGACTTAATGTAATGTATGTATCATAGGACCTAATGCCATCTTCACCTTTCGACTAAGAGGGACTGGGGACCTTGGAGAAATCATGACTTGAATGCCTGGTAGAGAAAATTAAATTTGAGTTTGTTACATGTTGTTATGCCAGAAGAGAGAAAATTTAAAAATAACAATAACCTGCTATCATAAGCATGCAGGATTAAGTGAGTTCTCACTGGAAACATTTGCAACAATTTGAATATCAGGAAAAGAATATTGGCTATAGTGGACTAAAACATCTTGATTTCATGACAAGCAGGAGTCCCTAATTGCATAGGTGCTAATAGTATAGAAAAAGAAAACACTTAACAAAAATTATCCTAATAAATATGATTAGAATGAGATATTTTATCCTTTAATCTTTCTTAGTGATAATACTAGTAATCTTGTCTCTTTCTGTAATGGGGTTCAGCTTATGCTACCCCAAAATATCATCCCTTGGCATTTGAGAAAATAGCAGAAGCAGGAAAGTCACTGTCACCTGCTTTTCATCTTTCTCCCCTAAATCAGATCATAAAATCTAGGAAGGTCACTCTCTGACTTCTGCCCTCCTCCCCTGAAGCAGCTTACAAGACTCTCATTTAAGAATTATTCTCCCTATGCTCTTAAGAAAGGAATATTCTCATCTCTGAAGACACAGGGGCAGAGAGAAGAATTTGGAAAACCAGGCTATCCTGAGTTCTCCAGTTTTGTTACCTTTATTTCAAACTCCCATTTGTCCAATCATACTTCTCCAGGATGATCCACTCTTCATCAAATCTAAGCGTAAAGGTATAAAGTTTACCTCTTTCTCTAAGGTATTTATTTCCTTACAAAGACTCCTGTGTCATGTTTACATTGAATAAATGTGTATGTTTTTCTTTGTTTTAATCTGACTTTTGTTATACAAACCTTAGCAATAAACCAAGCATTGAATGATTTAAAAAGATATTTTTTCAATTCCTCTAATTAAAGAGAGCCTCAGTTGAATTATATTTGCTGATCTAAGAATATCAATAGAATAATGCATTAGCTGTAAACACAAGACAAAGCCTGTGAATATGTAATGTTCAATCTGTAGTTTAATTATTCTCTTAAAAGGCTAAAATCATGACTTTTGTACAGATACAACAATGCACATATGTTAAAGATTTTATTCTACTTATAAATCAATGAGCAAATCAGGCAGATGTTATAACCAACTGGTTCAAAAGACAGTTCAAAGAACAGATAAGCATACAGACCAGTAATATTAAAATGAATATGTAAATGGAGAAAATCCTCTTATTTTCATAGCATAAGAGGAATGACAATTTAACCTTAATGGGACAGGATTTAAATGTCTATAGACAAGAATTATCTTGGAAAAATAAAAAATAATAAAAAAGTTAAGGATCAAAAAAAATAAAAAGAATTATCTCGCATTGCTCTCAGTTATTTACAATTTTCAGAGATGCAAACTAGCTCAAAGATAATAAAAAACTAGAATCAAATAACCTGGAGGGTGTCCTTAGAAAATGTAGAACTTTGTATCAAGTTACTATTTTCTTTTCTGTAATTCTTAATATGTGCAAGTTCATAAAAATATTTTAAAATTAAAAATGTTATCAGGTTTAAATGAATCTTTAAATACATGAAAAGATATTCAAAACTCTGAATATTTTATCGATTTCAGAGGCTTTTAACAGTCAAATGGCAAATGCATTTATATATTTGGAGTCTAGTTTAAAATTCAATCAAGTGAATTACCTGGGTGAAAACATGGAAATTCTAGGAGTACACAGGTTAAGAAGTTTGTAGATAATACAACTTAAAATACACGATCCACAGTGTTAACAATTTTGCATTCAAGAGAAAAAAATACAATTTTTTAAAATATATTTATAATGTGTTAGAAAACTTGGACTTTTAGAACAACATCTTTATGTAGAATGATGATTTAAGTTAAAAATTGTATCTTTTACACAATACTGAAACAACTGACACACAATTTTAAATTATAAAAATTACTTAATGCTCAGAAATTTTTAAGTAAGACAATGAAAACCTATAAAAGAACCAAACATTATTCAAAAGTCACTTAAAAGGTAGGGTTTAAATTGCTAGGCTTTTTACATAGGGAAAAAATGAAAAAAATAAATTTCAAGCTGAGTTCAGAGGCCTAGAAGGAAAGCCGTTCACCTCCCTGTAAGAGTTTCAGTTTAGAGAAAGAAAAGATTATCCTATGGAATCCAAATTAGATTGAATGAAAACCACCATGGGAGTCTCCAATATATGCAGAGAGACACACACATGAAATTATCCTGGGACTTCTGATAAGGACTGAGAAATCAGAAGAAAATACACCCCATTGGGTTCTTAGAGATTTGTATTTTGTGATTTTCATAGTTTAACGATGCCTTAAAAGGGATTCTTCCTCATTCCCTGATGCCCACTTCCACCTCCACTGCCTCTTGCTTCAATATGGTGGTGGATGGCCACCATCCTTGGAGTCTGAGCCTACCCAAGTCTATTTTCCTTAAATCTGCCACTAATTTAATTATACTTGGAGTCATACTAACCTTTACAAATGAATCCACACCTTGTGACACTCAAAAGTCACAAAGTGGGCAATGATAAAGATAAAGACCTACTCACTACTACTACCCTGTTGTAAGTATCCTTAGCCCATGCATTTAAGTGTGGTCTTGTACTACCAGTCACTCTGGCAAGTAATGAAAAGTAGTCCTCAGAGAGAACCCTTCATAGTTTGCTCAAGTCACTATACCAGTTCCCCCTGTGTCACAAAGTAACCCACCCTATACTTATTTTGTGCCATAGAGAATCCCGATATAAGAGAAATATCATTCTCACACACAGGTCCCATGACATTTGCTTGGCCTGAACAAAGGTGTACATAAAAGTCTATTTGTAATAGCAAGGTAGTAAGTATAGCTGATTGTGTATTTTCTCCTCCGTTTGTGCAGGGCATGCAAATAAAGAAAATACCCTTAATTTAAAATTTAATTTAAATTTAATTTTATCTCCACAGTGGAACCACTAGGTATAACTATGAATCATGCTTTTATTTCTATATTCTTGTAATATTTCCTTTCAAATACATATGATTGTCTTCATAAAAGTCTCCATGATAGAGCATACATAAAGCCGAAAATGATGCAGTGAATGTTTCAGGAGGATTGTGGTCATCTCCTTTTGGAATGAACTTCAAGTCCTTTGTAACATTATTTTTCATCTTTTCATTGAAAACAGTTTGATTTTGATAGCAGAATTGTCAGAAAGAGCCTAACTTAATTTCAGGTGAATTTGTTGTGCCAGAATGACATAAATTCTCGTTAAAAATTGACAATTTTTAAATTTTTAAAGTCAGTAAACTGACTTTTTCATGGTTTCTATGCTGAAAGGTAAGTTTTCTGTTTTCCAACTTTACAGAACTTTCTTTTATGATATAAACAATTTGCGGGCTTATGTAGACTTTGTCTTACCTCCATTGCAGGGTAGATAAAGTATTGTCATTTTTCATGAATAAGTATAATGAAATCCAGTCTCATTTAATCTGTGTTAGGTATCTCTTTACCTGGTTGTATCACATCTATTTCTCTTTAATGTTAATAGTGAAAATGGCAGTCAAAAATTCCTTTCTTTCATCTTAAAATTTGACAAACTTTTTTATTACAACTTTTAGCTTTTGTGGAGAAATTTTGAGAAATTTGCTTTGTTATGTTAATAATTAAAAGATGAAACGAAAACATTATGTGATATTGAAAAGGCCTCAGTTTCCTCTTAGCCCACAACCATCTTATGATCAATATAATATATTTAATTCTAAATGCCCTCTCATCACTTATGTCTTTATGCAATTTTAATTAGGTATATAATTGTTTATTAATTTTGTATTTAATTATGTATATATAATATATATATATAATGTACATTGTGGAATGGCTAAATTGAGCTAATTAACAGAAGTCTTACCTCACACACATCAGTTTTTGTAATAAGAACACTTACAATCTACTCTCAACATTTTTTGAATACAAAGTAAACACTTATTAACTAGAGTCACCATGTTATACAATAATCTCTTGAATATTCCTCCTGTCTAACCAGAATTTTCTATCTTTTGACAATCGACTCCCCTCCCAACTTCTGTTAGTGACAATTTACTTTCTTCTTCTATCAGTTAAACTGTTTTTTAGACAGTTTTTACATATAGGTGACAATATGTGGTATTTGTCTTTCGATTTATTTCACGTAACACGAGGTTTCCCACATTCATCGACGTTATCACAAACGACAGGATTTCCTTTTTTTTCCGTGGCTGAGTAGTATTTCATTGTGCATATATACCACATTTTCTTTATTCATGTATTCACTGATGACCACAGGTTGATCCCATATCTTGGCTATTGTAGATAATGCTTCCATGAACATAGAAATGCAGGTATCTCTTCAACATACTGATTTTATACTTCCTTACATTAGATACAATGCTCTTTTACTATTCCAGGATCCCATCAATGACTCAATAACACATTTAATAATCATGTCTCTTAAGCTCATCTTGGCTCTAACAGTTTCTCATACTTTGCTTGTTTGGGATAGCTGGACAATTTTCAGGAGTACTAGTCAGTTATTTTGTAGAATATCCCTCAAATGGGGTTTGTTTGATGATTTTCTCATTATTAGACTATGTTTATGAAGTTTGGGGAGGAAACTCATATAGGAAATTACTGTTGTTATCGCATCATATCAAAGGTACATGCTGTGAGCTGCAATTATTACTCAGGGTATCAAACTTTATGATCTTGCTAAGGTAGTATGTCCAGATTCCTCCATATTAACATTGATCCTTTTCTCTTTTTTCATATTTTACTTTTTGGAGGGAAACCACTATGTACAACCTACACTGCAGAAGTAGGAAGTTATGCTGCACTCCTTGAAAATAAAGTGTCTACACAAATTGTCTGAAATTTTCTGAATGGGTGATTTGTATCTTCTTCCCTGTTTATTGGTATAAACTAATGGACATTGATTTTATATTTTAGGTTTGTTATACACTGAATATTTCTGTCCCCTCAAATTCATATGTTGAAGTCCTAATCCCCAACTGTATTTGTAGATTGGGACTTAACAATGCCATTGATATTTAGTAAGGTCATAGGGTGATGAACAGTCCAAAAGGAATCCTTATTGTGCCCTTATAAGAAGGGGAAGTAATGCCAAATCTCTCTCTCTCTCATTCTCTCTCTCTCTCTCTCTCTCTCTGCACATAGTGAAAAGGCCATTTGAGGACTGATATGGTTTGGCTGTGTCCCTACCCGAATCTCATCTTGAATTGTAGCTCCCATAATTCCCATGTGTTGTGGGAAGAACTCAGTAGGAGATAATTGAAT
Organism: Theropithecus gelada; assembly: GCF_003255815.1. Classification (NCBI taxonomy): domain Eukaryota; kingdom Metazoa; phylum Chordata; class Mammalia; order Primates; family Cercopithecidae; genus Theropithecus; species Theropithecus gelada. The sequence goes on from NC_037673.1 coordinate 19,249,678, forward strand.
CATAGGGAAGGTTTCCCTCATACTGTTCTCATGGTAGTGAATTAAGTGTCATGAGATCAGATGGTTTTGTAAGGGATTAGTCCTTTTGTTTGCCTCTCATTTCTCTCCGGCCTGCCACCAAATAAGACATGCCTTTAGCCTTCCACCATGATTGTGAGGCCTCCCTAGCCACATGGAACTGTGAGTCCATTTTGAAATTTTGAGTCCATTCAACTTTTTCTTTATAAATTACTCAGTCTTGCATATGTCTTTATCAGCTGCATGAAAATGGACTAATACAAGGACACAGCAAAAAAACCAACCATCAACAAGCAGCAAGAGATGCCTCTGGGACTTCCAGCCTCCAGAATTATAAGAAAATAAAGTTCTGTTGTTTAAGCTACTCAGCCTGTAGTATATTGTTATATCAGCCCAATCACACTAACACAGAGTTATAATCCAATACTATTTTATCAATGTTGAGTTTCAAATTATTCCATCTTTGGCCTTGGGGAGCTCTTTCAATTGGCTCCTATGACTCTCTGACGTATTCCCATTATTGCATGAGTGTGTGGGTTTATGCAGTTTTTTACTTATTGGCAGTAGGAGATGTTGCAGGAACATTTGAGCCATTTCCTGCCCCTGTCTTAGAATCACTTGTTTTTCAAAGGAGCCCTAATTTCTTTTATTGGAGAATGGTATTAGAAACAAAATTTGGATGTGAGGTGTGCTCATTGATACTAAGAACATTTTTATGTTATTAAAACAAAATAAATTAAGTGATGATTTTATCTTACATTATATGAAGGGAAGAGCTATTATGCATGAATGCTAGGCAATATAGTGATTTACTGTAACTGAATTTTAACATTTTGCTTTTCATAGTAACTAGACAATCATTCATTGACAGATTGTTTTAAATAATAAGACACTTCCAGCCTAAACAACTTCAATCTGTTTTCCTTACTATCCTTTAGTGTGTACTCTATGGTCCAGCTGAGAAATTGTATAAAAATAATATAAAACAATAGGTATTAAATGTCTCCTCAAACTAATAAAAGCAATGAAGTATGTTATTCATATTGGAATTTGTACTAGCTCTGGGATTAGGAAGCCTATAGTGTGTGATAGTGAATCATTTGACTAGAGATAGCTTACAGCCTAAAATGGAGTAATCAAAAGATATAATATCTGGAAGCAAGCAAAATGGATAAACAAGAGTCCTTTTTCACATCATGATTAGTAAAACAAAAATACTTGAGCAACTTGAGGGATCATTTAAAAACGTCTATATCTATATCTAGGTCCATATCTCTCTATCTCTTTATCTATCTATCTATCTATCTATCTATCCACACATATAAGTGTACCCACCTTCATACATCAGATACATGTGCTGTCAATCACTTTAAACTTTGCATGAAGGTACAAAAGCCTAATAAGTCTATCCCCATGTACATCATAAACCATAGCAAACATAATTTTTTAATTAATTTTTTTTTTTCATTTTTGTAGCTGATGGTGCAGGAAGCTTTAGCACAGGTAGGTCATCTTGACATCATTCTAAGAACAACTTTGTACTGGGTCAGATACAGCAATAAAGAAGGAGAAACACTGTATCAAGGAAGATTGAATCAATAAAAGTTATAGCTTAAGAAGCACTTCATCTTAAAAATCACATTCATAAAACTTAGAGTATTTTGCCTCAGAAATAGCAAAATTGACAGAATATCTTTAAATCAGTACAGATATATCAGTAATTAATCAGAATGCTGTAAACACCGCCCACAAGTGAAAGCTAAATAAAATAGGTTACTGACTATGCAAATATATGATTATCAATCCATCACCATACACATATAACAGAAAAGACATAATCAATGTGCCTTGCTCTTTTGTCTGGAGGCAGTGACTTAATTAATGTAGAACAATGACAGATGATGAATCACATCATGTATTCAATGTCCAGGGCTGCTGTAATAAAGTACCATATACTAGGTGGTTTAAACAAGAAAAATATATTACTCATACTTCTAGAGGCTACAAGTTCAAGATCAATGTGTCGGTAGGGTTGGTTCCTTGTGAGGGTTACAGGAAAAAATCTGTTCTATGCCTCTTTGCTTACTTCTGGTGGTTTTCTGGCAACCTTTCACATTCCTTGGCCTGTAGACACATCTCTGACTTCACGTTCATGTTGTGTCTACTTGTCTACATGTCTGTAATATTTTCTCATTTTCTAAGGACACTATCTTTACACTATCTGCATAGCCATGCTCCACTCCCAGTACCAATTATTTTATTCTCACATTGCTCATAAAGACATATCTGAAACTGGATAATTTATAAAGGAAAGAAATTTAATTTACTCACAGTTCAGCATGGCTGGGGAGGCCTCAGAAAACATACAGTCATGGTGGAAAGGAAAACAAACATGTCCTTCTTCACATGTTACTCCATCCATCATGTTTCTAATAAAGAAATATCCCAGACAGGGTAATTTATTTTGAAAAAGAAGTTTAATGGACTCACAATTCCACATGGCTGGGGAGGCTGCAAAATCATGGCAGAAAATGAAAGAGGAGTAAAGGCACAACTTACATGGCAGCAGGCAAGGGATCGTATGCAGGGAACTGCCCTTTATAAAACCATCAGATCTTGTGAGACTAATTCACTCTCATGAGAATAACATGGAAAAACCTGCCCCCATAATTCAATTATTTCCTACCACGTCCCTTACATGATATGTGGGATTACAGAAGCTATAATTCAAGATAAGATTTGGGTGGGGACACAGCAAAACCAAATTATTCTGTCCCCGGCCCCTCCCAAATCTCATGTCCTGACATTTCAAAACCAATCATGCCTTCCCAATGGTTCCACAAAGTCTTAACTTATTTTATTATTAAATCAAAAGTTCATAGTCCAAAGTCTCATATGAGACAAGACAAGTGCCTTTCACCTATGAGCCTGTAAAATCAAAAGCAAGTTAATTACTTCCTAGACACAATGGGGATACAGGCATTGGGTAAATACACCTGTCCCAAATTGGAGAAATTGGCCAAAATGAGGGGCTACAGTCCCCATGTAAGTCTGGAATCCAGTGGGGTGTAAAATCTTAAAGCTCCAAAATGATTTCCTTTGACTCCATGTCTCACATCCAGGTCACACTGATGCAAGAGGTGGGTTCCCATGGTCTTCGGTGCTCCACTCCTCATGCTTTGCAGGAAATATCCCTCTTCCTGGTTGTTTTAATGGGGTGCTGTTGAATGTCTGCAGCTTTTCCAAGTGCACAATGCAAGCCATCAGTGGATCTACCATTCTGGGGTCTGAAGGATGGTGGCCCTCTTCTCATAGCTCTACTAGGCAGTGCCTCAGTAGGGACTCTGTGTGGGAGCTCCAACCCCACATTTCCCTTCCACACTGCCCAAGCAGAGGTTCTCCATGAGGGTTGCACCCCTGCAGCAGATTTCTGCCTGGACATCCAGGTATTTCCATACATTATTTGAAATTTAGGCAGAGGTTCCGAAACCACAATTCCTGTCTTCTGTGCACCTGCAGGCCCAAAACTACACGGAAGCTTCCAAGACTTGGGGCTTTCACCATCTGAAGAAATGGCCTGAGCTTGACCTTGGCCCCTTTTGCCCAAGGCTAGAGCATCTGGGATGCAGGGCACCAAGTCCCGAGCTTTCACACAGCAAAGGAGTCTTGAACTCAGCCCAGGAAACCATTTTTCTCCTACACCTCCGGGCCTGTGATGGGAGGGACTGCCACAAAGTTCTCTGACATGCCCTGGAGACATTTTCCCCATTGCCTTGGCAATTAGCATTTGTCTCCTTGTTCTTTATGCAAATTTCTGTAGCAGCTTGAATTTCTCCCCAGGAAATGGGTTTTTCTTTTCTACTGCATGGTCGGGCTACAGATTTTCTAAACTTTTATGCTCTGTTTCCCTTGTAAACATGTGTTCCAATTTCAGGTCATCTCTCTCTAGTTTCCACAGATCTGTAGGACCGGGGTAAAATGCCACCAATCTCTTTGCATAAATAGAATGACCTTTACTCCAGTTCCCAAGAAGTTTTTTATCTCATTCTGAGACCATCTTAACCTGAACCTTACTGTCCATATCACTATCAGCATTTTAGTCAAAGCCATTCAACAAGTCTCTAGGCAGTTCCAAACTTTCCTACATCTTACTATCTTCTTCTTAGCCCTCCAAGTGGTTCCAACCTCTGCCTGTTGCCCAGTTCCAAAGTTGCTTCCAAATTTTCGGGTATCTTTACAGCAGTGCTCCACTGCCAGTACCAATTTACTGTATTAACCTATTTTCATACTGCTAATGAAGACATACCAGAGACTGGGTAATTTGTAAAGAAAAACAGGTTTAATGGACTCACACATCCACATGACTGGAGAGGCTTCATAATCACAGCAGAAGGTAAAAGGGGAACAATGGCACATCTTACATGGTAGCAGACAAAAGATGGTGTGCAGGGGAACTGCCTTTTATAAAGCCATCAGGTTTTGTGAGACTTATTTACTATCATGGGAATGGCATATGGGAAAACCTGCCCCTATGATTCAATTACCTGCCACCAGGTCCCTCTCATGACATGTGAGGATTATGGGAGCTAGAATTCAAGATTTGGGTGGGGGCACAGCCAAGATACATCACTACTCATATGGATTAGGAGCCCACCCTACTCCAATATGACCTTATCTAACATATTAAATCTGCAGTGATTGTATTTCCAAATAAGTATTTTTCTGAGGTACCAAGGGTCAGGACCTCAACATATACATTTTGGAGAGAACACAATTCAATGCAAAACAGATAGCTAATTGTGAAAGCAGATTTCCTTTTAGTCTTTTTACTGAGAAGTTTTTAAGATGGTCATTCCAACAACCTGTTTTAATAGCATCATAGATTAAAAATTAATGGACTATTGGAACTATATTGTTATATAAACTCTTTCTTTAGCTAAATAAGTGAGAATTTGGCATCTAGTCCATTAGGTGACATTGCACTTCTAACGTTTTTACACACATGCTTTTTTTTCTTTTAAAGGACTTTGTATGCAAGTTGTTAGGGATATTTATATGAACACTTATGTTAATGGACTATATATATTCTCTAGCCAGCCAATATTTTTGTGAATTGTGGCTCATATCTAAAGAATATATTTCAGTTAAGAAAAATGATTTTTTTCCTTTTTTTATTAGGAAAAGCAGTCTCTAATTATCCCATACTTTTCAAAAAGGTCAGTATTAACTTTAATTCAATTTTAAATATTTTCCTCTACATAATCAAAGAATTACATTAACTAACATCTAATAATCTTGCATAAATGTACAAGTGTGAAATCTAGAAATTAATATATATTTTGAAGGTCTAAGACAAAATACCTTAACATAATTTAAAAACTCTAAAACATGTTTCTTATTATTAAAAGGAAATAATTTTTTATTTTACTGTGTGAAAAAAAATTGATGTGTTTCTTACATTACAGCTTTTCAAATATTTTTACTATTTATTAAGCCACTTAGTATTTTTCAGCCTTTCAATAATTGCATAAGTAATACTTATGAAAAATATGTAGCAATATGTGTAACACTTAGTGCAAGTGTTTGTTAAAAGTGGTCAAAGGATAAGATAATTGAAAGAAGAAATTATAAAGACAGGACAATGCTTTTAAATGAACATGTGAGTGAACAGTCAATTGGCCTAACGCTGTTGAATGCGCATTTACCAAATTCAATTGAAGTTCTAGTGTTACACTCATGTGAAATTTAAGTAATTTAGATGATTTACAAGAGGTTTGGGAAAGTATCTAAACAATGTTAAATATATCACACACTTAGCAAGATTTAGATTTGCCAGTGTTATTGATTATAAGTTAGAAATGAAAAAGTCAATCTCTGTCTTGAATATAAATATGTACCCACTTATTTTTTTCCCAAAATGAATTTCAGGTACTTTGTGATAATCTGCTATGTTTATTAATGCCAACATCCCTCAAATCAGATTCATGCAAGAATTTCTGTGAAAAAAAAATTTTAAAGAAAAATAAACAAAGGAGTGGTTTAAGGTGGGTTCATCAATAAAGTAGATACAATCATATCTGATGTGTGAACCACATCTTCAACTCTAAACTTCCAACAATTCAACCTAAAATTTAAAAAAGACTTTATTAATTTTATAATTTATTATGCCAACTGTATAAAGACATTACTTTTGGTACAAAATTTAGAAAAAATCAACTCCTGAGACTTCCATATTATTTTCAAAAATATCTGTAGAGTTGGTACAGTCAATTTTATAGGACTATTAATTCATCAAGTCAAAATATTTATTAATCATCTACTATAAGAGAGTCACTCTCTAATGGAACTTATTACCATAGGAAATTAGATCAACAAAGGTTTTTATTTATAGAATCTGAAATCAGTTTACCAGACAACGCTGAAATTAAAGCTTATTATAAAGCAGTTTTACTAATGAAATACAGCAGATAGCACTTATGAAGGGTGTTTAGATTAACTATGAGAAATCAGAATTTTTTTCAAAGCAAATCAGCTCTATACTGAAACCTCAGGTAATCTCCAAGTGAAGGAGCCTGGGAGGTTAAAAGATTGTTTTTGCACCTGGAATTACCAGCAGTCAGAGAGGAAATGTCTTGTAGGGAGATTGGAACTAGGTAACTACTATTATTACTTATAATTCGATGACATTTTTACGTACACAAAATTGTCTTTGGTGGGGGAGATAATATCCTAGTAATTAGGATATTAAAGCAGATTGTGTTCAAAAGTGTTGTACACTTGTTGAGGCACCTGCTTATTGCAGAACTATCAATGTTATGAACGCAGAAGTACTAAGAGTTTGAAGATGGATGTAATCAGGAAACCATAAGTAGGCATAAAATATAACTATTACATTATTGAGACTGAAGTGGGAACTGAGTTATGATAAAAATGATAACTGAGGCCCGTGTTCCAGCTAAGTAGGTCCAAAGCCCTGTGGTGAACCAGCACTTATGAAATACACGCAGGTATCAAGATTCGGTGTCTGCATTTTCCTTATGTGTTGCTGACCTGTTTATCACAAAGTTCTTCTGCCAGAAGGAAATATGAAATCACTGGATTTCCAATTACAGCTACCAGTTTGTATCCTGGGTTTAGAAGCTATTATTGAGGTCCCAAAGGTCTGTTTATACTTATCTACTTCCAAGAATTATCAACAAGATACAGCTTCTCAGCTAAGAGCATTTAACATTCAGTTTTAACTTTCACTCTTAGAGATAGTGTGCCTAGGTGGCTACCTGTCATAACCCCCACAATCTGCAAAATTCAACTCAGTGTTGTGTGTGTGTGTGTGTGTGTGTGTGTTCACTTGACTGATTTCACAGAAACACGATGAGGGATTGTATGTAAACACACAGACACACACAATGTATTGAGGGTTTACAGTAAAAGGTCTGAAGAACACTTGTCACTTTTTTGACTTCTGCTTTGTCGTTTTAATTAGGAAACAACGTCTTGTTCTGTGGGGTGGCTCTGTGGGGTGGGTGGGGCAGGCAGGAAGCAATAACAGCTTCTCTCTTCTAAGAGTCTTGAAGAGGAAATGGTGAGCATTTGGTTGAACAATGATGCACATTATTTCTTCATTGTCTTCATATCTATATACATTTATACATTTAACCTATTTTTCAATAACATAAAAATGGCAACTGCCTTCAGTAAAATAGTAAACACGTAAAAAGTATAGAAACAAGTATCCTGGTTGATAAATGTGCTTAATCCAGTCTTGAGAATATGCTCTGACATGCTGTGTGTGTGTCTGTGTGTGTGTGTGTGTGTGTGTGTGTAGGGATGTATACCATATTTAATTAAGAGATGTATTTTAAAAATAATTTATTTAGCCCAGTGTCTCTTCAACTCTGTTCTGTGACTACACCATTTCTTTAGTTCCCACATGAATATCCTAGCAAACAGCATAAGTTCATGAATTATTCTTATAGGAATTTTATGTCATAAACACAATGACCAAATGTGATTAGTTCCAGGTCTACAGTTCAAAACTATTACCCTTTGAACGTCCCCTAACTTCTCACCCAAGTTTATAGCAGGGGTTTGCTATTGTAAAGGTAAGTATAAATTAAAAATAAGAGGCTTAATTATGTTGAAAAGGGAAGAGACTCTGTCCCTTCCTAATATTACAACGTTTACCTTAAGAAACCTATAATTGTAATATTTTTCTCTAACTCTTTGAAATTATAAGATTTTTCTCTACTCTTTGAAATGTGTGTAAATCTTTTTAGAATCCAAATAAGGTTATCATCAACTTTATGATGCAGGAATATCTTTCTCAATGACCTAAGAACCATCTCTTTGAAATAAAATCATCAAAGAAAATAGTGGTCCTATCCCAGTTTCTGAGGGAGGGCAGGAGCCTAACTAATGCATCCCACTCCAAAGTTATGGGAACTTTGTTGTTAATTTGGATAAAGCCATTTAGGTAACAAATGGTCACTGCAATTACCAGGTGAATTTAGGATGAACTGTCCTTATAACATGTATGCACTTTGTCGGGTCTGCATGGATGTATCAATGGGTAAGATTTTGTCCTACCTTTGAAATCTCTTGGCAGACTGCCTCTCATGGTTACTCTTCCTTAATGTTTATTCAATACAAAAACAATTTTCTTTATTTTCTATCTTTGTGTGTATGCTTTCCAAATGGGCAGGGAATTTTGTTTTTAATTAATTTATCCAACAATATACACTGGCCCTTTGTACTGGGGAGAGTAGAGGAAAGGTAATTTCTCTCTGTACCCTAGCAGATCTCTTTATCATTCAGCTTGTGAACTCCAAGACAGGGGTAAATAGAGCAGTAAGACAGACAAAAAGCTAGTACCTGGTGGATCTAACAGAAAGGTGTCTTCAGCTTGCCTAGTCTTGTTCAATAGTCAGTGCTGACTTCTCTCAACTGGGAGCTTTCAGTAACATTTGCCATAGGTTATGCCTGTGGCCAGTTAGTCATTGTTCCAGCCTTGTTTTAATTTACATCAGGGTGTACTATGTTCCTCAAGGAATTCTAAGCACAAGGAACAAAACAATGAACGAAACAGACATAACCCTGCCTTAATGTATCTAATATTCTAATGTTAGATGCTAATGTGGGTTAAGACAAAAAATAATGATGAGAGGAGAAAAATATGGTGAGTTGGTACAATATGGCAATTCTAGTTTAGGTAGCTGGCTCTCTACTACAGTGTGAGTAAAGACAGTACTCTACTTCAAACATTCTATGAGATTCATTTTAATCATCCCCTTTCATTTAAGTAATTTCAATGGATTTCTAGTGTTAGAAACATTCAATCACTAAGACAGATGTAAATCGCATTGGTCATACTAAAAGCAGATGCAGTGGAAGGGCAAGAAAGGAAGAAACTGGATGTTTCCTCTCACTGATGTTGCACGCAGGCAATTTGCTTAATTAGGAAAGAAAGTTAATACATATGTATTCAATGTTTTACATACATTGAGAAATAATCAAGGTCCTGGAGGTATCCTTGTTATTCTCCTGGGCTCCTATAACAAAATCCCATGGACTGGGTGGCTTATAACAACAGAAATTTATTTCTTACAGTTTTAGAGCCTGGGAAGTTCAATATCTAGGCACCAGCAGATTTGGTGTCTGGTGTGGGCCTGCTTTCTGGTTCAGGGATGACTATCTTCTCTCTGCATTTTCACATGACAGAGAGGACAAGGAAGCTCTTTCAGTTTCATTTATAAAATCAATCCTGTTCTTGAGGGCTTGACGAGTCCTACTACAAGAAGGATGCCAAAGAACATAACAATTAGAGCAGCAGTTCTATGTTGTTAATCCACTGTATAATTTGTAGGTGTCAAGATTACCAAGACACTGAAACACAGGCATTGAATGGAACAACACTCAACTTACATGCAGAAGAGGAGACAGCAAAATGACCTAGGAACCTTCTCTTTGAAATAAAATCATCAATAGTAAGGACTAGTCTCCCATGGCTAGCCAGTCTGGTGCTACTATCCATGTGGAGAGATAGTCTGTAACCACCCCTCTCGTGCTGTCTTGATATATGGGAAAAGAACGTTGACCCTTTCCCTCTCCACTGGTAACACAGCAGTGGAGTTCACTAGGTACCCTATGATGCACACAGAAATGGAACAAAGAAGTACGCATCAAACCCGTTATAGGAAGAAATATATCCAAATAAGGAGATATGCTCAGCAAAGACTCTGAGGGCTCATATCTCCGTGTTAAAAATGTTTCAGGCTCATGTCATACCCTTAAGCAACCATACAAGGATTGACAGGCTGTGGTTGAATGCCCTTTCCAACAACTATGGGTTAGAACTTCAATGTATGAATAGGGGTGGGGATACAATTCAGCCCACAACAGGTGGTAAGAAATATTACATATATAATGATTCACAATTATTGCTTGTTTCTACAGTATGACATGCTTCCCTTTATGTTGAGTATACTGCTAGTTAATTTTCACCTTGGCCATGAGATTTTATTGTGCAGTGGAGTGTGCCTAGATGAAATATGCCACATAACAAATCATAATCTTTTAATGCACTCGTGTTCCGCATCCGTCCCTGGAAATTCTGTCCTCTGCCATGCAGACCACATGTCCTCTATCAGGGTTCCTCCTTCAGCATGCATTCTGGAAAGAAAAGGCTTGTGAGGAAAAGCAGTGCTGGCAGAACTCGAGAGAACAACATCTAATCTGCAGCCATCGTTTAATGCGATTGATAAATACATACTTGTTTCTGTCAGTCTTAAAATATTGGTATTGTTTGTTTCCACAGTCAGAGTTGCCTAATAGTGAGATGTATGCAAAAATGGGGATCTGCCACAGCAAACACCTAAAACATATCACGTAAGCTGTGGTACTTGGTACAAATTAGCAAGAAAAGGCTATTTAGATTTTAAGATGGCAACCCATATTATGTGTCACAAAAACTTTGTGTATGACTAAAACCTATAATAATTTGAAAGGCGGAAACCGTCAGATAAATTTGTGGCTTTGGATAATAAGATTTTACTCAAAATAGAATATTGGTAGCATTAGTTGATTATTGTTAGCTGCCTTTGATAAATATTATAAAAATTAATTTAACTCAGAAAGAAAACAATTTTTGTAACCTGGGTTAAAAAGAAATTGAGAGGATGTAGACAATTAGGACTAGAAGGATAGATTTGAATACACTTCTTGTCAATTATAGATGGTAAAAGAGTTTTAAAAAATAAAGGATGTGATCATCACATCCTTTATTAAAAATATCTGATTGAATTAATGTTGCACTTTGAAATTCTCTTCAATAAAACACAATGGCTCCAGGAAAAAAAAAATACAGCAAAGATATTATCTCATGGGATTTTGAGAAGCTAAAGATATCTCTAATCATATAGAGGGAAGCACGTGGCTATCAGCAATGGGAGTTAATTATATTCAACTAGAAAAAAATAATTGTTAGTGGGTTTTATTGCCTAAAGTAGCTGAAAATTAGCTGGGTGTGTTGGCATGCACCTATAGTCACAGCTACTCAGGTGGCTGAGTGGGGAGGATCACTTGAACCTGGGAGGTGGAGATTGGAGTGAGCCAAGATCACATCACTGCACTCCAGTCTGGGTGACAGAATGAAATTCCACTCAAAAAATAAAAATGAAATAAAATAAATATTGTAACTATTCAAGATTTTAAAAATGGCCCCCAAGACCGTCAAATAACTAGGTACAGGAAGCATGTTTAGAAAAATGTATTCTTCCTTTCTCTTTAAACATACCTGAGAAGACTGATTAAAAAAAAAATCCCCCTATATAGGACTGAGTTAAGAGCCATGGAGACCAATGCTCCTGGGAGCTCCTTCTAGGATGAACAAGAATCTATGCAAAGACTATTTCTTTCACCAAGAGTATAACTTCTGCCAGATTTTCAACACTGCTATTCACAAGTGACCTGTATCTGTCTACTATTTTCTTCTTTCCAAGTGTGAGAATTTGAGAACATATGTAGTTATCTTACTCCTATTTCATCATTCTATGTGTGTGTGTGTGTGTGTGTGTGTGTGTGTGTGTGTGTGTGTGTGTGGGGGAGGGGNTGTGTGTGTGTGTGTGTGTGTGTGTGTGTGTGTGTGTGTGTGTGTGTGTGGTGGGAGGAGATGGGATGGAGAGAGAGAGATCAGAAGAAGCAGATATCTTATCCTTTTAGATAACATAACTTAGATCACGCATAGCTGCGTCCCAATCTGATGCAGGTCATAATGCCACAAATTATAACTTGATAAAATAACTGGATGAAGATTTTGGTGTCTTTGAGAGGAAGATGAGTGAGATAGTATTAGAGGAAAATGAATGTTCTCCACTGTGGTAAGCTTGTTCTCTGCTCTTTGTTCCCTCCCCACTCTGGCCATATTTCCCTGCATGATGAGTATATTTTTCTGACTTTGAGCTTCACCATACAACTTGATTCCTCAATAGTATATGAGTAGACATTTTTTTCCCACACTTGTTCGGAAGCATTCAACACATTTGTGTGATTTTGTTCTGCATCGTTTTGTTTCTGCACCTGACCACAAGAACAGCACATCCCAAATATGAGCAACTCTTTGAGCGTGGGTCCAAGAAAAAGAACTTATTTGAGGTAAGCAAATCTCAGAAAAGCTGTAACTCATTGTCAATCCCAAAAGAAAAAGAATTGTGCTGTTGTAAGTAACTGAGATTTTGCTACCTCAATAAAAATGTGATTTAAACAGTTAAATTAACCAGATAATCACTAGGGAACGAAGGCAAGATGATGGTGTTATTTAGGTAGAGAAGAATCTACTTTAAAAAAAAAATTTTCTTTTAAATTATACTATAAGTTCTAGGGTACATGTGCACAACGTGCAGGTTTGTTACATAGGTATACATGTGCCATGCTGGTTTGCTGTGCCCATTAACTCTTCATTTACATTAGGTATTTCCCCTAATGCTATCCCTCTCCCTGCCCCCCACCCCATGACAGGCCCCAGTGTGTGATGTTTCCCACCCTGTGTCCAAGTGTTCTCATTGCTCAATTCTCAGCTATGAGTGATAACACGTGGTTTTTGGATTTCTGTCCTTGTGATAGTTTGCTCAGAATGATGGTTTCCAGCTTCATCCATGTCCCTGTAAAGGACATGAACTCATCCTTTTTATGGCTGCATAATATTTCATGGTATATATGTACCACATTTTCTTAATCCAGTCTATCATTGATGGAAATTTGGGTTGGATCCAAGTCTTTGGTATTGTGAATAGTGCCTCAATAAACATAGGTATGCATGTGTCTTTATAATAGTATGATTTATAATCCTTTGGGTATATACCCAGTAATGTGATGGCTGGGTCAAATGGTATTTCTGGTTCTAGATCCTTGAGAAATCACCACACTGTCTTCTACAATGGTTGAACTAGTTTACAGTACCACCAACAGTGTAAAAGTGTTCCTATTTCTCCACATCCTCTCCAGCACCTGTTGTTTCCTGACTTTTTAATGATCCCCATTCTAACTGGTGTGAGATGGTATCTCACGGTGGTTTTGATTTGCATTTTTCTGATGACCAGAGATGATGAGCATTTTTTCATGTGTCTGTTGGTTGCATAAATGTCTTCTTTTGAGAAGCGTCTGTTCATATCCTTCACCCACTTTTTGATGGGGTTGTTTGTTTTTTTCTTGTAAATTTATTTGAGTTCTTTGTAGATTCTGTATATTAGCCCTTTGTCAGATGAGTAGATTGCAAAAATTTTCTCCCATTCTATAGGTTGCCTGTTCACTCTGATGGTAGTTTCTTTTGCTGTGCAGAAGCTCTTTAGTTTAATTAGATCCCATTTGTCAATTTTAGCTTTTGTTGCCATTGCTTTTGGTGTTTTAGACATGAAGTCCTTGCCCATGCCTATATCCTGAATGGTATTGCTTGGGTTTCCTTCTAGGGTTATCTCCTAGGGTTTTCATGGTTTTAGGTCTCACATTTAAGTCTCTAATCCAGTTTGAATTAATTTTTGTATAAAGTGTAAGGAAAGGATCTGGTTTCAGCTTTCTACATATGGCTAGCCAGTTTTCCCAATGTCGTTTATTAAATAGGGAATCTTTTCCCCATTTCTTGTTTTTGTCAGGTTTGTCAAAGATCAGATGGTTGTAGATGTGTGGTATTATTTCTGAGGGCTCTGTTCTGTTCCATTTGTCTATATCTGTTTTGGTACCAGAACCACGCTGTTTTGGTTACTGTAGCCTTGTAATATAGTTTGAAGTCAGGTAGCGTGATGCCTCCAGGTTTGTTCTTTTGGCTTAGGGTTGTCTTGGCAATGTGGGTCTTTGTTGGTTCCATATGAACTTTAAAAGTAGTTTTTTTCCAATTCGGTGAAGAAAGTCATTGGTAGCTTGATGGGGATGGCATTGAATCTATAAATTACCTTGGGTAGTATGGCCATTTTCACGATATTGATTCTTCCAATCCATGAGCATGGAATGTTCTTCCATTTGTTTGTGTCCTCTTTTATTTCATTGAGCAGTGGTTTGTAGTTCTCCTTGAAGAGGTCTTTCACATACCTTGTAAGTTGGATTCCTAGGTGTTTTATTCTCTTTGAAGCAATTGTGAATGGGAGTTCACTCATGATTTGGCTCTCTGTTTGTCTGTCATTTGTGTGTTAGAATGCTTGTGATTTTTACACATTGATTTTGTATCCTGAGACTTTGCTGAAGTTGCTTATCAACTTAAGAAGATTTTAGGCTGAGACAATGAGGTTTTCTAAATATACACTCATGTCATCTGCAAACAGGGACAATTTGACTTCCTCTTTTCCTAAATGAATACCCTTTATTTCTTTCTCCTGTCTGATTGCCCTGGCCAGAACTTCCAACACTATGTTCACTGGTGTGGTGAGAGAGGGCATCCCTGTCTCACGTCAGTTTTCAAAGGAAATGCTTTCACTTTTTGCCCATTCAGTCTGATATTGGCTGTGGGTTTGTCATAAATAGCTCTTATTATTTTGACATACATCTCATCAGTACCGAATTTATTGAGAGTTTATAGCATGAAGGGCTATTGAATTTTGTCAAAGGCCTTTTCTGCATCTATTGAGATAATCATGTGGTTTTTGTCTTTGGTTCTGTTTATATGGTGGATTACGTTTACTGGTTTGCATATGTTGAACCAGCCTTGCATCCCAGGGATGAAGACCACTTGATCTTGGTGGATAAGCTTTTTGATGTGCTGCTGGATTCGGTTTGCCAGCATTTTATTGAGAATGTTTGCATTGATGTTCATCAGGGATATTGGTCTAAAATTCTCTTTTTTTTTGTTTTGTCTCTGCCAAGCTTTGGTATCAGCATGATGCTGGCCTGGTAAAATGAGTTAGGGAGGATTCCCTCTTTTTCTATTGATTGGAATAGTTTCAGAAGGAATGGTACTGGCTCCTCCTTGTACCTCTGGTAGAATTTGGCTGTGAATTCATCTGGTCCTGGACTTCTTTTGGTTGGTAAGCTATTAATTATTGCCTCAATTTCAGAGCCTGTTATTGGTCTATTCAGGGATTCAACTTCTTCCTGGTTTAGTCTTGCGAGGGTGTATGTGTCCAGGAATTTATCCATTTCTTCTAGATTTTCTAATTTATTTGGGTAGAGTTGTTTATAGTATTGTCTTATGGTAGTTTGTGTTTCTGTGTGATCATTGGTGATATCCCCTTTATCATTTTTTATTTCATCTATTTGATTCTTCTCTCTTTTCTTCTTTATTAGTCTTGCTAGTGGTCTATCAATTTTGTTGATCATTTCAAAAAACCAGCTCCTGGATTCATTGATCTTTTGAAGGGTTCTTTGCATCTCTATCTCCTTCAGTTCTGCTCTGATCTTAGTAATTTCTTGCCTTCTGGTAACTTTTCAATGTGTTTCTCTTGCTTCTCTAGTTCTTTTAATTGTGATGTTAGGGTGTCAATTTTAGATCTTTCCTGCTTTCTCTTGTGGGCATTTAGTGCTATAAATTTCCCTCTACACACTGCTTTAAATATGTCCCAGAGATTCTGATATGTTGTGTCTTTGTTCTCACTGGTTTCAAATAACATCTTTATTTCTGCCTTCATTTCGTTATGTACCCAGTAGTCATTCAGTAGAAGGTTGTTCAGTTTCCATGTAGTTGAGTGGTTTTGATTGAGTTTCTTAAGCCTGAGTTCTAGTTTGATTGCACTGTGGTCTGAGAGATAGTTTGTTGTAACTTCCGTTCTTTTACATTTGCTGAGGAGTGCTTTACTTCCAACCATGTGGTCAGTTTTGGAATAAGTGCAATGTGGTGCTGAGAAGAATGTATATTCTTTTGATTTGGAGTGGAGAGTTCTGTAGATGTCTATTAGGTCCGCTTGGTGCAGAGCTGAGTTCAATTCCTGGATATCCTTTTAAACTTTCTGTATTGTTGATCTGTCAAATGTTGACAGTGGGGTGTTAAAGTCTCCAATTATTATTGTGTGGGAGTCTAAGTCTGTTTGTATGTCTTGCTTTATGAATCTGGGTGCTCCTGTATTGGGCGCATACATATTTAGGATAGTTAGCTCTTCTTGTTGAATTGATCCCTTTACCATTATGTAATGGCCTTCTTTGTCTCTTTTGATCTTTGTTGGCTTAAAATCCATTTTATCAGAGACTAGGATTGCAACCTCTGCTTTTTTTTGTTTTCCGTTTGCTTGGTAGATCTTCCTCCCTCCCTTTGTTTTGAGCTTATGTGTGTCTCTGCATGTGAGATGGATCTCCTGAATACAGCACACTGATGGGTCTTGACTCTTTATCCAATTTTCCAGTCTGTATCTTTTAATTGGAGAGTTTAACCCATTTACATTTAAGGTTAATATTGTTATGTGTGAATTTGATTCTGTCATTATGATGTTAGCTGCTTATTTTGCTCATTGGTTGATGCAGTTTCTTCCTAGCATCAATGGTCTTTACAATTTGGCATGTTTTTGCAGTGACTGGTACTGGTTGTTCCTTTCCACCTTTAGCGCTTCGTTCAGGAACTCTGGTAGGGCAGGCCTGGTGGTGACAAAATCTCTCAGCATTTGCTGGTCTGTAAAGGATTTTATTTCTCCTTCACTTATGAAACTTAGTTTGGCTGGATATGAAATTCTGGGTTGAAAATTCTTTTCTTTAAGAATGTTGAATATTGTCCCCCACTCTCTTCTGGCTTGTAGAGTTTCTGCCGAGAGATCAGCTGTTAGTCTGATGGGCTTCCTTTTGTGGGTAACCCAACCTTTCTCTCTGGCTGCCCCTAACATTTTTCCCTTCGTTTCAACTTTGGAGAATCTGACAATTATGTGTCTTGGAGTTGCTCTTCTCAAGGAGTATCTTTGTGGTGTTCTCTGCATTTCCTGAATTTGAATGTTGGCCTGCCTTGCTAGGTTGGGGAAGTTCTCCTGGATAATATCCTGCAGAGTGTTTTCCAACTTGGTTCCATTCTCCCTGTCACTTTCAGGTACACCAAACAGACATAGATTTGGTCTTTTCACATAGTACCATATTTCTCAGAGGCTTTTTTCATTTCTTTTTACTCTTTTTTCTCTAAACTTCTCTTCTCACTTCATTTCATTCGTTTGATCTTTAATCACTGATACCCTTTCTTCTAGTTGATTGAATTGGCTACTGAAGCTTGTGCATGCATGACATGGTTCTCGTGCCATGGTTTTCAGCTCCATCAGGTCATTTAAGGACTTCTCTACACTGGTTATTCTAGTTAGCCATTTGTCTAATCTTTTTCAAGGTTTTTATCTTCTTTGCAATGGGTTCGAACTTCCTCCTTTAGCTATGTGAAGTTTCATCATCTGAAGCCTTCTTCTTTCAATTCGTCAAAGTCATTCTCCATCCAGCTTTGTTCCATTGCTGGCGAGGAGCTGCATTCCTTTGGAGGGAGAGAGGCACTCTGATTTTTAGAATTTTCAGCTTTTTTGCTCTGTTTTTTCCCCATCTTTGTGGTTTTATCTACCTTTGATCTTTGATGATGGTGACGTACAGATGGGAGTTTGGTGTGGATGTCCTTTCTCTTTGTTAGTTTTCCTTCTAACAGTCAGGACCCTCACCTGCAGGTCCATTGGAGTTTGCTGGAGGTCCACTCCAGACCCTGTTGGCCTGGGTATCAGCAGCAGAGGCTGCAGAACAGTGAACATTGCTGAACAGCAAAAATTGCTGCCTGATTGTTCCTCTGGAAGCTTTGTCTCACAGGGGTACCTGGCCTTGTGAGGTGTCAGTCTGCCCCTACTGTGGGGTGCCTCCCAGTTAGGCTACTCGGGGGTCAGGAACCCACTTGAGGAGGCAGTCTGTCCGTTCTCATATCTCAAACTCTGTGTTAGGAGAACCACTACTCTCTTCAAAGCTGTCAGACAGGGACATTTAAGTATGCAGAGGTTTCTGTTGTCTTTTATTCAGCTATGCCTTGCCCCCCGGAGGTGGAGTCTACAGAGGCAGGCAGGCCTCCTTGAGCTGTGGTGGGCTCCACCCAGTTCAAGCTTCCTGGCCTTTGTTTATCTAGCCAAGCCTCAGCAATGACAGGCACCCCTCCCCTAGCCTTGCTGCCACCTTGCAGTTTGATCTCAGACTGCTGTGCTAGCAATGAGTGAGGCTCCGTGGGCATGGGACCCTCCGAGGCAGGCACGGATATAATCTCCTGGTGTGCTGTTTGCTAAGACCATTGGAAAAGTGCAGTATTAGGGTGGAAGTGACCTGTTTTTCCAGGTGCCATCTGTCATAGCTTCCCTTGTCTAGGAAAGGGAATTCCCTGACCCCTTGCACTTCCCGGGTGAAGCAATGCCTCACCCTGCTTCGGCTCACACTCGGTGGGCTGCACCCACTCTCCTGCACCCACTGTCCGACAAGCCCCAGTGATATGAACCCGGTACCTCATTTGGAAATGCAGAAATCACCTGTCTTCTGAGTCACTCACCCTGGGAGCTGTAGACTGGAGCTGTTCCTATTTGGCCATCTTGGAACTGCCCACTGAGAAATCTACTTTTCAAAGTCTAAGACAATTAGTAGTAGTCATCAAGAGGTCACAAAATACTGCCGAAGAAGAGTCTTTGAATCTTGTTGTATGACTAAAAACCATAAACAAAAGAAAAAATCCAGTTTCACATTTTTAACGACGCTAAAGGAATACTTTTATAAATCACTGTGATTTGTGTGAGAGGAATGGGTAGCATCTCAACTGCAGGTTGTAATGGATACTGCAGCATTTGTGTGGGGAAACAGAGTTATCCTTTAAGGTTAAAATAGATCAATGGTTACCCTGAGAACAGGTTTGTGACTCTGTCACTGGAGGGTTTTGAGAACTTCTTAAGAATCTACTTTCCAACTATACTATGAATGCCGAATGTATAATTTTTCCTCAAATGCATGAATAGTCTCCTTTTTAAAAACATTTTCCAGGCATACCTCATTTTATTTTGCTACACTTTGTTGTACTTCACAGAATTTATTTTGTAAATTAATACATAATAATTGTACCTATTTATCAAGTACATATGATTTTTTTTTATGTGCATAGAGTGTGAAATGATTAAGTTAGGGAATTTAGGGTATTCATCACCTCAAGTACATACCAGTTCTATGTGTTGGACATTTCAAGTCTTCTCTTGTAGCTATTTTAAAACATATAATACAGTGTTATTAACTAGAGCCACTCTTCTCTGCTGTCAAACATTAGAATCTACTTCTTTTATTTAGTGATATGTTTGTACCCATTAACCAATCTTTCTTCATTGCCACCACCACACATGTACCTTTCCCTTCCTCTGAAACCTATCATTCAACTTTCTACTTCCAAGAGGTTAACTTTTTAACTCCCACCCATGAATGAGAACATGCAATATTTGTCCTTCCGACCTGGCTTATTTCGCTTAACATGGCCTCCGGTTCCATCCAGATGCCTCTAGCCAGCCATCTTGAAGTCTCAGCCTGGTTCCTTCCTCATAAATTAAGAGTTTTTTACAAATTGAAGGTCTTGGCAATCTTGAGTTGAGCAACCTTATTGGTGAAATTTTTTCAACATCATGTACTCACTTTATGTCTATGTGTTATATTTTGATAATTATTATGATATTTCAAACTTCTGCATTCAGCTGTTATTGCTATCAGTAATCTTTGATGTTAATATGATTTTTTATGACACCATGAAACTCTGGCGATGTAAGACAGCAAAATGATTGATATCTGTTGTGTGTGTTTTTACTATTCCATGTACCAGCTGTTTCCTCATCTCTCTCGCTTTGGGCCTCCTTATTTCCTGAGACACAATAATATTAAAACTAGGCCAAATAATAACTGTACAAATGTCCACTAAGTGTTCAAGTAAAAAAAAAAGAGACATACATCTCTTACTTTAAATCAAAAGATATAAATAATTGATCTTACTGATAAAGGCATGTTAAAAGCCAAGAGAAGTCAAAAGTTAGAACCATCATGTCAGTTAGCCAAGTTGTGATGTGAAGGAAAAGCTATTGAGGGAAATTAGAAAAGCTACTTCAGTGAACACAGAAATGATAAGAAAGCTAAACAACCTCTTTGCTGATATGAAAAAATTTTTAGTTGTTTGGATGGAACGTGAAACCTTCCACAGAATTCCTGTAAGCCAAAGCCTAATCTAGGGGAAGGCTCTAGGGAAGGCTGTAACTCTCTTCAGTTCTATCAAGGCTGAAAGAGGTGAAGAAGTTGTTGAAGCAAAGCTTAAAGCTAGCAGAGGTTGGATCATGAAGTTTAAGAAAGAAAGTCATCTCTGTAATCTAAATGTGCAAGGTGAAGCAACAACTGCTTATACAGAAGCTGGAGCAAGTTATTCAGAAGATCTAGTGAGGATCATTGATGAAGGTGGCCACATTAATCAACAGATGTAGAAATAATAGTTTTCTATTAGAAGAAGATGCCATTTAGGAAATTCATAGATAGAGAAGTGTTTGGCTTCATACTTGCAAATGGCAGGCTGACTCTTTTGTTAGGGGCTAATGCAACTAGCAGTTTTAAGATGAACCTAAGTCTCATTAACTTTTCTGAAAATCATAGAATGCTTAAGACTTATCCTAAATCTACTTTGCCTGTGCACTATAAATAGAAAAACAATGACTGAATGGTAGCACATTTGTTTATAGCGCGATATACTACATATTTTAAACTCGCTGTTGAGAATTACTGCTCAAAAATTATTTCTTTTAACATATTATTGCTCATTGACAATATATCTGGTCACCCAAAAGCTCTGATGAGCATTTACAGGTTGATTAATGTTGTATTTATGCCTGCCAAAGCAACATATATTCTAAAGCCCATGGATCAAGGAATAATTTTGGCCTTCAAGTCTCATTTAAGAAATATTTTTTTGTAAGGCTATAGCTGCCATTAACAGTGATTCCTCTAATGGATCCGGGTGACAAAAATTGAAAATCTGGAAATAGTTCGCCATTCTAGATGCCATTTAGAAAATTAGTGATTCATGGGAAGCAATCAAAATGTCAATGTTAACAGGAGTTTTAAAGATGATTCCAACCCTCATGGGTAATTTTGAGGGTTCAAGACTTCAGAGGAGAAAGTAACTGCAGATGTGATGAAAATAGCAAGATAACTTAGAATTAGATGTGGTGCCTCAACATGTTACTGAACTGCTACAGTCTTGAAATGAAACAAACAGATGAGAAGTTGCTTCTTATAGATGAGTAAAGGAAGTAGTTTCTTGAGATAAAATCTACCCTTGGTGAAGATATTTTGAACATTGCTGAAATGAAAAATAACTGATTTAGAATATTATGGAAACTTGTGTGCAAAGCAGGGGTAAGGTAAGAGAAGATTTACTCTAATTTTGAAAGTTTTACTGTGAGTAAAATGCTATCAAACAACATCACATGCTACAGAAAAGTCATTTGTAAAAAGAAAAGTGAGTTTGATGCAGCAATCTTTATTGTTGTTGTATTTTAAGAAATTGTCACAGCTACCCCAACCATCAGCAACCATCATCCTGATCCATTGGTAGATAACAACACCAAGGCAAGATCTTCCACCAGCCAAAAGATTAGGACTCACTGAAGGCTTATGTAATCACTACCATTTTATTGCAGTCAAGTATTTTTTTAAAAAATTTAACGTGTATACCTTACTTTTATAGACATAATGCTATTATACCCTTAGTAGACCAAGTTATAGTGTAAATATAACTGTTATATGCACTAGGAAGCAAAAAAAAACTATGTGACTCACTTCACTGCAATATTTGCTTTATTGTGATGGTTTGAAGCTAAACCCCCAATATCCCTGACTTATTCTAGTATCTACCCCCCAAACTTCGACTACTCTACATGCTAACCTCCAAAGCTATGGGTACTTTTATTCCTAGGGATATATTAGTGTCATTGAAAAGATAAGGCATATTCAATCTGAAAAGTCGGGAGATATTTATATCTCACTTGCCTTAGTGTTCCACTGTTTTAAGGCATTGTGCCTTTAGTTTCACAGAGATTGTTGAAAAACGTTTAAACTTTTTCTTGTTGTTTTTTCTTTTTATTTTTTCATCCTATGTAAAAATCAATAGAGAGCTCGACTAAAATGTAATTATAAATCAGAGCCAACTTTTCACTGCAGAGCCCCCTCTTTTGAAATCTCAGGGAAATTTTATTAGTTCAAGTTTTGCACACAGATTCTGGTTTTCACAAGTTTTCTCACAAAGTTCTTTAGTCATAATAGCCTGGGAGGGATATGTGCCATATCTCTGAATGTTTCAGCCTTTTGTCATCCTACTGTGAGAACAATTACCTATAAAATACATTTTAAATAAAAAAGATGAATAGCGGATAAGGAATTATGAACAGAGTGAAGTGGTTAGATAGAATATTAGCCATGGAAAGAATGTTTGTAAGGACAAAATATTTGTTTGTATGAGAATAAAGATAAGAAAATCTTAGGTGAATGTGTTAATATTGGAAAAGACAGACATTGACTTGATTGTCCTTGACATCAGTTTGTTGGGAGGAGAGTTCTCGTGGGATTAGAAACCTATAACACAGTTGTAGGACACAGTCCAACACGATAGGACACAGTCAAACTGTGTCCAAACTGAATGTAGTGACAAACTGAGCTGATGTCCTTGAAATTGAGCTTTCCTCAGAGTATTAACAAGTAGAACTAAGCTGTATCCAGAAATGGTGACCTCATGGGACATGGAAATGTGTCACAGACTCTGACAGAGATGATGCAAAAACGTCTTCAACTCAACGAACACTGAAAATACCGGGAAGAATAAGTAGTTCATGATAATGGAACAATAAAGTTAATGTTTCGATAGGAACGAGGCTAACTTGCCATGGAAGAATTCGAAAATGATGAAAGAGTAAATACAAATCTTTAATAAAATGTGGCTGAATACAGCTTCCTTTGCTATGCAAGTGTCTGTGTAATAGCCAATTATAATTCCTTAAAATGTATTATTTTATTTTAATAAATTACTCCAATGATGAAAAAGCCAACTTAGAAATTACCTTGTTGTATATTAAAAGAAAAAAGCAAATCTTAATCTTAGCAAATTTAAAACAGAAAAATTAGAAAATCTAAAACAGAAAGATTTAAGTAATATTTAAAGCATTTAAACTTCTATATATTTCCAACTAATAACTAGTTTTTATTTACCATGATTATATTTTAATATTCATAAAGATAGGATCATTAAAATTTTAAACCTTGAATATTTTAGGATAAAGTGTCTGAGGAGGTGACTTACTGTTATCATTGGAAACTAATATTTATTTTTCTTGTGTTTTCTATTAAAATATAAAACAATTATACTACACGGTACAAGTTGCTTTAATCTTTGAAAGACATACATATATACATTTAAAATATATTTTAAAAGATTTGAGATATAATTTTTATAACATAAAATTCACCTGTTTTGAGTATACAATTCAATGTTTTTTTGTATATTTTCAGAGTTGTTCAATCATTAATTCATTCTAATTCAGAACATTTTTGTCACCCCAAAAATGAATTTTATGCTGATTAATAATCATGTCCTTCCCCCACATCACTCCTTCAACTCCTGAAAATCATGCCTTTATATTCTGCTTCTGTAGATTTGTCAATTCTAGAAATTTTATACAAATAGGATCATAGGGTATGTTGTCTTCAGTGACTATCTCCTTTCACATACCTTAATGTTGTAGCATGCATACATCCTTCACTCATTTTTATTATTGCTAAATAGTAACCTATTGTGTGAAAACATTACATTTTATTTGTACATTCATCAGTTGGTGGATAGTTGGGCTATTTCTATTTCTTGGCAATTACAAATAATGCTGCTACGAGCATTTGTGTAAAAGTTCTGTGTAGATATATGTTTTGATTTCTCTTGGGTAGATACCTAGGAATGAAATTGCTGGTTCATATTATTATCTCTATGTTTAACCAAAATATATCCTTATGAGTGAATTTGCTTTATATAAAACTACAGGAAAACAAAACTACTCTTCCAAAACTTCTGCAGAATAATTTTTAAGAGACTTTATAATGTAAACATTTTTAATCATCCAGAATGATCAGGATCTGCTTTTGAAATTAAAATAAACTGAAAAAACTCAGAAACTCTGAGGTTCAAATTTTAAGATGGTGACTTCTGACAAACACACATTTTTGTCAAAGTAGCATTTGTACTTACAGAAGTTTCTCTGAAAACCTAAATGACAAAAATGATCACGCAAGGTAGTAATTTTGAAATTTTTTGGCTGAGTGGCCATGAGTCTATTGGCACCCAACAGTGAGGAAAATTATTTATAAACAACCATATTATGTGCTAGACCAAAGTTCTGTATTGCCTCAAACTTTAAAAAGTATTGCAAACATGTTGTGACTAAAATTATATATTCTTAATCACTTCTTACCAAATTCAGTTTCAAAGTTTGTTTTTACTTTCTCATAAAACCTATCTCACTATATTTATGCTATTGTTTTTATAAATTATTCTGATTTCTTAAAGAGTTGCTTGAATTAATATATACATCAGCAAAGCCTAAACTTCTAAAAATACTCATAAATTTAAGGGCATTTTAAAGTACATCTCTTAAAATTAGAAGCTTTAAAATAATTTCACTTTTTTACTGAAAAGTATAATTTTACTATGAACTATAATTTTCATATAGTTGTGTTATGAATAAGAAGTATAACTGCCCTCTTACCAGACTCCAAAGCAGTGATTAAATAACCACAAATTAAGGCAACTACAAATAGATACTGGTTACTGACTTTGATCAACTAATTTTTAAAAGGTCAGATATCCCTTTAAAGTTTTCCCTTTCTACTTTCAGTAAACTGATGTGACCCCAGTAATGGGAAGAGAGAAAAATAATATTTATTTAATTTCTCCACGTTTGTTACTTTAAAATACATTATTGTTATTATGAAAACCAATCTCATAAAGTTATGTTCAACATTAGCCCAGTTTTCCAAATGAGTAAATACTTGTGACAGGGAAATATCACCTTCCTTACATAATGCCACAGAACTATTAACCAATAGAGTTGACATTTTAACCCAGAATGCTCTAACACCAAAGCTCCTATATGCTTTTCACCACACCAGGGATCCTCTCAATTGAATTTATCCATTTAGTCAACATATGTTGAGTGCACAGTTTTCTACTAGCTGCCAGGTTTACAAAATAGATTAGAATCCAGTTTTTGCTAAGAAAAGATTACAGTCAACTAGGTAGGAGGGGAGTAATTATTAAATTTAACTACAATAGAGAATGGCAAGTGCTAAATTTTAGTCATATATGCATGGGATGTGAATATATGACTACAAGTAGTTTTTAGAGAGAAAAGGTTGAGGGGCCTTCTTTTTGTAGAAACTAATGAGTGATAATAATATTAAGAATGACAAATATTCACACAGAAGAACTTTAGAGGAAAGCCTGGAGGAAATAAACAGCATGATGTATACAGAACAATGACAGGAAGTTCAGAATCAAGGGGCCATGCATTGTAATATAATTAATTTTAGTTATTGATATCATGCTCCTTTTTACTCATTTTTTCTTGTTTCCAAACATGACCACACACACACACACATACACACACACAAATAAAACCTGCATTCTAAAACAGGTGTTTTAATCTTACATGCAGGAGCATGAGAATGTCAGAATAAGGAATGCCTTAAAACTATTTTCTAAATGTATATTTTATTTCCTTTGAAAATGGTGCATAAGATTTCCAGAGGTGCTTGTGACCCAGCTACGACCCAGTCTTCTGATTCTACTTTGAGAAATCCACAAACGATGTCGGTTTATATATTTATCTATTCATATATATATATATATGACTATATATATTTTGAACTGATATATATTTATATATGTATTTATATATATATATAAAGAGAGAGAGCATATATAATTGAAGTATGTTTAAACACCTGAAAATTATAAAATAGTTTACTGTAAAATTATATTTTGTCTTGAAAAAAATTCTTTTACTTTAGGGAATGCTAAATTCTTCCAACTTACTTTTTCTTTCTCTCTGTTGGAATCTGTCAATTCTACTCGACTGCCATTGAAATTGCAGTAATTAGCCTTTTTTTATTGCAGAACAGATGTTCTAAATGCTGGGCTCATTCGACATGGGTTGGGATTGAGATATCACAGCTGTTATAGTTTAATTTTGGTTAGGTCAGAAGGCTTCATCATTATCGTTCAAAATATTGGTGAAATATAATAAAAATACATATTTCCAATTAAGTTTTCCTTAATTGAGTTTTACTTAGTCAATCCCCCAATGTCACCAATGGTATCATGGGCTGCAGTTTGACAAGTCAATAATCATTTTCATGGTCACAATCTGAAGAGTTCTATTTGTATTAATAATCATCATTACTGATTGACTTTTATTATGATACTGAGAGCAGCTGATTGAAAACAGAAGGAAAAAAAATCTGTATTACTATCTGATTTCCAGAAAAAAAAACACTTTGAGAACATTTTTACGTAACGAAATTTTTCTGAATTATTTTCTAATACCCATAAAAATAATATAATGTTTCGATTTCTGAAAACCTGCATTGTTCTCCCACCACTATTCAACTTTCTAAAGCAGAAAAAAGCCTGCATTTAATTTTGTAGAGTAACAGATTCAATTCCAACTAACTCAATAGGACCGTTTATATGAGGATCTTCCACAACTGATTAATTTTCATCTCAACAAATGTAATAGCCAACTGCTTTGAATCAGATCATCCCCAACCTATGTACATCAATGCAATCCAATTTAGTCATTAGGATTGTTAAATTAATTTAATTGACTTTGCAATTTTATGGTTATTTCAGTCTTAGCCACTGAATCAGGTCTTATCTGTATTGTCTCAATCAATTTGTGACAAGCAGCTATTACTATAGCCAAAGGAACAATTCTGTGTCTATTAAGGAAGGGTTACCCTGATCATTCTACAAACATTTTAGCTAGGCAGTGCTAGCTTAGTATATCTCTTTATATAATAGAAATATGAAATATATAATTTAACGATTTCCCCTGTAAGGCAAGATAGTAGATACAACTGGGTCAAATGTTCTATGAGCCCATTTGATTGTAACATTTGAATATTGTTCATGTTGACAGTAACAATGGGGGTCACTTGGTAAGAAACATTGTTACCCTCTACGAAGTAGACTACTGAAAACATTCTAAATTGTCCAGGGATGAGTGGTGGGATTGTGACAGGAGTGCTTGGGAAGCATTCTAAAATGCCTGCCCTCTCTTTCACCTCTCCCTTTATATATACATCTTTATATATACATCTATCTTTATATATACATCTTTATATATACACTCCTCTTTATATATACATCTATCCTATTAGTCCTGTCCCTTTGTGTCCAGAATTGGTTCCTTCCAGTGGGTTCTTGGTCTCTCTGACTTCAAGAATGAAGCCACAAACCCTCATGGTGATAGTTCTTCAAGCTATACTGGACTATTGAACACTGATTGTTTCAGATATTAGTTGGTTTGTATATGCCCTAAATTCATCTTGTGTATTAATACATTCTTACACTGCTAATAAAGACATACTCGAGACTGGGTAATGTATAAAGTAAAATGGTTTAATTGAGTCACAGTTCAGCATGGCTGAGGAGGCCTCAGGAAACTTACAATCATGGTGGAAGGGGAAGCAAACATGTCCTCCTTTACGTGGCAGCATCTAGGAGAATTATCCAGTAAAAAAGAAGAAAAACCCTCTTACAAAACCATCAAATCTTCTGAGCACTCACTCACTTTCACAAGAACAGCATTAGGGTAACTGTCCCCATGATTCAATTACCTCACACCAGGTCCCTCCCACAACACGTGGGGATTATGGGAACTACAATTCAAGATGAGACTTGGAGGTGGGACACAGTCAAACCATATCATCTTGTTTGGTAATATTACTCTGATAAATTAAGGGAAAGATTCTATTCTTCAATTTGTGAAGACATGGTGGATGGGTAGTTCGTTCACTTCCACCTCCAGAGTGAGGATCTGGGGTGAGAAGCACTGGTGGAAAGATGAATAGGTAATTGCAAAATCTTCTCCACAGCCTCTGGAATAGCCAGAGAATGGTCATATTTGGCTTGATACATAATCTTTATTTATGTTGACTAACTTTCACCAATCACCCTGCTCCCATGACCATCACCACCACTGACATGTATATGCATATCTTTTGACAACCCCTCTTTCAATGATTGGGGATACCTCAAATATCTTAGTCTTCATTGATAACATTAATTTATCTCAGTAATATGTCAAAAAATTTAAAGCTATTTTTATGCTCAGCTCTTTGCAAGACAGGTACCAAGAATTCCTGCATTATCTATGCTGATAATTAAAATACATAATTTAAAACTGTACATACATGTCCTTTGTAATTTTTTCCTTTTTTCAAAATTTGCCCTTTTTATCCAGTGTGATGTCTAATATTCAGTGTCAACTTGATTGAATTGAAGGATGCAAAGTATTGATTCTGGATGTGTCTGTGAGGGTGTTGCCAAAGGAGATTAACATTTAAGTCAGTGGACTGGGAAAGGCAGACCCACCCTCAATCTGGGTGGGTCTGCTTTTCCCAATATAACCAGCTGCCAGCACAACCAAAATAAAAGCAAGCAGAAGAACATGAAAAGGCTAAATAGGTTTAGTCTTCTGGCCTACATCTTTCTCCCAGGCTGGATGCTTCCTGCCCTCGATTATTGGACTCCATGTTCTTCAGCTTTGGGAATCTTAAACCTTGGACCACAGACTGAAGGCTTCGCTGTTGGCTTCCCTACTTTTGAAGTGTTGGGACTCGCCGTGGCCTTCTTGCTTCTCAGCTTGCAGATGGATTATTGTGGGACATCACCTTGTGATCGTGTGAGTCAATACTCCTTAATGCACTCCTCTTTATATATGCATCTATCCTATTAGTCCTGTCCCTTTGTGTCCAGAATTGGTTCCTTCCAGTGGGTTCTTGGTCTCTCTGACTTCAAGAATGAAGCCACGAACCCTCATGGTGAGTGTTATAGTTCTTAAAGATGGTGTGTCTGGAGTTGGTTCCTCCAGATGTTCAGATGTGTCCGGAGTTTCTTCCTTCCGGTGGGTTTGTGGTCTCACTTGACTTCAGGAGTGAAGTCACAGACCTTCGCAGTGAGTGTTACAGCTCCTAAAGGTGGCATGTCCAGAGTTGTTTTTTCCTCCCGGTGGGTTTGTGGTCTCGCTGACTTCAGGAGTGAAGCCACAGACCTTCACAGTGAGTGTTACAGCTCTTAAAGGTGGCGCGTTCAGAGTTGTTTGTTCCTCCCAGTGTGTTTGTGGTCTTGCTGACTTCAGGAGTGAAGCCACAGACCTTTGCAGTGAGTGCTACATCTCTTAAAGGTGGCACGTCCAGAGTTTTTGTTCCTTCCATTGGGTTTGTGGTCTCGCTGACTTCAGGAGTGAAACTGCAGACCTTCCCAGTGAGTGTTACAGCTCATAAAGTTCGTGCAGACCCAAAGAGTGAGCAACAGCAAGATTTATTGTGAAGGGCGAAAGAACAAAGCTTCCACAGCAGGGAAAGGGATCCCAGTGGGTTGCTGCTGCTGGCTTGGGTGGCCAGTTTTTATTCCCTTATTTGGCCCCACCCACATCCTGCTGATTGGTCCATTTTACAGAGCACTGATTGGTTCATTTTACAGCATACTGATTTGTCTGTTTTTATAGAGTGCTGACTGGTGCTTTTACAAAACTTTAGCTAGACAGAAAAGTTCTCCAAGTCTCCACCCGACCCAGAAGCCCAGCCAGCTTCACCTCTCACCTTCAGAGAACCCTGACTAATACATCCAGAGACAGGTGCCCTTACGGAATGCTTGAACAACCTTCTAAAGACAGTGCTGAAATACCAACTGAAAGGCAGCATCCTGAAAGAACAAAGTGCTCTCCTTCAGGACAAGTGTATTGTTAAGTCCGGGGCCTCTATTTGGTGCTGTGTTCATAATAGAATACATAGGTCCAGAAACTACATTTCAAATCCACATTTATTCTTAGTTTTTTCAGAATACTCTCAGTGCTACTTGTATCAGTCCACATCCTGTGAAACACAAGACAGGACTTTTATTAAATTTTACCCACAGATTTTATCAAAGGAACCTGAAACCAACTGTGTGAGAGGAAATGAGAAGGGGGATGTGTAATGACAGGGAAACTGTTAAACACCAATGCAAGTCTAACCCTAAATGAAGGAAACGAAGGTGACATCTCCAGGACTTTCGGTCTAAAGAAGGTTTGGAAAATAACCACTGAGGGGTCCTCATGCCAAAGTCCACAGCCTAAGCAATTCCATACCTGCCAGGAATGGGCCTGCATTCACATTGCTCCTGTACTCAGTCAGGGGCTGGGAAGCACCCATGAAAAGGCTTAGCCTTGGTGCACATGCAGTGATTGGTATCGGAACTCAGCAATAGGGGAACTTATTCAATTATGGGTTTTGCAGTTGGAGGTCTGTGAGGTGCAATTCTCCCCACACACCAGTGTCTCCATGGCCTAGAAACAACCTTTGCTCTTAGAGTGTTCTTAAGTAGCTTTGCTTCTTGCTGTCTCATATTCAATTGAGCTCTCTCTATCTGCTATATTTTGCCTTCCCTTCTCATCTAAGAATGTATCTTTATGCTAGGACATTCCCATTCAAATAATAGTAGTGATGATAATAAATATAATTCTCCCTCTTGACACTGAATTGATTTCCATCTTAGACCTCATTCTTCCGGTTGCCTTTGTTGACACTGAGATAACTGCTACCCACACTATCATATCTTAACTTCTCAATCTGCCTTTTATTTATCTGTTCAGCTAGTTTGATTCAGATTCTACTATTTGTGCATATTTTCAATAACTTTGTATGAGTTCTCACACTGCTATAAAGATATTATCTGAGACTGGGTAATTTATAAAGAAAAGATATGTAACTGACTCAGTTCCACATGGGTGGGGAGGCCTCAGGAAACTTTCAATCTTGGTGGAAGGTGAAAGGGAAGCAAGCACCTTTTTCAACGGTCACAGGAGAGAAAGAGAACATGGGGGAAACTGATACCTGGTTTAAAAAACTATCAGATCTCATGAGAACTCTCTTAGTATCGTGAGAACATCATGGTGGAAACCGGCACCATGATTCAATCACCTCTCAAAAGTTTCCTCCCTCAATACATGAGAATTACTATTAGAGATGAGATTTTGGTGGGGATACAGAGCCAAATCATATCATTTCACCTTCATCCCTGGTACCTCTCAAATCTTATGTGCTTTTCACATTTAAAAAACAATCATGCCTTCCCAATCCCCAAGTCTTAACTTATTCCAACATTAACTGAAAAGTTCAAGTCCAAAGTCTCATCTGAGCCAAGGCAAGTCACTTCAGTCTATGATCCTGTAAAATCAAAGTCAAGTTAATTATTTCCAAGATACAAAGGGGGTACAGGCATTGGGTAAACGTTTCCATTCCAAATGGGAGAAATTAGCCAGAGCAAAGGGACCACAGGCCTTATACCAGTCCAAATGGCAGGACAGTCATTAAATCTTAAAGCTCCGAAATCTCCTTTGACTCCATATCCCATGTCCAGGGAATGCTGATTTTAAACAGTGAGCTCCAATGGCCTTGGGCGGCTCCACCCCTGTGGCTCTGGAAGGTACAGCCCCTGTGGTTTCTTTCACAGCTGATATTGAGTGCCTGCAGCTTTTTCAGGTGCAGGGTACAAGCTGTTAGTGGATCTACTATTCTGGGTGATGGAGGATGGTGGCCCTCTTCTTGCAGCTCCACTATGCAGTGTCCCAGTGGGCACTGTGTGTCAGGGCAACAACCCCACATTTGCTTTTTGCACTTCCCTAGCAGAGGTTCTCCATGGTGCCTCCACCCCAGAAACAGCTTCTGGCTGGACATCCATGCATTCTCTTTCATTCTCTGAAATCTAGGTGGAGGTTCTCAAACATCAACTCTTGTCTTCTGCACACCTGCAGGCTCAGCAGCACATGGAAGTCACCAATGCTTGGAGATTGCACCCTCCAAAGCAACAATCTGAGCTGTACTTAGCCCCTTTTAGCCACCGCTGGAGCTGGAGTGGCTGAAATGCAGGGTGCCATGTCACTGGGTGGCACAGAGCTGCAGAGTCCTGGGCCTGGTCCATGAAACCATTTTTTCTTCTTAGGCCTCCAGGCCTGTGATGGGAGGGGCTGCTATAAAGATCTCTGACATGCCTTAAAGACATTTTCTACATTGTCTTGGCTATTAACATTCAGTTTCTTGTTATTTAGGCAAATTTTTGCAACTGGCTTGAGTTCTTCCCCAGTAAATGGATTTTTCTTTTCTACAACATAGAAAGGCTTCAAATTTTCAAAACCTTTGGGTTCTGCTTCCCTTTTATACGTAAATTCCAGTTTTAAACTATTTCTTTGTAGATGCATGTGACTGAATATTTTCAGAAAAAGCCAGGTCACATCTTGAACATTTTGCTGTTTAGAAATTTCTTTGGCCAGATACCCTAAATCATCTCTCTCAAGTTCAA
This sequence comes from Theropithecus gelada, assembly GCF_003255815.1. Lineage (NCBI taxonomy): Eukaryota > Metazoa > Chordata > Mammalia > Primates > Cercopithecidae > Theropithecus > Theropithecus gelada. The sequence goes on from NC_037673.1 coordinate 19,282,754, forward strand.
AGTTCCACAGGTCTCTAGGGCAGGGGCAAAATGCTGCCAGTCTCTTTGTTAAAGCGTAGCAAGAGTGACCTTTCTCCTGTTTTCAGTAAGTTCCTCATCTTCATCTGAGACCACCGCAGCCTAGACTTCATTGTCCATATCACTATCAGCATTTTGGTCAAAACGATTCAACAACTCTCTAGGAAGTTACAAACTGTCCCACCTTTTCTTGTCTTCTTCAGAGCCCTGCAAACTGTTCCAATCTCTGCCTGTTAGCCAGTTCCAAAGTTGCTTCCACATTTTCAGGTTATCTTTATAGCAGTACCCAACTCCAAAGGTACTAATTTTATGTACTTGTCCATTCTCACACTGCTATAAACATACTACCTGAGACTGAGTAATTTATAAAGAAAAGATGTTTAATTGACTCACAGTTCCATATGGCTCGGGAGGCCTCATGAAATTTACAATCATGGTGAAAGGTGAAGGAAAAGCAAGCACCCCCCTTCACAGGACAGCAGGAGAGGGAGATAGCACAGGGGAAATTGTCACTTTTAAACCACCATATCTCATGAGAACACCCTCAGTATCAGAAAAACATCATGGGGGAACTGCTCCCATGATCCAATCACCTCCCATCAGGTCCCTCCCTCAACACATGGGGTTTACAATATAAGATGAGATTTGAGTGGGAACACAGAACCAAGCCATATTAATTTTATTGCCAAATTGATTGGAAATTCCTCTTACCTCATCTTATTTAATGATTCAACAACAAAGGATTTATTCAACCATTCTTTCTTTCTCTTGCAATAATCTTCTTGGGTTCCCTGAAATGAAGATCTTTCATTTTTCTACATATATGTTTTGTTCACCCTACTTTGCCAGACCTTTTTACACATTTCCATATTTCATTGGCATACTTCAGATCTTTGTTTTCTTATCTTTTTCTACTATCTCCTTAGGTAAAATAAACAGTTTGTTGCTTTAGCCAACATATTGTGCTGATGCTTTTTACTTTTACCTCATTAGCCTTAACTTTTCCTCTGAGTACCAGTCTCATATATCTAAATTTCTACTTAACATCTTCATGTAGATGTCTTTCATGCATTGTAAGCATATACTAAGTAGAAATGTTCATTTCGCTCCCCAAATCTTTTTCTCCTTGAAAATACTACATATCAGAAAACAGTGCTGGAATTCATCCAGATATTCAGGCAAGAAAAATTGAAGCAATTTTTCAGTTAATTTTTCTACCTCAGCCATTATATTCAAGCATCAGTCTTTCTTATATTTTATTATTTTATTTATAATCTGTACATTATTTTCTGATCTCCACTGTCTTCACCTTGGTTGATCTCTTCTATGGCTTATTGCAATAGCCTTCAAACTCATCTCTAGATGTCTCTCTTGATCCTTCCAATCCATTCTCCACAGAGTAACTAGAATATTTCAACAAAAATATTTTTATACTACACTTGGAATAAAGTATTGGCTCTTTACATTAGGCTAGTAAGATCAATGTTTGTTCTTGTCCCATTTGCCATTGGTACTTCATCTCAGTAGCACTATCTCCATTTCTATTACAGTCCAGGAAAATGGTCTTGGGTTACTCTCTGATGCCAAACTTTTTCTCCATTATTGAAGATTTTCCTCTGCTGTCCACAGTCTTCACTTCCATTTTGTTTAGCATGATCACGCTCATTGATTTTCTCGGTAAGATCCAACGTTTTAAAGAATGTCCCCTTTTTCCTCAGAATTGACTACATTTGGGCTAATTCTATGGCAAATCTATAATTTTAAAGCAAACTCTTCTTATTCTTCAGTTCTTAAAATAAATGTCACTTTATCAAAAAACTTGCCTGATAGTTCTTTACAAAGCATTCTCCATCTTGGAATATTATCCCTTACCCAGTTTCCTTCAAGCAGATATTTTAATTATCATATATTTCATTAAGCTGGTATCTCATTGGTGGCCCAGATTATTGTATATGCTACTAGCAAAACAACAACTTTGCTAAATAATGATATATTGCTTTTGTATCACCCATAATTTTTTAGACTTTAGAAAAGGATACTTTGACTCTTATTCAACAATTACTCTTATCCTTGTAAAACTGTAACTATATGTAAAATAAATGGTGAAGTTTAACCTTAACCTTAACCTAAACCTTGAATTCAAAGTTCAACTTTCCTAAGTTGTATTTTGATTCAGATATTGCTGTTCATGTTTTCCATGCAACAATGTCCTTCCTGCTGTTAAGGGATTGGCAAATGCAGGAAATAAATAAATAATGTATTGAAAGATTGCTTTGCCTTTGTTTCCCAATTTTTAAGTCAGCTATTGGCACACATTTTGCAAATTTTGGTGTCAGTATGTTCTGACTCTTAGCAGGAGTCATCAAGATTCTGCACTCTTACTTCTTCTTCAAATAGTTCTGAAACATCCTGTGTACTGAAATACCAATGGATGTAGCTTTCCAGATATTACACTAGGAGTAACAAGCAGACACACTTTTTCATGAGTGTGTTCTTTAATTATTGACACCTCTGTCTGTACCAAGCAGGGCTGCCTTATCACATCCACTTATTATCAATTTATTAATTTTAGCAAGTTCAATCATCCTCCTTTATCCTTTGCCTGATAGGCAGCTCTTTCTCTCATTTGTAAGTTGAAGGGAAATTCCCTTTCCTTTATTTTATTATTATTATTTTTAACTTTATTGAAAGGCACTTCTATATCTGTGAATCACTTTTCCTAACATATGGGGCGTTTTTCAAATAAAATAATACCTAATTCCACTGCCTTGATGATATACAAACAGCCTAAACCAATATACAAATAGGTAGATAATAACAACTACTTTTACTAAAAGACTGCATCCTGGACCACAACAACAGGAATATGCTATTAATTAGGCAATGAATACTAAGTTCAGAGATGTTAAAATGTAAATTAAAATTATGTGTATTTTAGTATGGGTGAAATAAAGGATATCTTTTTTATTACATTTTTTTACTGGCTAGCTCTCCCTCTGGATTGAAAGTTGAATAAGGCTGTGTCTATTGCATTCACTTTGATCAAACAGACTAAGATAATATCTGATGGATATTAACTGTTGAACAAATTCCACATATATTTGTTGAATAAATGTATAAATAAAGCCTCATAATGGAAAACTCTCCAAAGTATGAGTTGATTTATTAATGATGAAATTAGCAAATGCACTAAGTAAAATAAAATTATATCAATCTTAGGACTCCTGGTTTTTGTAAAGAAAATTTCATTTTTTTAGTAAAAAGATTTTAATATGAAAATGAAATAGTCATGTACAATATGTACTTTTATTATTCTATTAAACTTCACCATATGTGTTAGTTCAGGTTGCTATAACAAATTACTATAGAACAGATAACTTAAACAACAAACATTTTTAATTTTTACAATTTTGGATGCTGGAAGTCTGAGATCAGGGTTCCAGCATGGTTGGGCTTTTGGTGAGGAAATTCTTTCTAGTTTTGGAGGGCTGTCTTCTTCATGTGTCCTCACAAGTTAGAAAGAGAGGAAGTTAACTGTCTGGCCTCTTCTAAGGACACAAATCTTATTCTTGAGGGTTTTACGTTCATGACCTGATTACTTTCCAAAGTCCCTACTCTCAAATACCATCACACTGATATTAAATTTTCTACATATGGATTTTGGGGGAACACAAACATTCAGTTCATTGGATTCCACTCCTGGCTTCCCAGAATTCACATGCTTTCCACATGAAAATGCATTAATTCCATCTCAATAGGCCTAAAATTAACTCGCTCCAACATCAACTGTAAAGTTAAAAGTCCAAAGTCTTGTCTGAATTAAATATGATTAAGATTTGAGGTACAATTCTTGCTGAGACAAAATTCTTCTCTAGTTGTGAAACTGTAAACTCTCATGTATTTGTTAGGGCTCTTCAGAGAGAAAAAGCAAATAAGATAGATAGATGGACAGGTAAATAGATAGAAAATGAAAGAAGAAAAGAGAGAGAGAAAAGAAGAAAGAGGAAAGAAAGAAAGAAAGAAAGAAAGAAAGAAAGAAAGAAAGAAAGAAAGAAAGAAAGAAAGAAAGAAAGAAAGAAAGAAAGAAAGAAAGAGAGAGAGAAAGAAAGAGAGAGAAAGAGAGAGAGAAAGAGAGAGAGAAAGAAAAAGAAAGAAAGAAAGAGAAAGGGAGAGGAAGGAAGGAAGGAAGGAAAATTATGAGAAGAAATTTATGAGGGGAATTGGCTGATGTGATTGATTCTGAAAAGGTCCTATAACAGCTTGCTGTTTGCAAGTTGCAGATCCTAAAATGCCAATAGCATGACTCAGTCAAGGCCAACAGCCTCAGAACCAGGGCAGTGATGGTGAAACTCTCAGTCCAAGGCTGAAGGCCCGAGAACCCCAGGATGTTATTGGTGTAAGTCCTGGGGTTGACAAGGGAAAAAGCCTACAGTTCTAACGTTCAAAGATAGGAGAAGAATAGTGTCCCAGTTCCAAGACAGAGAGAAGTAAATTGCCTTTCATTTGACTTTTTGTTCTGTCTGGGCCCACGGCCAATTGGGTGATGCCTGCCCATATTAAGGACAGATCTTCCCCACCCAGTCCACTGACTCACTCACCAATGTCCTCTGCAAACACCGCCACACACAGACACACCCAGTATCATACTCTACTAGCTCTCTAACTATTTCTTAATTCGGTCAAGTTGATACCTAAAACTAACCATCACATTAAAAGAGTTATGCTCCTCTGAAAAAAAAATGGTGTGACAGAAATAGGATAGACATTCCCATTCCAAAATGGAGAAATAAATAAGGAGCCTGGCCACGGTGGTTCAAGCCTGTAATCCCAGCACTTTGGGAGGCCGAGACGGGTGGATCACGAGGTCAGCAGTTCAAGACCAGCCTGGTCAAGATGGAGAAACCTTGTCTCTACTAAAAATACAAAAATTAGCAGGGCGTAATGGGGGGCAACTGTAATCTCAGCTACTCGGGAGGCTGAGGCAGAGAATTGCTTGAACTGGGGAGGCAGAGGTTACAGTGAGCTGAGATTGAGTCACTGCCCTCCAGCCTGAGCAACAGAGTGAGACTCTGTCCAAAAAAAAAAAAAAAAAAGTATTGTCCGTATTTCTAGCAACATTCTGTACATGAGTATTCATGTATGCCTTAAGATGAATAAAGCTTTCCTTGAAGCTCTCATTTTTTCCTTCTTTTTTACCAGATCCACCTTAATTCCCTTCAGTGACAATCTTGGCTTTTTCTAGCATGCACTTCGAAATTCTTCCAACTTCTACCCATAACTCAGTTCCAAAGCTCTTCCACAATGTCAGATTTTTTTTCCAGAAGCACCCAACTTATGGGTACCAACTTCTGTCTTAGTGAGCGTGGCTGCTATATAACAAATTACCATAGACTGTGTTGCTTACAAAAACCAAAAACTTATTTCTTATCGTTCTGAAGGGTAGAAGTACAAGATATGGGTATGACTGTGGTTAAGTTCTGGTGAAGACCCTCTTCCATGTTGCAGACAATCTACTTATCCTGTACCTTCACATGGAGGAAAAAGAGCTAGCTAGCTCTTCAGCCATTTCTTATAAGGGCATTAATGCAATTCACTAGGTCCCTAACCCCGTGACCTAATTACTACCCAAAGACCAGGCCTTCAAACACCAACACATTGGGTTCAGGATTTCAACTTATGTATGAGATGAAGAGATCAATTTTCAGTCTGTTGTACTCTTTCCATCAAAATTTGGAAATTTAAATGTTGATGTTTAACGTTATAAAATATTTTTAAGTTATCATACTGCCGCAGGGCTACCTCTAAATTCTGTTATTGAAGCTAATTGCCTTTGCAACCCAAAAGAATCTAGTCATGTTACATAAAGAACTCAAGAACACTAGGAATACAATTTTTCCCAGAAAAGTTTTGTGAATGTTGTGTGATTGCAATATTTCTATTTTTATTTAAAACTTCAATAGTTTATAGTCTTTTTTTTTTTAACTGTCAGTTACAAGTTTACAACCTACGAGGACTGGTTGATCCTCATATAAAGATGTGTCTTGTTGTGTGCCTAGTGATACATCTTCTCTCACCTCTAATAAAAGAAACGGCAGGGTTTTACCCTGACAATGTCACACAGCTGTTTCAAATTCCCTTACTTATTTCTCAGTGTTTATAGCTTGTGCAGCTGTCAGCAGCAATGGCTTTTTCTTTGTTAGGCAGGGAAATGTCTGAACTTATAATTAGACCTCAGTTATGAAAATGTAACTAGTTAATCATAGCTTTAATTAGGGCTTTTGGACTCCAAAGGGATTTGAATATATCCAAGAATGGTGGAACACAGCAGCCAAAGCTAGCCTAAATTATTTTAGAGTTTATTTTCTACTTCACATGCAAATGTTCATCTTCACTATATGGCCCGTAATTATCATCTGAACTATTATTTAGCATCTTTATATTATCCAAAATGTTTATATCAACTGTAATACCATTATTTAAATTTGAACCGTCTTCTCTGATGAAACTATTTTAATTATACCAGTGAGATATGTGTAAGCAAGACAATAGTAACAATTTTTTAGCCACATCATAACACTGTGATATTAACATATGTGATCAACTTAATAAAAAGAAAACTACAAAAACACATTTTAAATTAGAATAATAAAGTTAATACTATGGCTTATGCTGCCCAATTAACAATAAATCATTGATACAGATCAAATTCTTCTGTGCTAATTAGGTCTAATGTGTGATTTTTCAATTTTCTCTCTTCTCTATTGCAACTTTTGTGATATTGTTCTTAGTTCAACACAATCTTGTACCACTTGTACTTCACTAATGGCAAATGTTTCATGAATTCAGTCTTTTTCCTACTAGCACTGCTATTTGAAGCTATCTACACAATCTGAAACATGTATCAAAGGATAGCTTGGCAACATTTGGTTAAAAGATGATTACTTAAATCATGTAAAGTACACTCAAAATGAATTTCAATAAATTCCAAGTAAAAATAACTGAACCCTTATGGATAACTTGTTCGCCCTCACTAATTTGTTTGGAAGCCACAGCTCCTTGCTTTCTACCAGGATTATCACTAGGATGGCTTTTCTACTTCAGGGGTACCTCAAGTCCATTGACATCAGATATTTTTTAAAATGTTTAATTAATTACTTTAAATTAAATTAAATTTAATTTTGAGTTCCAGGATACATGCACAGGACATACAGGTTTGTTACATAGGTAAACGTGTGCCATGGTGGTTTGCTTCACCTATCAACTCATCACCTAGGTATTAAGTCCCACATGAATTAGCTATTTATTCTGATGCTCTCCCTCCGCAAACCCCTCTTGACAGGCCCCAGTGTATGTTGTTCCCCTCCCTGTGGCCATGTGTTCTCATTGTTCAGCTCCCACTCACAAGTGAGAACATGTGGTATTTGGTTTTCTGTTTCTGTGTTTGCTGAGGATAATGGCTTCTAGGTCCATCCATGTCCCTGCTGCAAAGGACATGATCTCATTCTTTTTTATGGCTGCGTAGGATTCCATGGTGTGTATGTACCACATTTTCTTTATTCAGTCTTTCATTGACGGGCATTTGGGTTGTCTTTGCTATTGTGAATAGTGCTACAATGACTGGCAATATCCTCACTGTGGCTAAACTCAACTTTCCCTTTTCTCCAGGTGAGAGTTGTTGCAGAAAGTTTCATCAGAGCAGTTAGGCAAAGTTTATCACAAAACTCAAATGACCCCCCAACACCTGAGAATTCTGTTAATTTTCCCAAATCAACTCATACTTTGAAATTACTTTGTAAAAATGCCGTTGTCATCATCTAATCATTCCTCCCAAATATAAAAGTTCAGCACATTATTATCTCTCCTCAGTTACAGATATTGTAGAAACAACCAGAAAAAGCCAACCTCTTCCATCTTCATTCCACAAATATACAAACACAAAAGCCTACCTGCAACTGTAGCTGCAACAGCCTCTGTTTCTTTGTTGTTGATTATTTAAAGGAAGAGTTGGCAAACTGTATTATGTGGGCCAAATATGGCTGTCTGCTTGTTTTGGCAAATAGAATTATACAGGAACACAATAATATCCATTCTCTTACCTGTTGTTAATGTCTGCTTTCCCACTTAAATGGCAAAGTTGAGTAGTTTTAACAGAGACTGTGTGTTCCTGGAAGCCAAAAATATTTACACTGGTCCTTTACAGAAAATGTTTACCAAATCTGCACTAAAGCAACTAACAATTTAATACTCAACTTCAAAATATTTGCTTTGGGCTTTATTATTTTCAATCTTCTCAAGACATTTTTGAATTTATAATACATTTATTTTATTTTATTTTATATTCAAACTTGTTCTTCAGGCTAGATTTTGTTGTTGTTGCCTTTTAACTATTCTCAAATATCTTCAATATTAAAGCTTCAACAAACATCACCAATCAACTAAGCAACCAACCAGCCTTTCACCATGTATCTTCCTGTTGCTATCATAATGATCTCCTTTCCTTTCAAGCCAAAATTATTTCAGTTTTCTTTATTCCTGACATCTATTTTACCACTTCTTATTAATCCTCCACTCAGTATTAATCTGGCTCTAATTTCCATCTCCGCAAGAAAATAGTTGATGTTAAGCTCACCTGCATCCTCCATCTCCTACCCTCCATCACCTACACAATTGTTCCCACAGTTTGCTATGCAACAGAATTGTTGGGAGAGTTTAATAAAACACTGATTATGCAAAAATACTTTCAGAATTTCTGATTCAGCAGGTCTAGGCTTTGACCTAAGATCTGGATTTCTAACAGTTACATATTCTAACCATTTCAGATGCTGCTGCTCTGGGGATCAAACATTGAGAAGCACTGATTGGCCTCCTGAATTTTTTTTTAAAAGGATCGACATTTTATTTATTTATTTTTATTATACTTTATGTTCTAGGGTACATGTGCAGCACAACGTGCAGGTTTGTTACATACGTATACATGTGCCATGTTGGGGTGCTGCACCCATTAACTCGTCATTTACATTAGATATATCTCCTAATGCTATCCCTCCCCGCTCCCCCAACCCCACAACAGGCCCCGGTGTGCAATGTTTCCCGCCCAGGACTAAATCAGGACGAAGTTGAATCTCTGAATAGACTAATAACAGGCTCTGAAATTGAGGCAATAATTAATAGCCTACCAACCAAAAATAGTCCAGGACCAGATGGATTCACTGTCGAATTCTACCAGAGGTACAAGGAGGAGCGAGTAGCATTCCTTCTGAAACTATTCCAATCAACAGAAAAAGAGGGAATCCTCCCTAATTCATTTTATGAGGTCAACATCATCCTGATACCAAAACCTGGCAGAGACACAACAAAAAAAGAGAATTTTAGACCAATATCCCTGATGAACATCGATGCAAAAATCCTATGGAATATTTTAAAGTGCTCCTCTTTGACACCGTTGAAAATGTTCTCATCCTTAAAATATTTTATTATTTGGCTCCTTTGATAACACATACATCATTTTTTTTCTACCCTGTCTGTTCCTTCTCAACTTTGTTTTAAAATCTTACCCTTCTTTACTAGTCTTTACATTTTTGAAGTTTCTTCCAGTTACACAGTTTCTCTCTTTTACCTCCCATGCTGTCCTTGTAACAGTCCCCAGTTATTCACAACCCTGCACTAGCTTCTGTTATCACCTACACGAATACATTCCAAATTTATATTCCCAATCCAGGACTCAACTCTGATACACAAATTTACACAATTTCCTATTGTCATCTCTACATGCCATGCATGGTACCTCAAAATGTTTAAGAATTAATTCATGATCTTCACTTTCTAAACTGTGTCCTTTATATTTTTCCTGAGCTTCAAAAACAAACGAACAGACACAACTGTCACACCAGTTGTTCATGCGGGAATACTTTTATTCCTTATCTTTTCCAAATTCAAGCTATCGCCAAAGGCTGTTGGCTTTACCTCTTAAATATTTTAGAGATTCCCACAATTTTATGATCTTGACTTTTAGTCAAAGTATACTTTTATTTTTCCCTAGATAATTGCAACAGAGTTCTACTTGATCTTCTTTTGTCTACTCTAACCACTTTCTTTTTTTTTTTTTTTTTTTTTTTTGAGATGGAGTCTCGCTCTGTCGCCCAGGCTGGAGTGCAGTGGCCGGATCTCAGCTCACTGCAAGCTCCGCCTCCCGGGTTTACGCCATTCTCCGGCCTCAGCCTCCCGACTAGCTGGGACTACAGGCGCCCGCCACCTCGCCTGGCTAGTTTTTTGTATTTCTTAATAGAGACGGGGTTTCACCGTGTTAGCCAGGATAGTCTCGATCTCCTGACCTCGTGATCCGCCCGTCTCGGCCTCCCAAAGTGCTGGGATTACAGGCTTGAGCCACCGCGCCCGGCCTACTCAAACATTCTATTTTATAGATGTTGTTTGCTTGGTTTTTTAAAAACAGAAATACAAACTCAACCTAACCTGTTTAATAACTTTTAGTTCTTCATAGATGAAGCACTAGAACTTAGTTTTAGATTATTAGAACAAAACCTATAACATGGGCTACAGACCCGTCTATGGTATGACTCCTGCATCCTCACTAATCATGCCATTATTTTCTTTGCTGTGGCCAAGATGACCTCACTTTATTTCCTTGAATATATATGGTCCCCCAATCACAGAGCCCTTACACATTTGGCTCCTTCTTTCTAGGAAGGCACCCATCATAAATGTGCTTAATGTGAACTGTGAAGTCTCATGTAGCACAAACAACTTCTCCAACACTGTGCTAAGAGATTGACTTTAGCTTGTGCTAAAACCTGACTAGGTTGTGCCACTAAAGACAACCCCAACCCCCATGCAGAGTCTTCGCTCAAGAAAGAGCAATGCTGCTGCACCACAAAATGTATTGTGTCGCTATCCATTTTCTGTAACTTTCCACTTACTCCCCTTCTGTAATTTTCTATTTCCTCCTCACTCTGCCCGATTCGCTTCCCCATAGTCCCCTAGTTCTTTTTGTTCCCTCTTTTGCTTTTCCATAGATCTTTTCTGTTTTCTCTCTGTTCTCCCTTTAAAAACCTAGTTACTTTTGTCTCAGTGGGAGTTGAGCTCAGTTTGTACTGGAATCTCTCCATCACTGCAGTACTCAGAATAAAACCCGGCTTGCTGTCTTTAACAAGTGTACAGTGCTCTTTCACTGTGACATTAATTAGCACCTACTAAACCTTTATATTTTAGATAAAATACAATATTCTCAGGAAATCCTGAGATTTAACTGCCCCAACACCACCAACCACCACGTAAGTCCAGCTACTTTGAAATCTGCTTTGTTAAAAGGCACTTTCAAAAAAGTTAAATTCACAAACCTTACGCAGACATGAGATGAGCACGTGTCAGAAAAGCAGAGACTTTTGTAGTTCGACTTTACTGAAATCAATTTGCAAATGGCTAGTTGCAAACCTGGCTTTTTCATCAGGGTCGGGAGCTGCAGCAGAAGCATAGGGAGAAAAGAATAATTTCTCCACAGAACAGAATTTATTTGCATATCTATAGACCAGAATTATAGTCTTTGCTATCAGTCATCTCCAATTTATGGAATTGCAAAGTAGCTCAAAGGCAAAGAAAGTCCAAGCCTTCACAGAAACAGAATCAGACAACTAAGAATGTGCTTTAAACAATACAGAGTTTCGAATGGGAGCACAAATTTTCCCTATAGCTTTCATATTCCAATTTTCAAAACTATTTTTTAGGATGAATATTTGATTATTGTGTGTGTTTCGTTCTTAGTCAACATTAATCTTTGCAAAAACAGAAACAAATCTGCTTACCACTTCATCTCTAGCATCAGGTGAACATATGTCTTACATATGGTAAGTGCTCAATAAATATCATTTAAATTAATGAGAAAGAAAAAATACCAGAATTTTTATCTGAGGAATATGAGTTACTTTAAATTGTCAGACCCAGAGAGGCATTTAAAATGTAACAGCAGTCATGTCTCACTCGTCTTTGAGCTAAATAATTACCTCTTGAAGGCATTTGCTATCCAGGCTCTCTAGACAAACTGATGTCAAGAAGCCATGAAATGTCATACATCCTAGAGTTCAACAATGTACAGTCAATCACAAACCAATGTTTTTTTGTAAACCAGTGAACATTCCTGAAAAACAACTTTTGTAAACGTCCCTCCCCTGATTTTTCTTTTTTTCTTTTTTTTCTTTAAAAACTCTATCTTCCTCCTTCTTCTTTGGAACACTCTCCAAGGCAACCAGGCTGCAGTCCTCAACCTTGGCCCAAATAAACTCTTTATATTAATTGTGCTTCAGCTTCTTCCTTTTAGTTTGACATGAACAATAATCATAATCACAGCTAACTGATATTAGTGAATATCACTGTATCGCTTGTGGCTATATAATTTTACAGAATCCACGCAAGCAGAAAATTAAAAGAAATAATATTATTTATGTATGTATGTATTTATTTATTTAGAGACGGAGTCTCACTCTGTGGCCCAGGCTGGAGTGCTGTGGCCGGATCTCAGCTCACTGCAAGCTCCGCCTCCTGGATTCACGCCATTCCCCTGCCTCAGCCTCCCGAGTAGCTGGGACTAAGGGCGCCCGCCACGTTGCCTGGCTAATTTTTTCTATTTTGTAGTAGAGACAAGGTTTCACCCTATAAGGCAGGATGGTCTCGATCTCCTGATCTCGTGATCCACCCGCCTCGGCCCCCCAAAGTGCTGGGATTACAGGCGTGAGCCACTGTGCCGGGCCAAGAAACAATAGTATACATCTCAATTTATGTTACTACTGTAACAACTCTGAAAATCCAATTCAGAGTTACAATTTATCAAATGAAATTAAACTTTTCATGCACTTGTCAGTGAAAGTATCAATAATAAAACACTTTATTCCAAAATGAATCCTAAAAACAAAGCTTCTATAAACTTGTAATAACCAAAAAAGTGACACGTCAGAAATACAAAAAAACTCTTTAAAGAAATAATGAAATCAAGCGAATTAAATTCTGGAAAGTTATAAGAATACAGGTACCTCATAAGATGTTATAGTCTGATTATTGTTTTCTGACTTTCCTCAAAAATTCCCTAAAATATATTCTTTTTCAACCACTGAAGACACATAGCACAAGTTATTTTGTTTGCTGCATAGCAATTACGTGTCTGTGTTTGTGTGTGTGTGTGTGCGCATGCGTGAGTGTGCAAAGCAAGTGAGAAAAGGTTTAAACTTCAGATTGGGATCAATGTAGTGTGATTTATGAATATCATAGTTGGAATTGGTGGCAATTTATACTGGGATGATTCCTGCATAAAATACCACTTCTGCATTTATTGGTTTAGAACAAACACTATTAGTAATTTTCAGTCATTTGTTGAATGGTTGTATGGTTTTGCTCACGTGAGTCGAGTATGGCTGGACCCAGCAGGGCTTGCTGTGGCTTCTGGGTGGTGACCTTGCTGGAAACGGACTGTTCCTGCTTATTCTTAGCTGATGACTCAGTTCTTCTCCTGTTTCTAACATCTCTCATCTGGTCTGTCTGGGCTTGCTCTCAAGGTGAAGGCAGAGGAATGAAGTAGAGGATGGAAGCATGCAAAGACTCTTGAGACCTAGACTCGGAACCAGAACCAACACAGAGTAACTTCTACAACACGGAGTAACTTCCAGAGGGCTAAGCAAATCACGGGAGAGTTAAAATTCAAGCAACTGAAAAATAAACTCCCTCTTCATGGGAGAAAGAATAAAGTTATAGTCAAGTTATATTTTAAAGTGCATGAAAAAAGTAGGACCATTTTCAATCTACTAATATAATCAGGATGATGAATCGAAATTTTGTTATCATTGCCTTAACTCATACAGAAAGTAGTGTCTTGGATTGGACTTCGTGTTGCTGGTTCTAGAAACCACAGCTCTCCAATCATAAACAGAAAAGTGGCAGCACCAAATCACCTGTGGTGGGAATATTTATACCAAAGAAACAATCAAATACTACAAATCAGGGTTTTTTTCATTTTTTAGATGGCTATTTGTTAAATATTTATCAATATATAATTGGGTTCATTCATAAACTAAACCTTAAATATGTAGTATAGCATATGGGAGATTGGAGATGAGAGACAGAAAAATGAAATTGGAGTTTGAAAAGCTGGAGATTCATGTTAGAAACTTGAAAATACAAAAAAAAAAAAAAAAAAAAACAACCTGGTAAAACTGAAGCCTCTAGATAGCAGTGATTTTTTAAAAATGAAAATAATAATGTGTATTATTATTGGATATTACAAGGTGAGCACATACAAGAATTGGCTAGTTTTTGAGGGAAAAAAAGGAAGAAAATAGATTTCAAAAAGGGAAGGCCTTGTGAGACTGAAATCATTGCCTGTCTTGTCCCATGAAAGGATATGAGATAAGATTGAAAAATTATCTTAGGGGCAAGATCCAGTAAAATTTTTCATTTGGATGAAGCGACAAGATTTTCAGTTCCCAGTTGTCCGAAGAGTCAGGTCCAAGCACTTTGTCAGAACATGCAACACTCTCGATGCTCTATTTCCTTCTTTCTTTTCTAGTATTATCTTTTCCCCTTACTTTAATTTCAGTTGTCCCAAACTGCTTTGAGTAATCTTTCTCATTTCCAAGCCTTTTCAAAATAATTATTTTAAAATGCTTACCTGACAAAAATTTCAGTGACATGGGGGAGTAAGTTCAAGAGCTCTATTATGCATTACAGTGACTACAGTTAACAACAATATATTGTGTACTTGAAAATTGCTAAGAAAGTAGATTTTAAGTTTTCTTACCAAACATAAATATGTTCAGTAATATATATGCTAATTAGCTTGATTTACCCATTCTACAATGTACAAATAGAACAAAGCACCATGTTGTACACCATCAATATATGCAATTTTATTTTTCAATTAAAAATCAAATAAATTGTATTTATTCAAGGTGGACAGTGTGATGATTTAATAAGCGTATATTGTATACTGATTACCACAGTGACGTTAACACATCCGTCACTACCCATAGTGACCATTTTGTGTGTGTGCAGTGAGAACACTTAAAATCTGCTCTCTTGTCAAATTTCAAGTAAACAATTGGACCAATAATCTTTCTCTTTGTAATATTAAAATGTCAAGCCCTAAGCTACTAATGCATAGTCATATCTGAGGACTAAACTGTTTTCTCCTCCAAAAATCATTTTCTGATCATTTATGTGTTGTATAGATTGAGCCGCAAATTATATTTGATTATAACATTGTATTATATTAAACAGTTATTTTAAATATTTTTGCCACTGGTTTCAGAATTTCATAAAAGCTGGACCTCTGCCAAATTTATTGTTATACTTGGTGCAGATTATATATTAAATATTCAGGGACAATCTGCTAAATGAAATAACTAAAGATAATTTAAGATAACTAAAGATAAAGATAATGAATGTGAAAGTGTTTTCAAATATATTATTATTGGCTGGGTGCGGTGGCTCTCACCTGTAATCCCAGCACTTTGGGAGGCAGACACGTGTGGATCATTTGAGGGCAGGAGTTCAAGACCAGCCTGACCAACATGGTGAAACCCTGTCTCTACTAAAAATACAAAAAAATTAACCTGGCGTGGTGGCACATCCCTGTAATCCCAGCTACTTGGGAGGCTGAGGCCGGAGAATCTCTTGAATTTGGGAGGCAGAGGTTGCAGTGAGTTGAGATCATGCCATTGCACTCCAGCCTGGGTGAAAGAGCAAGAGTCCATTAAAAAAAAAAAAAAAAAGAAAGAAAGAAAAGAAAAGAAATGTTATTATTATCTACCATGTTTCTATTAAGAAAATAAACTACCAATACTGGTTTTATTATGCTATTATTTTATAATGAAAGGATAAAAAAACTGTGCCAACAATTTTTGTTTTTATAAAAAATTTATTGCGAATTTAAGTTTCAGAAATATTCAAATCTAAAGAACTCTGTTTTAGAATCAAGGTATTATTACTATCATTAGTTTTGACCAAAAAAAAAAAAAAGAAGAAGAAGAAGAAATGAGCTTTATTCAATCAATATGGAATCTTGTTTTATGTTATATTTCCAAATAAAATAAAAGCAATTTGTATTAGAAAATATAAGTACTTACAGCAACATTCATATGAAATTTTTTGTGAGAACTCTGAGATAGAAGTATGCTATATTTGCAACAATGTATACATAGCTATATATATGAACATATGTGTGTATATATGTATTACACATATTCAACTGATCTTAAGTAAATATTCCTGTTAAACACCATTTTAACAATAAACAGTTTGAATATAACAAATTTTAAAATAACATATAATGCTTTGCTTAAATTCTAGTAAACAACTTTGAATTTTTAGAGTGTACATTATCAGGTTATAATACATATATTTTTCCAAATGAATGCATTTTTTCTACTTATTTGTCATAATTGAGATGCTGTTTCAACCCACAAGAGAAAATATTGCAGAAATGCAAGTTCCCTGTGAGTCTTAGCAATTGTGTTTTTCCACTAAATCCTCCACAGCAGATAACAAATCCATTGCAAATCTGGTTCCATAAAGTTAAGCAATGTTTGCTATGATTTTCATATAAAATCTTTGCATTGCCCAGCTGTTACTTTTCCCTTTAATTGTATAATTTGTTCACAATGAGTTTTTGCTTCATTTCCTACGAAGTGTCAATTCTAAAAGCAATGCTCTGGTGTATCAAGGATAGTGCAAATCCCATTAGTGTTCAGGGACTCATTTGCCACACAATGTTCAAGTTGAAGGAGAAAGAAAAGCATAACTGCATAAGATGGTGGTATTCACAAAGTATCTATGTTTGATGTCTCTTTCCAAATATCTTGGAGGAAATGATCATTTGACATATTTTGAGAAAATTAAACAACTGCCAAGAAACACACAAAAGCAACAGAAAAGGGAAAAATGGCTAATGTGGAAACATTTCTTACAAAGGAATCAGAATACAAAGATTTTTATTTTTCAGGATTTTAGAATTTATTTTTGAGAATTATTTTTATTTGGGGGCATCAAATTTGTGTGTGTGTTTTAATTTTAGTAATTGAGTGTGCACATTGTTTTTTGGTATCTAGTGTAGGTAACTCTAATATACAAATATACACCAAGACACACAAACACACACCCAGAGAAACAAGCATACAGACACACATAGATAAATACACAGACACAGAAAACACACATGGATACAAGCATATTCTACAAAACACAGTGAATTGGTGCTCTGAAAAATTTAAAAATGTGAATCATGCTCATGAAAGTAACTGTGAATGTTACAAATAATATAAAATCCATTAAGTATATGCAAGAAGCATTGGAAAACTCTTACTCCATTAATACAGTACTTACACATGCATGCATCTTATATTTTGCAGAATGTATTATAATTTTGTGATGCTAATTGCCTCCTTCTTCATTTCTTTAAGAATCTAAGACTACAACATGTGAACAATCAGTATCTTAATCACTAAGTGTAAAAGTAACACTGTTAAATTTATTGTAGGCCTAAATTTTGGACATGGTGTTTGTAACACAGATGGTTGTTAAAACTTTGAGGAGACAGGTCACACTGGCCAGATTAAAATATTCTTGGCATTATGAATACATAACATTATGTAATGTATAGAATGTTTTTAGTCCATACTGTATAGGATTATGTTTTTTAGTAAAATCGGCATACATGTAAGATAACCCTCCAGCACAGAGTAAAGAGGTTTATTCAGGGATAGGCTACTATGTCAGATTCCATATGATGCAATATCTACCATACTGTATGAAATAAAAGGTTGTCTATTTTCATTGGAATAAAGCAATAATTCTTTATTAAATGTCAATTCAGGGTTTGAAAGCACCTAATACAAGTCATTATTAGGCTGGGCCCAGTGGCTAATGCCTGTAATCCCAGCACTTTGGGAGGTCAAGGTGGGCCCATCACGAGGTCAGGAGTTCGAGACCAACTTGGCCAACATGGTGAAATCCCATCTCTACTAAAAATACAAAAATTAGCCAGGCATGGTGGTGTGCACCTGTAGTCCCAGCTACTCAGGAGGCTGAGACAGAAGAATTGCTTGAACCCAGGAGGTGGAGGTTGCAGTGAGAGAAATCACGCCACTGCACTCCAGCCTGGGCGATAGAGGGAGACTCCATCTCAAAAAAAAAAAAAAAAAAAAAAAAAAAAAAAATCATTTAGCAAAGGATGAAACTGTGGAAATGAACATAATACAGGTATGCAGAAGAGGTAACAAAGTCCGTATAGAGAAGGACCTTTGATGATAAAATAAAGAGCTTGTGTATATATAGTTACGATAAACTCCAAATGAAAATAGAAAATTTAGAACAGAAAGCGGGGCAGCTACTGCAGATGGTCAGTGTTGCATGGAGCATAATTTTGTTCAGGTCTATTTTTTCAAATAGATTAATGAAGCAAGACTATAATAAAACTACAAAGTTCATAGTCTTTATCGATGTTTATGAAGATATTTTCACATATAGACTTGAACAATCAACAAAGAGTAAACAACAGACTATTGAGAGCAACATCTTAATGTTTAATGAATAAGGCATTAAAACATATACACATTATATATTCATCAGAACTCATTTTAAGTTTTTATTATAATAAACGGGGATAATTTTTTATGCTACCACATATGGATTTTAAAAAATCTCTATCTGAAACATGGAAAGAAGTATATTAATTTAAAATAGGCTGATATGGTTTGGCTTTGTCCTCACCCAAATCTCATCTTGAATTGTAGCTCCCAAAACTGGGAAACAAAGTGACTGACAATAATCACCCTTTAATTAAAGTATAAATTCCATTAATAAATTTGATAGGAATAAATAAAACAGAAGAGCATTCTTTCTTGATACAATCATCCCACTTTTATACAATTATATTGCGTTTATCTTGCCTGTTTTTATGCTGTTAGAATAGAGTAGAATGGTTTTGGCTGAATTCTAATAAGGGTGACTTTTTTTTTTTTAATTTATCTTTTTTGTCCTTTTAAGACCTATAAATCAGAATCTGGCTTACAATGTACTGATCTAGGAATAACAGTTTCATCATAAGAGGAACTGTCAGAGTAGGCATTAAAGCATGTACCTGTAGTTACCTCTGGTAGCACATAACTAAATTAAATGAAGCCTATTGTAATATTCAAGTCAGCACATTACAATTTAAAACAGAAAGTAAACAATAAATGTCTGTTATTCAGATGAAACTAGAGAAGAAGAATCATTACTCTTAGTTGATAGTTTTGTGCCTTTCTATTTTTAATTTAATGGGATGTAAAATATGAACCTATCTTTAAGAATATGTGAGATAACAGATTTGCATAACAAGTCTTGACAATTAAGAAAGCTACATGCATTCCCGATCATTTTTTAATTCAAACTACATAAAGATATATTGTAATTAAAAATGCAGGATAATATATTTTTATATTATAGCTACTGCAATTAAAAAAATACAAAGCCAATCTAGAGGTTGCCTTTTCTTAATGAACCTGCACATTAAGTTCTAATTAATGGTATGCAATAGACAAGCTTTAAGTTAACGTTTGAATGTTCTCTGTGCAGTAATACATCTAAAACAAAGTTTAAGGGATTTTTTTTTTTTTGGTGGCTATATTAACAGAAATTAAGTCCCATTCTTTCCCTTTATAGGATTAGAAATAGCAGTACCCATGATAGGATTCCATTTCAAATTTCTATTCCAACCATTCAGTTTAATTTAAATTGAAAGCAATGATTAGGACAATAAAATTAACAACTTTATGTGGCTCAGTTGTCTTTGGCTATCTCCCCAGCCAAGAAAATTAGATTGACTTAATGTGAAGATAAAACCATCAACACAAAATTAAACCTGGAATGTCAATCCATTGCCTTATATACAAGGTTTATATTAGTGTTTTCATTTACCAGTTTCGTCTATTTCTGTTTTTTAATTTATTCACATAATAATCTTCAAATATATTTTATTTTAAAGGGGAAATCTAATGCCGCGTTAAATTTAGCTTTGCTAAAATTTTTCAGAGTGCATTGGATTTTCGGTAATATCCCAATTGTCTGAAATTTTTAAACTTCATAATAGTGAAGATAATTTAGGTTATGTATAATTTTCGTACTATATGAGGCACAAAGTGATTTACACACAAGACAGAAATTTGACAGAAGAACATGGACCTAGGAGTTTCAATTCCTCTGGTCCATTTTTGGAGCCATCCTTCTTTTCTATTCCATGCAGAACAGCATCGTTGCTCCTATAATTTGATGGGTTTTAAGAAAACACTGTCTGAAAATCTAGAGATATCTTCTTCCACTAGTTTTATCAACATTAAAAAAATGGTATTTTGTTTTCCTTGGACAGTCTTGTCTTATTTCTCCACTAGTTCCAAAGTTGGGAGGAGAAGAAAAAGATATTTACCATTGGAATCAAACACCAGTATTTTATTTTACCTTGGTGGAATTTAGGAGTATTTATTCTGCAATTCTATGCTCAATATCAAGAGAATTCTCGGGAAAAAAATAGATGTTCATCTCATTTTGTACCTGAAGACTTGGAAGCTAAAATAAAATTATTTTGGTTAACTTATGCTTCTTTCCAAAAAAAGGAAGAAGATCCTCAATAGAATGCCAAATGAATTTGGAGAAAATAACTTTTTTCTCGTTTCATGTCAAAAAATATTAAAGTAAACTTCAAGAGAAAAGGAACGCAATAGAACCGTTCACAGAATACTGAACAGGAATTAATAGTCCAATCTGGTTAATTACTTCTATTTTCAACTTTAAAGATACAATATGTACACAAATCTTTAAATAATTTAAGGAAAACATTAAGTCAGTTACTTATTTTGGAAAAATATATCTGTGAAATCTCTGAAAACTTGCATTTGTTTTCTATCCCTATGTATCAATATTGCCACAAATTTAGTATATTAAAGAATCCATTTATTATCTCACGCTTTTCCTGGTTCTTGAGTCTGGTCAAGCTTTAGTCTCTCACAACTTAGGGTCTTGAAAGGCTACAATAAAAATCTTATTTGAGAAATCTCAAATCAGGGTGGAGATTTCAGATGGTTGTGGTTATGTGGTCCTATTTCTGGGTTCTCTATTCTGTTCCATTGGTTTTTGTGCCTGTTTTTATACCAATACCTTGGTTTCTTTTTTTGGTTACTGTAGCCTTGTAGTATGCTTGGAAGTCAGGTACTGTGATGCCTCCAGCTTATATTTGCTTGGGATCGTTTTAGGTATGTAAACTTTTTTTTTTTTTTGGTTCTGTATCAATTTGAGGATTTTTCTAATTCTGTGCAAAATGACATTGATAGGAATTGCACGGAATTTTTAGATTGTTTTGGCCAGTATGACAATTTTAATTATATTGATTCTTCTGATCTATGAACATGAGATGTTTTTTCCATTTATTATGTCATCTACAATTTCTTTCATCTGTGTTTTAAAGTTTGTACTTGTAGAAACCTTTTACCTCCTTGGTTAAATATAGCCATAGGTATTTTTCTAGCTATTGTAAATTAGATTTACTTTTTGATTTGATTCTCAGATGGATCACTATTAATGTATAGAAAGCTACTAATTTTTGTACATTGATTTTGTATACTAAAACTTTACTGGATAATTCTCAAAGAACTAAAAATGGAACTACCATTTGATCCAGCCATACTACTTTTGAGAATTTACTCAAAGGAAACAAAATCCTATGTCAAAAAGATATCTTGACTCATATGTTTATTACAGCACTCTTCAAAATAGCAAATATATCTATCAATGGATTATTGATTAAAGATATACATACATATATATATTCATATATATAATGGGATGATACTGTTCAGCCATAATAAAGAATAAAATCATGTATTTTGCAGCAATGTAGATGGAACCAGAGGGCCATTATGTTAAGTGACATAACTCAGAAAATCCAATACCACATGTTCTCTCCTGTAAGTGGAAGCTAAATAACGTGTATGCATAGACATAGAATGTAGAATGATAGACATTGGAGGCTTGAAAGGGTGGGAGGCAGGTAAGGGCTGAGAAATTACTTAATGGGTAAAATGTACACTATTCAGCCCAGATTTCATCACTACTCAATATATCCACCTAACAACATGGCATTTGTACCCCTTAAATTTAAATAAATTTTAAAAATAAGAAGGAAAAGAGGTCTATAAAAATGTTGGCCTGGGCTGAGTTCTCAACTGGAAGCTTAACTGGGGAAGGATCTGTTTTCTCTCTCACATCATTGCTGGTAGCACTCAGTTTCTTTTAATCATAGAACTGGGAGATTTTGTTCTTTGCTGGCTGTCAGATGGAGGCTAGTCTTAGCTCCTAGAGGTCACCTGAGTTTGTTGCCTTTTGAGGTTTTCCAATACAGCAGCTTACTTCCTCACAATCACCAAGCATGATGATCTGTTCATTATACAAGTGTTACAGTCTTATGTTACATCATCATAAATGCATAATGACATATGTCATTTCAACTTGCAGACATATTATTTCTCAACACAAGTCACAGTTCCTGTCCATATTCAATCATGATGGATAATACCATGGTATAAATACCAAGGTGCAAATATCAGGGAGTTGGAATCATGGAAGACATAGCAGCCCCAAAACTTATTTTTCTTAATTTTCCAAAAATTATTAATTGGCTTTGAATCGTGATTTTATAATATGTAAATCCACTCATTGTGGAAAGTTTACTATTAAGTTTCTTAAGTTGATACAACAAATATAACCATTTTTTAATTTCCTCCCCCATACAATTATCCCTATTTATCTATTTTTCTGTCTTTAATTATTTTACTATCCTCATGATTTACTTTATCTATTTAGACCCCAAACAAACTTTCATGTATTTAATTTTTTAAACTGTGGTACTGATGTCAAAGGCTATTCAGTTAAATTATGTCCTCCCACCCACTCCTTCTATCATTCTGTTACTTCCCATTAACATGCTTATAAGGTCGAAAGACTGATAATCTTTGTGTGTTCAAACTGGGTTCAGGATTCTGTTTATGGGCAGAGGAATGAGACAGCCACCAAAAGGTGAAGGGGAAGAAATGAACCACATTCAAGGAGAAAGGGTGGTGTACTTTTCTGGAGTTATATTTTGCCTGGGACTATGTAGCATCCACCTAAATATTTCTTTTAAGTTGAGAAAAAGAGTCCTCATGAATTGATTATGATTTATTCTTTCTTAACCCATTTCCTATTTGCCCTGTGAACACTCTTGTCTCTAATTCTAATGTAAAATATTACATATTTCTATTGCATTATGATTAATGTTCTGTTTAGAAATAACACCAATAACAGTTTTTATATTTTATTTTCACATTGATAATCAGTCAGATTTGCTTCAGCCTCAAAGAGCATGTTTGTATAAAATTAAATGAGCACTGGCAGTGAGCTGCATTTTTTTTTATAAATGGGAAATGGGTTAAAGATGTCAGTAGGTAATATTTTATACACATGAAATAATACACGTGAAATGTATGTAAGTAGTAAAGTATAATAAAACGAACACTTTTTTAAAAACCTAGAGGTCATATAGGAATCTCCCATCTCAACTCCTGCATTAAATCATTGATCAAGCCTGGCCTTTTTCAACTCATTGTTGATCTCAAGTAACATCACCACTACCTTAACAAAAACTACTGTAGTCTTGTTTTAGTCTATTTAGGCTGCTATAATAAAATAATGTAAACTGGGTAGCATCTAAACAACAGAATCTTGTTTCTCACAGTTCTAGAGGCTGAGAAGTTCAGATTGAAAGTCCCGGCAGATTTGGTGGCTGGTCAGGGCCCCAGTTCCTGGTTCATAGATGCTGTCCTCTCACTGCAACCTTACGTGGTAGAAAAGTGAGGGTCTCTCTAGAGTCTCTTTTATGAGGCCACCAAATGTCATTCTTGAGGACCCTGCTTGTGTGACCTAATAACCTCTCAAAGGCTCCACCTCCCAATAACAACACCTTAGGTTAGGATTCCACCATATGAATTTGGGGTGGTGAGGTGCACAGGGGGACACAAGTATTCAGACCATAGCATCTCCTATTAAAATGGCTGCAACAGTGTACGAGCATTTCTTCCTCTAGTGTTGTTAACTTCTTCCTATGCCCGCCTACATGACAGCCAGGATAAAATTAAACCTCCTCAGTACGTTTTACACAGATGTCTCCAGACTCTCCTCTGGGGCCACCTCCATCTCCAGCCTTCACTTTGATGGCCATACTGAGCTTCATGTTTTCTTTGAATCCTGAATTTTACCTAGGATTCTCTTACAGGTTTCCTGATATGGCAAAGCCCTATTTATAAACTTAGAATTAATCTCCACCAGGATGTTTTTCTTTACGTGTCTACTTTATGTGTTCTGTTTGTGAGGCAAGATATGTAATCATTCACTGATATTTCTTGTTTACCCACTTGTCTTCCTCTTGATACCATGTGGGAGCACACTGTATAACCAATTTATTGTCATGCCTGGTAACTTTTACTTAAATCCTGCCATTGTGTATGATATATTGTAGGTGCTCAGTGATGTTACTTCTGTCAGAGAACCTTCACTCTTTCGTCTGTTCAGCAAAGAGAATTGTGGCAAACGTCTTATTTCAATTAGAGATTGAGTCTGTTCATGGCTGGGTTATAGTATTCACAAAGATTTACCTAACTCTTTATTTCACTGCTTCTAATGTTCATGGAACCCAACTGAGATCTTGTATTGTTTATTAGTGCCTAACCACTTTATGAATCATAAATGTCAATTTTGTCTCTTCAGGATTGTGAAATTCACAAGACAACATTCAGACTTTAGAGGTTTTTTTTCCCTAGCTGCTGGTCTAGATTTCTGCCCAGTTAAATAATAATAATAAAACAAAGGAAAAAAGACAAATGTTCATACTCACTTTTCTGTGTCTCTTTTTATTGGGAACTTGACCATCCCATGGCCTCCCATGTCAAATACTAGGTGTCATCTCTTCAGTCCAAAGCGCACAACTCTTTGTTGCTGTCTCTGCTTCTCAGCACTGCACCTTGGCTTGGGTTCTTGATCCTCTACTCTGTCCAAAACTGGCAAATTCCATGAGAGAAAATGCATCTGTAGGAGATTAGTGTGCTCTCTGTGTTTTCTATTTATCAAATCTTGCCTTGGCTATTTGCCGATTGTTTGCCTTGATTGCCAGTTCCTTCAAACAGCCTTATTTGTATTTATTCATCTTTCCAGTGGATCTTGATGGAAGCATTCATTTGCATCCAATTTTTAACAACTAAGTTATATTTGTGTATGTACATGTATGTGTGTGTGTGTTTAATGTGTACCATGAACAACATTAATCCAAAGAAACATGTTTCACTCTCAGATATTAATAATGGGCATTATTATATAAGAAATCTATATACTAAAAATAGGATATAATAATTTTAACGTGTTGCATTCAAGATTTGTCAGGTATATTTGAACTTAATTCTCTACAAATTTTCTTTGTTCACATATACTAAACATTTTCAGGGGCTAGCATTTGAAGAGAAAATTCAAAATTACTTACCAAGATAATTTTTATAAATTGAATATTTGTGTCTTTCTCCCAAAATTTAATGTTGACATCTATTCACAAAAGTGATGATATTTGAAAGTTGGGTCTTTGGGGGGCAATTAAACCATGAGGCTAAAGCCTTCATGAATGAGATTAGTATCCACGTAGGAAGCCAGAAAGCTAACTTGCTTTTTGTCCACCATGTAAAGATACAAAAAGTTGGCTGTCTGCAACCTGGAAGTTGGCCCTCCGTAGAACCTGACCAAACTGATAGCCTCATCACAGACTTTTGGTCCCAAGAATTGCAAGAAATAAATGTTTGTTGCTCAAAGCACCTAGTTTATGACACTTTGTTCTAGCACTTGGAATTAATACAATATCATTTTCCAAATTACATCTCATTATGTCATATGTTCTCTAGAAGCATTTATCCTGTCTCTCGAATGCACTGAACTATACACTGGCTATCTCTGTATTATTTAACTTCTTTAAAGTACTGTCATATGGAGAGCTGTTTATCTTGATTAGATATAACTGATTATTTTCAAATATTATTATTCCTAAAAATAGATTCTTCCACGAAATTTGATTTAGTTTTATTTTTTCTAAATTGAATAAATTTTCAAAATACTATGATGTTAGGGCAATTTGGAGACCTAGAATCATTGTTGAACCTTTTGATATCTCCACTCCAGAAAAGATGCAGAAGGCATGAATTGATAAATTTAGCAATGAGACTCAAACACACACACTTGTATTCTGGAAGCAGATAATACTTATGCTCAGATGTCAGAACATAGGGATTCAGGAGTGTCCAGCAGTGAGAGAGAAATTCTCAGAAACAATTCTTTCTTGGTGTCTGAGAATTTGTATCTAACAAATTTGTAAGGATACAAATTTGTATCCTTTGTATCTAACCATTTGATGTTTCTTTAGTATGCCCCTTCATACACACTACCTCTGAAATAAAAAAAAAACCCTATATTCTTTTCCCTTCTTGATTTTTTAACTGTAGTATGCTTTCAAAATAAAATTTTATATATTTTCTAAGAGAACTAATTGACTTCTTATTTAAACAAATGAAAGACTTTATTACCATTTTAACTATTTCTTTAGGAGCAGAGTTGAAATACTATGCTCTTGCTTAATATAACCAGGATTCATATGATTGTTATAGATAATATAACCAGGATTCATATGATTGCTAATGATTGATAAAAATATGCTATAATTTTTCAAGTCAAAACATTAAAAAGTTAATTCTTTAAATGTTTCATATCATTTACTTTTTGTTTTAGATAATTAATATAATTATTTTCTTCTTATGGTATATTTAAGCTATTTGTTTTTACAAAATTAATATTTTTAAATTTATATATTTAAAGGTTATATAAACTATAAGGAAAATAAATGCATAAGAATATATTATTTTAAAAAGACTTTTCAAAATTTGGGTACAGATTAAAAATTAACTAGTAAGTGCCAATGCAACACCTTAGACAGCATCTAATGCTGACAGGCTGACATTAAAAAGAAATTCATCTTTTTCTGAAAGTCACTATTAATTTATAAAACATAAAGAAGCTAATTTACATGAATTGCTTTAAAATGTATTTATTTTTCTGATTTTACTTGGACTAATATATGAAATATATTTAATTTTTCATATAATTTAAGGACCTAAAAACGTAATATTTTGTTTCTTAGATGGTCTTTACTATAATGATTTTAAGTATGAGTCATCTAGAATGCACAGAGAAACACGTAATTTTCCAGTCCATTTTTACTAAAATATAAAATTGAATAGGAAAACATTTGTCTCATAAATGAGAGTATTGTTTAGGAGTGGCAGTGTGTGTTATCAATTTATAATCAAAGTCTGAGAGTTTTAGACTGCTGATTTTTACCCATTGGTGAGCATTGCAATTTGATGGAGTTCATCCAAAATTATTAAATAATAAAATAAAGCATAATATAAAAGAGAGTAAAATAAAATAGAATACATCAAATATAGTAGAAATAAGTATTATTTTGTAATTTTTTTGTTTGAATTACATGTATATGTATATTCATACATACATTCATATACGTGTGTATAGTTTACATCACAATACTAATACTATACTTTACTGTTTGTTAGGTCAAACAGTTTGAAAAACAAAGCGACAGAAGTTTTATTACTAAAAAAATGCAAGTTAATCTTTCTTTGCACTCATCATTTAATTTAGTTGCACTTTCTATTTTAAAATACTAATACTTTATTCTTATTACCTTACACTAACTATGAATACACTTAACATAGAATTAGTTTTGATGATTTATCCTGAACAAATTTTAAGTATACATAAATGATTTTTAGGTCATGGATTTGGTATGACATTTAGTCCATTATCCCTTCCTATAGGCAGATGATCGCTACATTCATCATATGTGTTTACCATTTGATTGTCGCATGAGATGAAACTGGAACAGACTTCATGCCACCCCTTTTGAGAGGGCACTTTAAATGAGCTTGGGTGATTTGGGTCAACTTCTTAGAGTCTAGTAAAGCCTAGCGGAGTCACAGAGAACCAGAACCTAGCAGAGTCACTGGCCACAGCTGAATGAGAAACGAATTTTCATTTCTATAAGCTAACACATGTGTGTGTTGTTTCTGTATTGAAACCTGACTAAACAAAAATTTCTACCAGGAATACAATCTGCCTGTAGTACGAAAATTTATCGTATCTACCAAACCTGGAAATTAGTAGAATGCTGGTAGTGAGCGTTGGTTGATTCATTTTCTAAATGATGCGTAATAGTTGTACATATTTATGGGATACATGTGATAATTTATAACATACAAACAATGTGTAATGGTCAAATTAGGGTCATAGGACTATCCACCACCTCAAGCATTTATCATTTCTTTGTGTTGGGGACATTCCAAATCTTCTCTTTTAGCTATTTTAAAGTATTACAAATGATTGTTAACTAGAGACCCTGCTGCGTTATTAAACACTAGAACTTATTCCTTTTATTTAACTGCATTTTTGAACATACTAATGAACCTCTCTTTACTTTATGTGATGGAGTGCTATAAAAATATGAGCTAAAATAGTAATTGGTCTAATTGCAGGAAAGAATTAAAAGAAAAGTAGAGATAAATACCAGAAATTCTGGATATTGTGTGATTGGAAAAATAATTGATTCTCATACATTATTTGTAAATAATTGTATTTACTTTTTGATTTCTAACTTTTATTTTAAGTTCAGGGATACATGTGCAGGATGTGCAGGTTTGTTACATAGGTAAATGCATAAGTAAACATGGACCATGGTGGCTTGATGCACAGATCATCCCATCACCTAGGAATTAAGCCCAGCATCCATTGACTGTTCTTCCAGATGCTCTCCCTCTTCCCATCCACCCTGCCATGGACAGTCCCCAATGTGTGCTGTTCCCCCCAAAGTGTCCATGTGTTTTAATTGTCCAGTTCCCACTTATAAGTGAGAACATGTGGTGTTTAGTTTTCTATTTCTTTGCTAGTTTGCTGATGATAATGTCTTCCAACTCCATTCACGTCCCTGAAAAAACCATTATTTTTTCCTTTTTATGGCTGCATAGTATTCCATTGTAACTGCCCCATGGGTTCACTTTGCCTGCTGCCTAGACAAAGCCGATCTCTCAAGACAGCAGAATTGCAACAGAGAAAGATTAATTCACAAACAGCTGTCTAGGCAGGATACCAGAGTTTTGTTATTACTAAAATCAGTCTCCCTGAGCATTCAAGGAGCAGAATTTTTAAAGACAACTTAGTGGGTGGTGGAAGCCAGTGAGTCAGGCATGCTGATTGTTTAGGTCAGAGAAGAAATCATTGGGAGTTGAAGCTGTCTTCTTGCAATAGATCAGTTCCTGTGTGGGGGCCATAAGATCAGATGAGTCAGTTTATCCATGTGGGTGGTGCCAACTGATCCGTCAAGTGCAGAGTTTGCAAAATATCTCAAACACTGATCTTAGGAACAGTTAAGGGAGGATCAGAATCTTGTAGTCTCCAGCTACATGACTCCTAAACCATAATTTCTAATCTCATGGATAATGTTGG
Organism: Theropithecus gelada; assembly: GCF_003255815.1. Taxonomy (NCBI): domain Eukaryota; kingdom Metazoa; phylum Chordata; class Mammalia; order Primates; family Cercopithecidae; genus Theropithecus; species Theropithecus gelada. The sequence goes on from NC_037673.1 coordinate 19,312,433, forward strand.
TCCTACAAAGGAAATCTAGTCCCCAGGCAAGAAGGAGGTCTGCTTTGGGAAAGGACCGTTATTGTCTTTGATTTAAACTATAAACTGTAAACTGAGTTTCTTCCAAAGTTAGTTCAGCCTGCATCCAGGAATGAACAAAGACAGCTTGGAGGTTAGAAGGAAGATGGAGTTGGTTATGTTAGATCTCTTTTACTGTCTCAGTTTTAATTTTGCAAAGGTGGTTTCACCATGCTGTATATGTACCATATTTTGTTTATCCAGTCTATTATTGATGAAGCATTTAGGTCGATTCCTTGTCTTTGCTATTGTGAATAGTGCTGCAATGAACCTTACGTGTGCATATATCTTTATATAGAAAATTTGTATTCCTTGGGGTATATATCCAACAATGGGATTGCTTGGTCAAATAGTATTTCTGCCTCCAGGTCTTTGAGGAATTACCACACTGTCATCTCTAATGATTGAACTAATTTACACTCTCCCCAACAGTGTAAACATCTTCCTTTTTCTCTACAACCTCACCAGCAACTGTTGCTTTTTTGGCTTCTCAGTAATAGCCATTCTGACTGGTATGAGATGGTATCTCATTGTGGTTTTGATTTGCATTTCTCTAATAATAAGTGATGCTGAGCTTTTTTTAAATATGTTAGCCATATGTATGTCTTTTTTTTTTTTTTTTTGAGAAGTGTCTATTGATGTCCTTTGCCCACTTTTTAATGAGGTTATTTATTTGGGTCTTGTAAATTTGTTTAAATTCCTTGTAGATGCTGGATATTACTTTACTTTTGTCAGATGGATAGATTGCAAAAAAAAATTCTCTCATTTTGAAGGCTGTCTGTACACGCTGATGATAGTTTCTTTTGCTGTGCTGAAGTTCCTTCGTTTAATTAGATCTCATTTGTCATTTTTTGCTTTTGTTGCAATTGCTTGTTTGTTTTCCTCATGAAACCTTTGCCTGTGCCTATGTCCTGAATGGTATTACCTAGATTTTCTTCTAGGGATTTTATAGTTTCGGGTTTTACATTTAAGTATTTAATTCATATTGAGTTGATTTTTGTATATGGTGTAAGGATGGGGTCCAGTTTCAATTGTCTGCATGTTGGCTAGCCAGTTCTCCCAGCACTGTTTATTAAATAGAAAATTATTTCCCCTTTTCCCTTGCTTGTTTTTGTCAGATTTGTCAAAGATCAGATGGTTGTACATGTGTGGTCTTATTTCTGAGTAATTTGTTCTGTTCCATTGGTCTATGTGTCTGTTTTTGTACCATTACCATGCTGTTTTGGTCGCTGTAGCCTTGTAGTATAGTTGGAAATCGGGTAGCATGATACCTTCAGCTTTGTTCTTTTTGCTTAGACTTGTCTTGGTTAATTGAGTTCTTTTTTGGTTCCACATGAATTTTAAAATAGTTTTTTTTTCTAATTGTGTAAAGAATGTCAATGATAGTTTAATGAAAATAGTTTTGAATCTATAAATAGCTTTGGGCGGTACAGCCATTTTCATGATACTGATTTTTCCTATCTATGACCATGGAATGTTTTTCTATTTGTTGGTGTCATCTCTCATTTCTTTGAGCAGTGGTTTATAGTTCTCCTTGAAGAGGTCCTTCACTTTCCTGTTAGACATATCTATGATGACTAATTAAAATTATTAGTTATTAAGTGCTACTATTTACAAATGCCTATTAAGATTTAGAATGAAACTTACACTCAGGAAAGACAGAAATTCAAAAGACTGGCTAGTGTCCCCTTTGCTAAGACACATAATTACCTTAATGTGGTCCCTAGTAAATATTTCAGTTATACAAAATCACACAGAGAAGTTAGAGCATTGCCATACTTCCATTGAAACCTGATAGGCTCGACATACTTTTTACCAAGTTGAGAGAAAAACAGAAAAAGCATGCGACAAGATTCTCAAAAAGAATCATAGGTATGACTAACAATGGAAGTGAAGGACCTCTTCAAGGAGAACTACGAAAATAGTGTGCAAATAAGTATGATGATTGGCACATGGGGCTGTGTGGAATAAAAAATTATAATAAATAATAAATTTCCCAAAATTTATTGATTTTTATAAAAGTTAACATTTTGACCTTATTGTATATTTCATACTGTCATCTGATTAAGAATATCTGTGACCATTTCAGGAAAAAAATCACTGTATTTTCATTCATTTCTAACTACAAGAAGTTCAACTAAAAAGTTTGCTTAGCTTCCAGAAATAATATAGTCTCTCAAATTCAGATGTTACCAAGGAGATGAATGGAAGAATGACAGTCTCACAGAGGCAGAAACAAGAGCCATAGAGAAAAATGGGCAGAGTATGTGCTCCCAGGGAGCACAATGGGCTTAATAGGAGAATATTCCCTACCCACAAATAGGAGAAAAGTACTGTATTATCCCAGACGGATTTCAGAATTGTTATGGACCAGTAACAAAGGTGCACTTCTTCTCTTTTCTGAATGTGCTCATTTGAGCTATTCTGTATTATTGAATGCTGTGTTTGAAGAGAGTTATGTAACTTGTATTATTACTTGTTAGCCAGCTACAGCAGGAAGAGCTGCATCTGGAACTGAGGCATATTAAAAATCTCTGGACTTTGAGCCTCGTATCATGATTAGATGAGACATTTTTGGGGTTAATTCCTGCAGAGAAGAAGATTACATTTTCATATGGGAGATAAATGGATACTTAGGACTAATAGAGCAGAGTGGTATATTGTACAATTTTCTCCAATTGTCTTCATCTTCTCCTGGAAGAGTATTTTACATACCACCTTTGACATGTCCCTTGTTGAACTTCACTGTGTGTCTGTCTTTTTTCAGGGAGTTATGTGTATTTCATAGCTTAACTTTTCAATGCACCTCTGTGCATTTGTTCAGCCTTTTGTTCTTGCCTTCTGCAATCAGAACACCATGTACTAGCTGGGAGCTGCTTCTTCAGCCTGAAATCTAGGATGTAAAACATAATGAGCAGAGCCAAATAGGGCCACTGCCAATTTGCAGAATCATGAGTGAGAGATGAGTGTCTGTGATTGTACCCACACACACTGTCTGTAATTGCAAAAAAACCAAAACCAAAACAAAAGCAAAACAGCTTTCTTATGCATTACCCCATTTGTGACTTTTTTGTGGTTCTCACATTACATTGTATCTTTTTCTTTGTCTGTTTATTTTAGGCATAGTTCTTACTCAGATTTATAATTATTTTATTAATTTGTGTACTTCTTATTTTAACTTTATCACCCATTAGCTTCAATGCTCAATGAAGACATAGCCTGCTCTTCTTCTCACTGTGATCCTAAAATCTACAGTTACTGGTACATAGCAGATATGCAAAAATATTTGTTAATGTGATACATAATTGAAAAAATCTCCCCTTTCCTGGTAATATCTCTCATATATGAATACATATGCATATAAACAACCCAGGTAGAAGTTAGCAGTGTACTACAACAACTCTTCAATGTGAGTCTTGCATTTCATTTAAATTTGAATATCTTTAAACTTTTTTTCCACATGTAGAGTTTAAGATCTTTAATGGCAGTGGCTATTCCTCACACTGCTAACATTATTAGCATTCCTGCACCCACATAACTTTTGAGCAGTTTTTAAAACCTTGCTTATTGCTTTTGCTCTGAAAATAAAGCTGAGGAATCTCTGATACTGCATACCTGCAACAGTTTCTACAGGATTCATTTTCTTTCTAGTTGTCATTCCTAGAATTTCCACTGGTATGAAAGTGGTGCATCTCACTGAAGTGATTACCAAGTGACATGAAGACATATTTCATCCAGTCCCTGAAGTACTTTCTTCATTGCTTTAGTTGTTCCTCTGTTCTTTATCACTCAATGCCATTCTGACTCTTTACAGCTTGCAATCATTCCATTATGAAATTTGGAATACTTCTTTCACTAGGATTTTAGTCCCTGTAGAGAAACAAGTTGGTAGAATAATGACTGGTTTTGCTCTTATATGACATCAGGCAATCATTTATGAACCACATCATGTCCACATAGCATATCAAAGTTTTTTTTCTTTTATATATTTCACCTAGGATTGGAAATACACATTTTTCTTTGTGTGATAGGATTCAGTTACATATTCTCAATTTTCTCAAGATAAACTGGAGGTATATATACACACACACACATATATATACACATACATATGTATGTATGTATATGTGAATGTGTGTATATATGTACATCTATGTATATATACATATATGAATATATGAATGTGTATATATGTGCGTGTGTGTGTGTATATATATACACACACATAGAGATAGAGAGATTATCTGAACAGTAAAATATAACACCATGCCTAATTTGCATGTCTTTAGAGTTTCTGGCTTTGTACGCATCAATTTATGTGGTCTTCGGAACAACTCTGTAAGATAAATACAAGTAGTCACATTTTAGGTATAAGAACCCAAAGATTGCAGAATATAACCCAGGTTTTCCAAAATCAAGGGTTTATATGTATTATAGCTATGACCCAAACTAGGAAATTATATATGAAATCCAGTGATCATTTCATAAGTTCACTTTGCAGCTCTCTTTATGTTATTCACTATGGATAAATATGCATGGGAATCATTACAATATTCTTTTCTTAACAGTGGGGAAATAAACTTACCATTTTAATTAAGTAGAAAGAATTCGATGATTTTCTCTAGTAATTTACCTGGGATAGACTGTACTTCTGTGAAAAAAAATAAACTACTAGATGTTCTTTGATAAGGAAAGTTTGCTCATCCCATCCTAGTGGATCACATGTTTTGTTTCCATCAATGACATGTAAAATATAATATAAAATACAGTAGTAAAATATCCCACTTCTGGGAAGAAGCCTTACGGAGGCACCTTGTGCATCAGTTTATCCTCTTACTCCCACCTCTGTGATCACAGAAGCCTATGGCTACTTGTAGCCCCATCAGCCTTGTTTCTTCAGTGATTTCAGCAAGGTGAGTCCTCACCTGACACGATATGGGCATGCCTCATGTATGTTTTAATTTACTAAATTAATGTTTTAAGTTACTAAATTTAGAAACTGCTTTGTTGTCATAGCATAACTCAGTCAATCATAATGAAATGAAATCATACCTTAAAAAGTTGAAAACAATGCATGTAAACTTTTGATCATCAGAAAGATTCCCAAATCTCAAATAAATGCATCACTATAAAACTGAGTCTGATACATTTAGATGGAGCCCATGTTTCCAGTTCCTTCTTAAGCTGAATATTATATGATACAGTGATTTGCACATAAAATATTAAAAATTAATTTTCTTTTTTGTTTAGATTAAATATGATAAAGCATGCCACTGTAATACATTTTATGTATCATATTTTAGGAAATGGGTGTGGCTTCTAAGAATAATAGAAATAAACAAATAATACAATGAGTACATCAATGACAGACTGGATTAAGAAAATGTGCCAGATATACACCATAGAATACTATGCAGCCGTAAAAAAGGATGAGTTCGTGTCCTTTGTAGGGACATGGATGCAGCTGGAAACCATCATTCTCAGCAAACTATCGCAAGAACAGAAAACCAAACACCACATGTTCTCACCCATAGGTGGGAATTGAACAGTGAGATTACTTGGACACACTACGGGGAACATCACACACTGGGGCCTGTTGTGGGGTGGACAGATGGGAGAGGGATAGTATTAGGATATACACCTATTGTAAATGGCGAGTTAATGGGTGCAGCACACCAACATGGCACATGTATACGTATATAACAAACCTGCACATTGTGCACATGTACCCTAGAACATAAAGTATAATAAAAAGAAAAAAAGAAAAAAAAGGAAAATAAAATAATAATAAATATTATCGAAATAAAATGAAATTAAAAACAATAATAATAATAATACAATGAGTAGTAAAATAACAAAATTACACCCTAAAGACTCTTCCTCACATGCTGTATGCATTAATGTAAATTTTCTTTTTTTTTTTTTTTTTGAGATGGAGTCTCGCTCTGTCGCCCAGGCTGGAGTACAGTGGCCGGATCTCAGCTCACTGCAAGCTCCGCCTCCCAAAGTGCTGGGATTACAGGCTTGAGCCACCGCGCCCGGCCGCATTAATGTAAATTTTCTAATTTGTCATTTATAAATTTAGAAAAAGTATATTGCTAAACTTTGATCAAATTCAATAGGAAAACTTTTAGAAAAAATGTTCAATGAATTGTACTTTGCTAAAACACTCATATTCAAACTTATTTAAATAAAATTTATGCAGTGATGTAAAATGTCACAATTTAGACTTTCAACATGTCTGTTTACGTAGAGGTGTTATGAACTTTAGATGCATATGTTAGCTTTAAAGGTTTCAGTAACTATTAATAATTTAGGTTTTTAATTAAAAATATATTAGTACCATTCAAAAAAATCAAAAAGATTTTTTTAAATCACAAACGTGCTCTATCAAGTATGCATGACTTCTGTTCATTAAAAACATCAACACGTCTTCTCCATGAAAAAGGGTAATCAATCATTTTTCCAGGCTTTATCTTTGTAAATTTTCCCAAGTGAGTTGAGTCAATTGAAGAATAATGAGTTATGTATTTACAGGCAATTTAAATCAATGAAATCTTTGTTGCTAAATTGCCCTCAATGAAAATAGTTGCAACACAAGATACTAGAAGTTGTATCACCTTTGGTACCTCTATTCATTAACCTCTGGTTTTTAGAGACAAATCAACATGATAGATGTGATCTTTTTGACAGAGGGCTGGAGAATTCTGAAGACACAAACATCATTATTAAATCATGCTTCAGTATGCGCACAGAAGAAATAAATATTAATGGGCCTTTTGTGGCTAAGAAATTAACTTACTGTCAGACATTCCCTTTGGAGGAAAAAGAGAAATATATAGAAATTTCAAAAATCAACACCATAGGGAATTGCCTCTGAATTACAATTAAATGACATTACTATCTTCCATGCCAGTGTTAATTCCAGAGAGATTTGGAGCCACTGTACTAGTTAGGTGTGAAATGAGAAGTGTTTGCTTAATTTCTGTCTGCGCTTATGTTTCTCCCAGAAAGCAATGTGGATAAGTGCTTTGGACTTTTGAGCGTGCTCTTTGGCTCCTTTGAGACTGCCTCATATAAACCTTTGTGTCAATTCCTTCGGTATTAAATGCAGAATTCTGCTTTTTTTTTTTTCTTTTCATCGTAAATCCCTTTGAAAAACTAATGAAAGTTATTCTTCTTTCCCCAGACACATCAAAATATGCACACGCCTTTGAGCAGGTAGTCTCAGTGGGTTCACCAGCAACCCACAAAGTTCATCCATGTATCATTACAGAAATCCTGGAGTGAGTGGCTACAACTGGTTTTTAAACCTGTGCTAATAGTTGGTTTAAAGGTTTACCCCAGACCCAGGGATGCATGGGATGTCCCTGAATTTTCATGCTTCTAGAACTGATGTGCAGAATAGAGTGAGCTGAATGAAAAGTGGAATGACCACCATCAGTTTTTCTCTGGTTTTTAGAATTCTTCTCTGGAGTACTCCTGATGAAGGGGTCACGGCTGCACTGGTAGTATGGTCTTGGCTCATGTGCCTACAGGGGTTTCCTGACGAGTGTGGCATATAAAGAAAGTTCGTAGTTGGAGAGGTGGCTTCCCTGAGCTGAAGTGGTCTGTACCTGCTTTAGAATCATCTTTTGGGGAAAATAAGGGGACCAGTGGTGTGGAGGGCTGCAGAGGTTGCGTTTGACAAAGGTAGGACCTCCCAACACAACTCTTTTCCTCTGGGTTGTTTTGCCTTCTTTATATTCTCTAAGCTAACTAAGCTAGTATAATGAACACATCCTCTGAGAATCTTTTGGTCGATTCCAAATGTATGTCCAACTGGTACTGATTTCATGGCTCTGTAGTTACAAGAACGTATGCTCTCTAATATGTCTCTTTTGAAGTTTTCCAGTTATACTTTGGAACTTGTTTTTTATTTGTTCAAGTACATGCTAATAACATGCTTTCTTAAATTTCTAAAATAAATAAGATTACCCTGAGGTATTGCATTGGGGAAGTATCTATTATTTCCCGGACTCACGTTCCATTTTAATGAAATCTGTTTCTGCCAGAGGCACACTGCTATACTGGAAAGTGTCAAGGTTGGTTGAAAGCAGAATAAATCCAATTTTCTTTTTTCTAGAATTTGCCCTCCAGTATACAGGGGATAGTTTCTGGAAGTTTGAGATGTAGAGAACTAGTCTTCATAAGTAGAAAGGCAAGAGCAGCCATTATAGATATGTGGACGGTTATAGTTAGAAAGAAGTGTGAACCATGAATAACAGACAGAGGCTGAGTGAAGAGCAGATAATTAAGTGGGAGTATAGGAAGAAACTGTAATTTCAGTAGACAAATGTCACAAATCTCTTAACTCTGAGAGGTGCAGAGTAAAGGTGAGAGCAAGAATGAGCACCTATCTATTTCCCAGAGGTCTCCTTCCCTCCATACAGCTTCCTAGTTTCCTCTTATGGATATTCTGATTACAAAGCATCTTTTCTGAGTCTATCTCTATTTCATGCATTTGAAAACAAATAGTAGAAGAAAAAGAGCCCTTTTATTACAATCTTTTGTTTTGTATTGACTTTCTTTAACACCCATACTGAGAAGCCTGTGTGGATTAACATGGTAGCTAAGGGAAATAATTTTAATAAAACAAAAATGTTTTTTCAGAAGAATAAATGCTACCATGATCAACACTATGGTATAATAAGAGCCATAAATCTTTATTTTTCAGTTAAAAAAGACACTTATCATCTGGTTTTTAATTTATTTGCTTTCTGTTGAAGTATTTGTTTTATTTAGTAAGCATACATTATAGAATGTTTTACTTGATGGTACTTATTTTGTTTTATGTTACATTGTAATTATTTGTTGTTTACCTTTCTAAATTGACAGTATGTTTCTCATGAATAAGATAATCTCTTTTATTTTGGTGTATACATAACTAGCTCAGGGTGTTCAAATAGAAGGTGTTTATTCCATATTTATTGAAACAATAAATTACTCATCCTATTTATAAATTCACAAATTCATTTTATATAGGAGTTTCATTTCAATGCCTTTTTATATGAAAGGAAAAATAAGTAGATTATTATCCATAAGATACATGAATGTGAAGAGATGAAATGGGGAAGAAAATACTTTACCAGGAAATTGCTTTTGTTGGCAACCAACATGAAACTTTGGCACTTATACATACATTTTATTCTCCACAGGAGACTATATATTTATTTCTTGTCTTCCTCTGCATAGTTCAGCAAACAATGGAATTTGTGCCAATCATTTCTTAGTTGGAGGCATTTTTGAAATAGTGTATAAGCAATATTCTGATAAATCAAGAATACCTCCAGCTTAACTGTTTTATATGCATATCCTAAAAAGAAATGTGGAAAGCACAACTTCTTTAAAAAATCATGATTAATATTAACAGGTTAACAAGAAGGCTGCATAATGTCAATCTTTTACTACTGCAAAAGTTGAAGGAAATTGAAGAAAATAAGATATTTTCAAGTGTTGACCTGTAAAAAATACTTTGAGAAGAGATTGTGTTGATTCTTACGTGTCAACAATGTATTTTGTAACTATTTAATAACACCAAAATGTGTTCATAAAAAATGAGTTGTAATAGAAATACAAGTAATTATCAATGTTATACTTCATTGTTTTGTTGGTTTATATTATATTCATTCTATTCAATTCTATTCTTTCCTTTGTATTCTAGTCTATTTCACCATTATTATATATCCTCTAGCTTAATAAACTTGGCTAGTGCTGTGCCTCAAAAGCCAAGAAGGTTAGAACAACAACAACAACACAAACTTACAAAAACCAGGTAAGTATATTGTTGAAATTCAGGACTAATTTATAATATATCAAAATCCAATATAAATATTTTACAATCAGAATAGAAAGTGACTATGTATACAAGAATTGTGTGACACTTATTTAATCTACAGATATTTGACTCTTCAGTTACTCTCACAGAATGTGCTTCTAAATAACATGAAGACCACACCAGTGGCTTTAGATTCTTAATACTCAATCTGTTCTCTGTTTCTCATATTGTTTTTTGCCCCAGGAGGAAAACCAATGCTTAATAAAAGCATGAATAACTCTGTGTAACCAGCTTTGGGAGAAGAAAAAGCAATTATGTGTAGTGTTTGCCAATATCCACAGTGTAAATATTCTCACCTTTATGGGTCAAATTGTATTTCCTTTCAAAGATATGTTGGAGTCCATTCCCCCAGTACCTCAGAATGTGAGCTTATTTGTAGATAGTGTCTTTAGGGCAATCATCAAGTTAAAATGAGATCATTGGAGTAGGCCCTAATTAAATATGAATGCTGTCCTTATTAAAAAAAAAAAAAAAGAAAGAAAAAGAAAGAAAATTTTGACACAGAGACGGATACATACACAGAGAAACACCATGTAATGTTTGGAATTATGATGCCACAAGTCAAGGAATTACAGGAAGCTAGGAATGAGGAAGAGAACTAATCCTTTCCCTGAAGCTTCAGATGGAGGGTTGCTCTGCTAGCACCATGATCTCAGCCTCCAGAACTGTGAGATCATCAATTTCTGTTGTTTACACCACTCAATTTGTGTTACTCGTGACACCAGCCTTAGGAAATAAATATACTCACTATTGTTGATTTCAAGCTACCACTGTGATATCAACTGGCTTGCAGAATTTCTGAAAATTTAAATACTGTCTCTCACAATCCATTACGACTCAGCTCTAGCACAGTTTCAGACCATTATTATTTGTTAGTCATAATTTTTCTTTGTTTTAGTCAATTTCGTGGTTATTGTTTTAAGGTTTTCTTCAAAAACATGATGGCATGAAAAGAAATTTAAAAAAGCATTAGGTGAGAAAGTAAGAGAAGTCTTTCCGAAGAACGTGAGGGGAGTAGAAATTAAACGATTTGCTGTGTTGGTTAGACAGAGATGTCAAAAGAGAAGACACAGGAAAAGAATTGCTATGTAGTGGTCAGTTATCACATAAACTAAAGAAAACAGCAATCTAAAATAAATGTAAACCTTTTATTGGTACATTACAACTAAATGTATTTATGGGGTACATGTTTTTAAAAATTAAAAATTTAGAAGCACATCATTCAACAAACCTTGTCTATCTTTATTATTTTGCTTTGATCATATCCTCCATCTTTCAATTTTTCCAAACTTATCTATTTATTTTAAGTTTGTATTATTTTTACTTTTATCTTTCTTGGTAACTATCCTTTTATACATCTCATTTATGCATATGTGTACATAAATGCATCATATTTGAATATGAAACATTTATAAATGCTATTATACCTGCTATTTTTAATCATCAACATCTATGTTTTTGATATCAAAATCTCCATTTCTATTATCAACATTAACAACATCATGTATATATGTGATATCATTATATATAATTCTCCCAACGGTGTTAAAATGAAATACTAAAATTTGTTCACAAAGTACTATAATTACGTAACAGATAGAGAGATGAAATACTGTAAGGATAAGTACATGTTCCAAGACCAAATATATAACTAGTGTTGGATTCTAGCACCTGCATTCTAGATTAGCACAGTATGTAGCATCCCATTTTCACTATAACCTGGTAGATTTATTTCTTTGAATCTGATTCCCAGGCATGACATTACTCACTTTAACATTTGGTGTATTTATAACTTAATTAAATAATGATAGATGGCTTTCCAAAATTAATTTATCATATTTCTTCCTCCTTTTTCCTTATCTTTGCAAGAGTTTAATTTTTTTTTCATTTTTGCCATTTTGACAAGTGATAAAACATATTTTATTTTTTCATTAATTTGCACTTTTCAGATTTAGGAACATGAGTAATTTACTCTTATCATTAGATATTTGATTTATTTTATTCTAAATTTCCTACTCAATTATTCACTTATTATTCAGTTAGCTTGAATATCTTATTAGAATCCATCTTCATATACCTAATATATTTTTCAATTTATCATATTATTTTCATTTACTTTAGATAACTCTAGATGTACATTAAATATGCAATCAAAAGCTTATCTCAATTTTAATGCACCAAATTTGTTTATCAATTAAAATCATCACATCCATAATTCAGAATAAGTAAAGAAATACTACTAATAATTTTGAAGTTCTCTGTTTCCCATTATCTGGTTGCATTTACACACCCTCAATAATAAGTACTATCTTCTATTCTCTACTAATCAGGGCTTTATTTTCTTTACGGACACCAAATATGTGTGTATTCTTAAACTGTTCATTTAATTTTAAAAGTTGTAAAAATTTACATGGGTAAGTTTGAGTATTTCCTTGGTTAACTAGTGTTTTTCACTTAACATATGATGTGTTATTATGCTCAGGATTTTATGAATATTCAACTAGTGTTTCCACTTAACATATTAGGTGTTATTATGCTCAGGATTTTATGAATACTTCCAATTGATTTACCTACTCAAATGAAAAAGGACAGTGTTATTGGTTGAAGTGCTTAGTGCTTATCAATAATATTGCTGTGAATATTCTAATAGTTTGCTCCTGTGTGCAATGTGTGTCTTCAGTTTTGCTAGATGAAGACAAAATCGTCTTCAAGAATTGTTATTTTTCCCCTTCTGTGAAATTCCTGCCTATCCTTTGTCAGCTGATACATTTATTTAGTCATATGTTATTTTTTTAATGAGTGTAATCTACAATAGCTTTTATTTTTGAATTTTTGTTTTTTTGAGACAAAGTGTCTTGTTATGTTGTCTAGGCTGTTCTAAATCTTCTAGGCTCAAATGATCTTCCCACCTAAGCCCCAGGTAGCTGGGACTACAGGTTTGTGGCACCACGCCCAGTTTGATTTGTTATTTTAAAAATTACATTAAATGCTCAAATATCTAATTTCATGTATCTATACAGATTTATTTTGGCCTTTTCCCAGATATTAATTGTATTTAATTTAATTTTTTTTCACTTTCTTTACTATGTTTTCTTGGGTGTTACACCTTCTCTGTATTCAGTTTTAAGCAACTCCTTTTGGTATTAATCTTAATGAACTCTATTAATTGGACATTCCTTTTTTTTTTTCATTTGCTAAGAGCTCTGGTCTCTCTGCTGGTTACAGCAGACTAAGTAGCTTCTCTGCTGACTTTTAAGGAGAGTACGTAAGGCACCGACTCTGTATGGTGGGACACTTCACATCATTCTGGATCATATTTCAATCACTCCAGTCCCAATACTAAAAACTGACAGATGCTCTTTCTTTCTGTTTTATTTTTTGTTTTTTGCCAACCATTTTTTAAAATGTAAGTCATATCTCAATTTCTTCATTAAGCTATTCCTAATTAAAGCAGCTAGCATAAATCTCTCTACACCAAACATATCCAAAGTACATGGCCTCTCCCAACTTTTAATACTGCACTGCGTTTTATTATTGTTCATTTTTGTACTCTCAATGTCTTATTTTCCCATTTATTAAAAGTTCCTCCGACACCTAAAATCATTTCACAAAAATTCTCATTTCAGTTATTTTTATACTGGTGTCAGTGGTGGTTACTTAACATCACTATTTTTCCCTGTATAAAGCTTTGTACCACCTCCACAGGTAAATAGAAAATGTCGGTAGCTCAATTGTGATTAAATTCCAACTCTTTTTAAACTGATGTTGTGTGTTGTTCCTTATTAAAAAAGCAGGAACACATTATACAATTTACATCATTTTCATTTAACTAGAAAAGTTTTATTTTGAGGAAATTTACAGGTATATTCCATGTCCTTTTGCCTTCATTTTATGAAATATTTAATTTCCTTCTAGCTATTAAGATCAATTATCAAGATAGGAATGTAATCAATTCTAATCTTCAATTTAGGAACAACTCACTATTAAGAATAAAATGTATCCAAATGTGAAGAATAAGTAGGAAAAAATGGCTAGTTGAAAATGCACATATCAAGGCCGGGCTCAGTGGCTCACACCTGTAATTCCAGCAGCTTTGGGAGGCCGAGGTGGGCAGATCATGAGGTCAGGAGTTTGAGACCAGCCTGGTCAGTATGGTGAAACCCCGTCTCTAATAAATATACAAAAAAATTTATCCGGGCATGGTGGTGCATGCCTATAATCCCAGCTACTTGGGAGGCTGAGGCAGAAGAATTGCTTGAACCCAGGAGGCAGAGGTTGCAGTGAGTCGAGATTATGCCACTGAGCTCACGCCTGGGCAACAAGAGCGAGACTCTGCCTCAAAAAACAAACAAACAAACAAACAAACAAAAAAACATAATTCATTTATCTTTCCTTGATCAATTTGTAAAGTTATCATGTAGTTAGGAAACTAAGATGTTTTGTGAAGTATCTTTCAAATGTAGCCAAATTTGCTTTTTAACTAGCATAATGGCTTATCAATTTTACTATTAATATATACTGAGTTAATTGTAACTCAGTATAACTCAATTAAAATATATTCAATGTTATGTTATGACTAAAAATAATCTAAATGAGAAGTGATTTTGAAATCTCTCAGATTCTCTTTAGATTCTCAAAAATAATCTAAATGAGAAGTGATTTCCAAATACATTTTTATTCTTAGGAGAGATTTTTTTCTTTCAAATTACGGTTCTGAAAGTAAAAATTAGAAAGCAGAAATGTGGGCTTAATGATGTCTTAAGACTTTTTATATTTTATATTCTTTTAATCTGGTTTTGATTATGTTAACAATCAAATAAGTTCACCAATAAACATGAACTCTTGATTGCAGGAGAGCTAAGCATAAAGTAAACTCATCTACCAATTATCAAGAAGCATATATTAGAACAAAACAATAATAAAAACAATAATAAACAAATCAGAAACGTTTTGACCTCATGGTTTTCCACATTGTTAAGTCTGTCTTAAATAGAATAGCTCTGTTGTCTCTTATTGAATACATGGTTGACTGATTTTTTTTTTATCTTCAAGTAGATGTGACTTTTTGATTATAAATAACCTGAAGCTTTGGAAGAAGTAATAACTTGACTTTTCTTCAGAGTCTCACTTCATTGCACTCATTTCCTTTTGCTTGGCCTTAAGATGAGGAGCTTAGACTTGGATAGAAAATGTTTTCGTTTTATTGTATTATAGTTTATCTTTAATTTCAAGAACTGTGTAAGTTTTTCAAAGTGTCTTAGCTTTGTCTGCTAGAGATATTAGATAGCATAAGTGCTCCATTCACAGTTAAGAACTTAGTTTCTCGGCCTTGCAATCTTCAGGCATTATAAATCCACATGTTTCTTCACTATTATAGTAGGAATTCTCTCTAGCCCTATTTTCAGATTCCCTTACATTTTTCATGAATTCTTGGAAAGACTTCTGCTAGTTCCTATTTTTTATGCCTTCTTACAGATTGGAAAAATGTGCTCTCTGTATTATTACGAGAAGAAAGGAATTGCCTCTTTGGAAAAACTGCAAAGGATATTCCTTCCTGGCATGTCCTAATACAGGCACTTACTAAACTATGCCTATGCTGGAATTTACCCCAAATTTACCACCTTGGCTAGGCGCTAAGGTGCATTGAATCACAGACAAACTGGCCTAGTCTTCCCAACATTACTTATTTTATACTGTAGCTTTCAAAGAAAAATCTTTCTGTATGCTAATTTTAAACTGGCTACTCTATGACTATGGAGTGCTGGAATTAAGTCAATATTTGAGTGCCAAGTACTCAGACATTTTTATCCACCTCATATTATTTCACTAAATAATTCAGAGTGATTACCCCAGGATCTTGAATGGTGCCCTTCTCATTCATTTGCTTGCTAACAAAATAGACAAAGATACTTTAAGTTTAGGAGGATTGTGACTTCTTGTTTAAGGAGAAATATTTTATTGATTCTACCATGCTTAGCAGATAGTCGTGCAGCTGCTAAGACTATCAGGTAAGAGTCTCTGCCATTCAGAATAAGATTGCCACTTCAGAAAGCATCCTGGATATAGCATTCTTTCAAATTCTCAACTAACTCTAGGGGAATTATAATAAGAGACAAAAAAGAAAGGAGAATATATATTAATATCTACGGCTGAAAAGTGACCAGAAATAATCATTATTCCATAAATTAAAGGGAGATGCAAATGTCTTCATTTCTTCCATCTTTATTTCACCAGACATTTAGAGAGTATTGTGCAGGAAATCATATATTTGATTGTTTGGCCAAATGGTAGCCAGAGCAGGAGATGGGGCCAACGGGTTTATTCCCAGCTTGTGCCTTAAGTTGCTCACAACTGACTAATGCTCATCCTAAGTTCAAATTTGTTTCCACACCATGACTCTCTGCTGCCATGTAACAATTTCCTTTCCTTTCCTTTTCAGTACCAGGGGATCTGACACCTACAGTCCTATAAATAGTGCCCGATTTACTGTAGTATCCAGTAATTCTTTGAGAGACTTTATATATAGACATAAATAAGTCTGTCATCCACATTCTTGGAAAGCTCAAGATACGTTGAATCAAAATATTGTAATAAAATATTGGGATACCCAAAACAACATATTTTTTCTTTCTATTAGAAAATAAAGGAAATGGGAAACAAATATTGCAGTGAAGGGAAAGAACTGTTTTCTAAATGCAATGAGAAAATGACTTTTTATTTGTGATTTTGTATGATTTTCTCTTCTTCAATAATGTTGTTAGGTGAAGCTTTAGCTTATAATGACACAAAAAATAATTTGGTATTTAAATAATGTATTTTTTAGCCTTAAGAGAAAAGTGAGGACTCGTGTTTGTAGCAATGCATAAAATACTGGCTAGGATTTTATTACTAATGGATTTGATAATTTGTCACCTGACATTGGTTTATGAATATTGAGGAACTTCGAACTATTGAACCTTTGAGATATATACTTCTTAGACATAATAACTTTAATATGTACTCTTACCCTGAACCTATTTAAAGCTACTTTAGTCATTTAGAGCTGCTTGAATTGTGCACTCATACCAAGTTCATATGTATTCTAAATGATTTCAACCTACATATGATTTGGTAAGTGGCTCTGAGATCAACTAAAAATTTACCTTCCTAAGTCTGAGAATAGGTATATTTTATATCTTGACTCTAAAGAAAGTACTCTTTTTTAGTTGTATGGAAAAGATAGCCAACATTTGGAAATTTTACTCCAAGTTCCCAAAGCTACACTTTTAAAATATAGCTTCTGACATCTCTCACTTCTTCCTAAATATATACTGTACATGATTTCTAGAGTCAGGTATTATAAGCAGCAAGATTTTTACTCTTTACATATCCATGATGTATGCTACAATATTAAAACTCTTTAATATTTCTTAACATTTTTTAAGAAATAAAATTCTTATTGTAGAAAAATGTCATTGACAATAAGTTTTCCTTTATGTGGGTTCAGTATTTCCAATATACTTCCTTGTCAACTGTAAAATATACTTAAAAGTACTTTTTATGTTAATTCACTCATTATATATTTATTTGTTAATTATTTACTCAAATTCTACTATTTAGAATAATTCCATTCTCATGGAATTATATCTTTCTTATGCCAAGAGGAATGGGAACAGAAAGGTCTGGATAAAATGAATGATCACATTTGTTGCTTTCTTGTTTTTCGTGGGAATGAGTGATGGTGCCCTAGGCTGATAACTGATCTATGCATCATGTCCCCTTTGTAGTCTAATGCTCTTCTACCTAATCATTTATTTTGGAGTGCCTCCAGGCCTTTTATCTTTATTTTCCTATACATTATTCATTTCTCTTTGGTCTTAGTTGGGTTCTCCCAAGCAGATCATCAGACAAAGATTCAAATGAACGCATTCTGAGGGTCATTCCAAGAAACCTCCAATAATGGTACAGGATTGCTGACATGAAAAGTGAGGTAGAAAAAGCTCATAGCAATGTGTTATCAAGCAAGTTACTGGTGCTTAATCCTGCATACAAAACAGTAAGAAGCAATTTAAAATATATGCAATATGGTTTGGATCTGTGTCCCCAACCGAATCTCGAGTTGAAATGTAATCTCTAATTTGGATATGGGGCTTGGTAGGAGGCAATTGGATGATGGGGGTGGATTTTCCCCTTTGGTGTTATTCTCAAGATAGAGTTCTCACTGAGATCTGGTTGTTTAACTGTGTGTAGCTCCTCGCCTCTCTCTGTCTGTCCCTCCTTCTCTGGCCATGTAAGACATGCTTGCTTCCTCTTCGCCTTCCATCATGCTTGTAAGTTTCCTGAGGCCTCCCTAGAAGCAGAAGCCACTATGCTTCCTGTACAGCCTGCAGAACCACGAGCCAATTAAACTTCTTTGCTCTATAAATTACCCAGTCTCACATGTTTCTTTATAGCAGTGTGAGAATGGCTTAATACATGTACCTTGGAGTTTTCCCAACTAATGAGTGAGGATGGTAGGGGCCCATCAGTGTTAGGTTGAGGGATGGCCCCCAAAATGTTATCTTCTAGCATTTCTGACCCGCTGTGTGCATTGCTAAAACAGATTTCTGACACCAAAGGAAGCCTTCAGTTAAAGACATGCAGATGCTAGCATTTGAAAGTCAGCACAATGAATGCTAAGGTCCAAAGTTATGGGAGCAGGGCACCACCTGCACTGGCTACATATGCCTTTTATTAACAAAACATGTATTTGCTACACATATGTTATTTCGGAAAGAGGAAAAATTAATTGCAGACAAAAATAATATCATACAACTATTAAACTATATTACTTTCTTAAATTATCTGTGGGTTGAGATTTTTTAACCACAATTATCTATTTGAAGACATTATGGTAAATTTTGTTATATATTAACATATGTAATTGACTAACTGATCACTGCTAGTTGGATGACAAAAAGTAGATTTGAAGTCTTGGAGACAATTTTACAATTTGTGAAATAGTCTGGTCTTTTTTTTTCTTTTTAATCAAGATTATTTCTCTGCTATAATCTTTAGAAGACTTGTTGTCATTCACTCTGCCTCTAGCCTATTTATTTTCAAATCACTCTCATTAATTGCTCAAACATCTCACACAATTTCATTATTTGGTATAAATATTATATCATATGGACCACGTGAAAACTCTGGAAATAAAAATAATGAGTTCCAAAATATATTGCACATACTATGGAAGCTTCTAAACATTGTAGTTGAAATTAAAAGACAAATAAGTAGGTTTTTCATCTGACTGAAAGTACAAACAAAACCAGATGATGTCTACATTGTTTGAAATGACTATGTTTTGACAAAATATCTAATAATGATTTAAATATAAATTTATATTACTCAAATGTCACAAAATAGAATTTCCATGTGTATTTATTTTCTCTAAGATTATTCTAATTATTTATTTCATAAGAGTATATGAGTTAAAGTATTTTGTTGCAGGCAATGGAAAATTACTTGAAAAATAATAAGACAGAAAAATATTAGGTATTTTACAGAGTCAGAGAAAGACTGGAGAACCAAGCTTAGTACAGGGCATTAGGCAGTTCCAGGGGCAATTCATAAAAACATGTTCAGCAACCTCACTTAGCAAGCCCCCATTACAAGCAATGAATTCTTATTTTATTTGCTTCATCAGTGGATCATGTATTTCCAGATTAAAAGTCTCAGAACCACAATCAGATTGACCTAATTTAAGTTGTTCACCTCTTTTTTTTGTTGTTGTTGTTTTTCTTGGAGTCTCGCTCTGTCACCAGGCTGGAGTGCAGTGGCGCGACCTCGGCTTACTGCAAACTCCTCCTCTCGGGTTCAAGAGATTCTCCTGCCTCGATCTCCTGAGTAACTAGGGCTACAGAAGTGTGCTACTACGCCCAGTTAATTTTTGTATTTGTAATAGAGATGGGTTTTCGCCATGTTGGCCAGGATGGTCTCAATCTCTTGACCTTGTGATCTGCCTGCGGTGCTTTCCCAAAGTTCTGGGATTGCAAGCAGGAGCCAGGGCTCCCGGCCTGTTCACCTCTTATCTATGTGAAGGCATTAACATGATAGTCAAAGGGGAAGATATGCTGCCTTGAAGGAAATCAGACTAGTCTTTTCAAAATATGACAAAATGGACACTGGGTTATACCAAAAACGTAGAAGTTTTATTATATGGAAAGAGAATGTGATTTATCTTCCTGAAATATAGAACTGAGCCAATTACATCTAAAAACTCCAACTTTTAAGTAATAGCCTTGGAGAAAAGGGACAAATTTAGAAGTAGGTTATTTTGTGGTAATGGACTGAGGTTCAAAGGGGATCATGATAAATATCTAAACAACTGCTCAAGATGTGAGCTATCATGACTTGTAGCCACTATAATTGGTTGCATCTATAATTCTTTCCTGATACTGAGAGTTAGAATCCTAAACCTTTGGCTTTCTCTTGGCCTGGAAAGTAGTCGTTACCCCATATATTATAAATCAGGCTCATTGCATTGAGGGAAATGTCCAGATCATGAAAATCATCAACATGGAGATGGGAAAAAGGGTTACAAAAGCAAAGATGGAGGAATTAGATTCTGTGCTTTTGTTACCATTTTCACGCTTTCCCTTTTATTCATGTACATAATGAAACATTAAAATTTCTTTTAAAATTGCCAATGAAAAATAATTCAACCTAAAAATTCAAATATTCATATAAAGGTCTTCAGATAAAAGTGGTAAACTGTAAAAATGGCCATAAATTATCCATGTCCTTGCACCCAGGCTCTTGGAATGTAAAGCTACAGATCTTCTTCACAAGACAGGGGAGCTATGCCTCTAACCATTGCAACTAGGTGTGACTTCCTCGGACTAATGAGACATTAGCCAGCCTGAAACAAACAGGGGTTTGGAAAGTGAGTGTACATTGAACATTTTCTTTTATTGGTCTTGGAAACTGTTAGCAATATGTGAACATCTCTGGGCTAGCCTGATGGATAATAAAAGAAACCTAGCCTATTATTCCTGCAGTATGACTGCAGGAAGAATAATTTGGATTATGTGGTCATGGAACCTATGATGCAAAAACACGAGCTAGAATTTGAATTCAAGAGAAAATGAGAAAATTATTCTCCCAACAAATAAAATAGTAAGTAAAAAGACTTCAAGGTAAAATGAGTTTAGCATGTGCATCAGCTTGCTATGCGACCATAACAAACTACCACAAACTGGATGGCTAAAATAATGGAAATGTATTGTTGTGCAGTTCTGGGGGCTGGAAACCTAAGAACAAAGTGTTGGAAAGGTTGCTTCCTGCCGAGAGCTGAGGAAGAAACCGTTTTCTGCCTCTCCCCAGCTTCTGGTGGCTTGATAGCGATCTTGGTATGTCTTGGCTTGTAGAAGCATCACTTTGATCTCTGCCTTTATCTTCACACGGCATTCTCCTGTGTGTGTCCAAATTTTCATGTTTTTTAAGGACATTAGTCATATTGGGTTAAGGGCTATTATGACCAATATACCCCAGGATGATTTCCCCTTACTTAACTAATTACATCTGCTCTAAGGCTTTTTTTTTTTTTTTTTTTTTTTTTTTTTAAATTTTTGAATAAGGTCATGTTCTGAGATTCTAGGGATTAGGACTTCGTCACATGAATTTTTGGGTGGACACAAACCCATAACAGGAGATAGAACAGTTAGATTTGCTGCATAACAAACCATCCAAAAACTTTTGTTTTAAATAATATTTATTTCACCCATGATTTTGTGAGTCGTCAGTTAGAGCTGGAATCAGTTGGTGGCTTATGTGGGCTCACCAGTGCATTTGTGTTCAGCTAAGGATTAACCAAGCAACGCTGCTTCTGAAGGTCGACAGTTTGCTGGTAGAGGTGACAGGTGCAGTTAGGCTAGGTTTCTTTTATTATTCTGCTTTTATTGTCTTTATCATACTTATTTCTCTCTGAAGTTACCTACAATCCTGATTTACTTAATTTTGAATCTTCTCCACTAAAATGTAAGCCCTGTGGGAGAAGACCTCTTTATTGTTGTTTTATTACTATCCTCACAAAACTTAACATACAACAGTTTCTTAATAAATATTAATTAGACATATATATATATACACACACACACAAACCAGCAAGCATTTAAAAGCTATCTCACAATTAAAATTTTAACCTATATAAGACAGTTTCCTTCAAATAAACTCTTGAAAGCAGAGCTTATTTGAAATACAGTATGACTATTTACTTAGAAAGCCATATAGAAATTACATATAATCTATTAGTAAGATAGAAGTATCAATGTTTGGGAGTTTTTAAATTTTCTGATCTCTTAGAGATAATTCTGTCTTCAATATTGAGAGTCATGAGTACAGCCTCTAGAATAATTAAAAAGTCCAGTTGTTGGGATTTAAAGAGAAGGAGTCAGTAATTAACAAAATTGTTTCTAGATAAAGTTAAAGGAAGTTCTAGGCATAGATTAGACCTTTGCCACAAAACTGGAAAGAATAAAAATTAACAGCAAGATTAATCCTTTGTATTCACTAAGACTAAACAAGAGGCATCCTAAGGAATGAGAAAGGGAGATGGTGGGTGACATTGGAGAAAGGGTATTAGAAATAAGATAGTAGACACTGGAGGATAATGTTGAAAGAAGAGTTAGAATTAGGAAGCTGACAACACCTATGAAGCTATGTCCTAATAGGAGATTTTCACTTCTATGAATACCATACATTGCCCACACAGATAACCAGTTCTTCTTAACATAGGCATCTGATTGTTGCTTGCAAGATTCCCATCAATCTTTCAAGTAAAAGTCACTTTATAAATCTGACCCTCTGTCAAAATCTCCCCTTTGCAATGACAGGGCGTTTCATCATCTTGCTGAGACAAAGTGGGTCTCTGAATATCCAGAGGAGTTGCAGAGTAGAAGCTGAAACTTCCAAACCTGGTCTCCGACATCATGGCCTGGATTAATAAGAGTGGATTAAGGTGGACAGTTAAAAATAAACAAACATTCATCACTATATCTCTTGCATATGCATATTAACTACTTGGATAATGCTACGAAGAAGATGCTATTTCACATAGATACTGATTCTTTCAGTACCACAGTTATATGCATAGGTATGGCATAACTGTCAGTTCTGTTTCTTCAAATTATGTAATCCTCCCTTGAAGCAGTTCTGCACAGAGACCTTGATGAAAATAATTTACTTTAATTATAGGGATTTGAGCCCCTTCAGAGATACGGGACATGATGCAGAATCATAGCTACTTACTCTCTTTATATATTTTTCTACATTAGCTGGAAATAAAATGCATTTTTATTAAAAATAATCTAATAGAAAAAGTTGTAGCCATATGTTACCTTAGACATTTTTTTTAAATTACCACCCAAAATGAATTCAGTACCCTGAATCCATCATGGTTGAAATATCTCAATTTTTAAAGAAGGTATTTACATTGAAATTGCATAGCATGATGATTATTTTAGTTGGTTTCCCAGAGCCAAGTTATCACATACCTAAAACCTCCTCCTCTTGAATCCATACACACTAAAAGCATTTAAAAATCATATGTGTATACAAGGGGAGATATGTACATTAACTGGTAAAACTCAAATAAATATCTGTATCTATATATAAGATGCACAGAATCAATATACATATATAAAAGTCAATATGTAAACCACACACATATAATTTCATCCTATAGTCTTCACAACAGATTTAATAATTTTATTATCTATTTTGGGAGAAAACATTATAGAATCAATTGGTTTACCCTGATTTTACTTTAGTATGCTATAAAAAATAAGAATAAGTTACAGGGCATTATAGAATAAAAGACAAATAAATGATAGAGACCAAAGAACTCTACCTTCTTGGATACTATAGTCCTAATAGTAGAAATATTAATAGTAACCACCAGCACTTGATTATTTATTGTTATACTTATGCTGTACTGTATACTCTCAGTAGAGATTTAAAAATATATGTAAATGTTCTAATATTTACTCATTTTGCACAGCTTTATTGTGTATAGTCTCAGGGATATTATATTATTTGGGAAATAGTTGAGAGTCTAATTCATAATTTTAGAGAGTTGCTTAAGCCAACATGCAAATTTCAAAGCATATTTGTAGTTTGTGTAACAAGCAATGTGTACGGAATCATTGATACTCATATTTCCTAAAGGAACATTTGCTTAAGCTATTGGAAATCTAGACCTAGTTTTTTTTTTTTGTTTTTTTTTTTTTTGAGACGGAGTCTTGCTCTGCCGCCCAGGCTGGAGTGCAGTGGCCGGATCTCAGCTCACTGCAAGCTCCGCCTCCCGGGTTCACGCCATTCTCCTGCCTCAGCCTCCCGAGTAGCTGGGATTACAGGCGCCCGCCACCTCGCCCGGCTAGTTTTTTGTATTTTTTAGTAGACCTAGTTAACTTCAAACCAAGTCAGATAAGCAGTCTTTTGTGTGAGTGTATGTGCAAGTGTGTCTTGTAAAACATCAAACCTGAAAGCATTCCCTGTTGCTGTTTTAGGAAACAATAGCACATTTTTCTCAAGTTTTTCTGTAGAAAGTCTCTACTTCAGTTTCTGCATTTCTAATAAGTCTTCGTCTATTTGTTTTTGCTCATATCAAAAGTCATTACAAGTAAAGTAACAGACATAAACACATATATATGACACACATATACAGATACAGCTATAAATACACATACAGATATTTTTAAGAGCATTCCTTTGGATTATGGCATTTCTGAAGGAAAAAACAGATCAGTATCAAATCTGCGGAAGTCATACATTCTAAACCTGAATAAAGGCTTATTGTGGCAAATATTAAAAATGGTAACCAAACTGACATTTCCAGATCTTCAGCATATAGCTTAAAAACTGGTACGTATCTACCACTTACCAGGATGCACTCAGCTCAAAACAACTTAAAAATTTCAGTCATCTCCAATTCCTTATAGCTCACAGTATTTATAAAATATATCCTATCTAATGTCTACAAGAATGATTATATTCACCATCTTTATAATGGTAAACAGTAGGAAAAAGCAGTTACGATTTATTGACCACGCCATTCCAAACAGGTAAGAGATACTATCAGGACTCACACATGCAGTGCAAACTTACTTTGCTAATGTATTTAAAGAATACGTAGATCTGACAAAGCTGGTAGGCAGATGGGGTTGTCATACATAGAGGCAAGAATAACAAGTCTGTCTTTTATAGTATCATAACAATATAAGCTTTAGATAATATCTTCTTGCTTAAGACATTTCCGTGATTCCTCATTGTCTACTTACTTTAAATACCTACAGGTGGCTTGTATATTTACCCTTGCAAAAATCACTTTGACCATGACAACAGTCATACCTGAATTCAGTCAACCTGTACCTGAATTAGGTATAAGAAATAGAGAATTGAGAAAGATTCTGATATAGAACAAGTTTCAGAATGAGGGTTTTCTATACTTGGTCACTGTTTTGCTATGTTGCAAGAGGAAAGACAGCAGTTTAGGGCAAGATTAAGGTTCCAGGTTCTATAAGCAGGTGCATGGTAATTTTTGGTGCATCTCTTGCAATAGTAGGTGCATAATAGGGAAAAATGCATTGCTTTTAAATTTCTGCCCATGTACAATCAACATTTCTGTGAGATGCCTGGTTGCAAAAGGATGGTCCTCATAGATAATATTAAGTGATATCTTTGTTCTTTTTATTGTGCCATGTCCTTCTACCACTACAAGCATCACCACCATCACTACAATCAGAGCAGCAGAAGCAGTAAAATTAGGTTTAAAAATTAGGCATCGGCCGAGCGCGGTGGCTCAAGCCTGTAATCCCAGCACTTTGGGAGGCCGAGACGGGCAGATCACGAGGTCAGGAGATCGAGACCATCCTGGCTAACATGGTGAAACCCCGTCTCTAATAAAAAAAAAAAAATACAAAAAACTAGCCGGGCGAGGTGGCGGGCGCCTGTAGTCCTGGCTACTCGGGAGGCTGAGGCAGGAGAATGGCGTAAACCCGGGAGGCGGAGCTTGCAGTGAGCTGAGATCCGGCCACTGCACTCCAGCCTGGCGACAGAGCGAGACTCCGTCTCAAAAAAAAAAAAAAAAAAAAAATAGGCATCTTCACAGAGTTTAAATAGAATTAAAAAATCTGGTGATGAGCAGTAGCTGCTTGCGTAGCCCTTTGGCAGAAACTAAACTATAGTCAGGAAAGGAAATCCTGTAAGAGGATGTACTGTAATGGTAGAAAAGGAACTTCCACATTCAGGCAGGCTCTGCATGGGACTTTGTCTGTTGAGAGGAGGGTGAACAAGACAGGGAAGACTACCACCATGCCTGCAGCTAGTAACTCCACAGTTGCATGCTTACCTGAGGCGGCTGGAGGGCTGTTCCTGCAAACCTGAGCAAGCATTACAGTGTTCTAGTAACTGGGTTTTTATATGACTTTGGAATGGTAGGCAAGTACTCCCAATGTAAAATATGGTTCAGCAGGGATTGGTAGCATGCAACTGTAGTCCTAGCTACTTGAAAGGCTGAGACAAGAGGATCTCTTGAGCCCAGGATTTCTAGACTAGACTGGTCCACATCATAAGATCCTATCTCAAAAAC
The DNA here is from genome assembly GCF_003255815.1 of Theropithecus gelada. NCBI lineage: Eukaryota > Metazoa > Chordata > Mammalia > Primates > Cercopithecidae > Theropithecus > Theropithecus gelada. The sequence goes on from NC_037673.1 coordinate 19,338,973, forward strand.
AAACAAACAAACAAACAAAAATCCCAAAACCAAAAATCAAAAACAAACAAAAATATATATGGCTGAAAAAGGGGTTTGTTGGGGGCAACCATTGGATGGAGAAGGAAGAGGGAAGATACATTTCCCACTCAGAAAAAAAGCTTGTGAATGACATTTTTCAAAACAAAAGAACAAAAAGAAAACTAGACAAAAAACACAAATAAGAGAAATTATTTAATTAAAAAGGAAGTTTAAGCTGGGCATGGTGGCTCACGCCTGTAATCTCAGCACTTTGGGAGGCTAAGGCGGGTCCATCTCTTGAGGTCAGGAGGTTTGAGACCAGCCTGGTCAACATGGTGAAACCCCGTCTCTATTAAAAATACAAAAATTAGCCTGGTGTAGTGCACCTGTAATCCCAGCTAATCGGGAGGCTGAGGAACAAGAACTACTTGAACCTGGGAAGCAGAGGTTACTGTGAGCCAAGATCTGCCACTGCACTCCAGCCTGAGCCACAAAGGGAGACTCTGTCTCAAAAAAAAAAAAGGAAGTCTAAGACATGTTCATAAAGACTTAAGTTTATTAAAGGACATATAAAGAGATAATAGAATAATAACATCCATAAACAGGAACAGTAGGTCAAACAACACTGTGTATTAATTGAGAAGTAGATATGAAAAAATGATCAGAAGCACTGGAATAAATATTTTCATTGAAGCCAGACACTCAACTTATGGGCTATGTTATCTCAGTTAGCATTCCCTAAAATGCAATTCTCTTATACATTAGAGACTGACGTTGAGGCACTAAAAAATTAAGTGCAATATTCAACAACGTGTAACCAGAGGGGCAGGAGTCTAACTCAGGTGTCACAGATGCGGAAACTGATGTGATCTCCAAACCTCTGTTACCTTCCCATGACATAAAATTAAGTTGCATTTACAGAACTAGAGCCATTTTTTTTTTTTTTTTTGAGACGGAGTCTTGCTCTGTCGCCCAGGCTGGAGTGCAGGGGCGCGATCTCGGCTCACTGCAAGCTCCTCCTCCCGGGATCACACCATTCTCCTGCCTCAGCCTCCCGAGTAGCTGGGGCTACAGGTGCCCGCCACCTCGCCCAGCTAATTTTTTTTTTTTTTGGTATATTTTGTAGAGAGGGGTTTCACCGTGTTAGCCAGGGTGGTCTTGGTCTCCTGACCTCGTGATCCGCCCACCTTGGCCTCCCAAAGTGCTAGGATTACAGGCGTGAGACGCCGCGCCCGAGCTTATAATTGCAGTCACAGTGTGTGTGTGTATAAATATGTACATATATATATATAAATGGCGGTTTATAGATAGAGTCTAGAAAATATGTAAAAGTAATGACAAGGGTTATCAGCCTCTAGTCTCATAATATCTATTCAGAACCTTGTTAAATATGCAATAGGAAGTAGGTATCAGCTTGCATTTTTTCAACATTCAAAATGTTTTGAGCTTTTCTTTATTCCAGGCACTGAGTTCAAGTCCAGAGAATAATGTTCTGCAAAATAGAATCAGTTTTTTAGTGAGCCCACAGTCTCAGGAAGAGGAAAGATACTAATAAAAAGAGAGTCATAAATGTGGTAAGTATTGTGCAAAATGTAAAAGGCGACACAATGTATCAGAACTTATTTGAATTAACTCTAGGTTTTGCCCCAGAAAATGCTCAATTTTAATGCTTTTAGGGTGACATGGTAAATATGAGTTCATAGGCTGTTAGGAGGTAGAACCAAAATAACTTTGATTAATAGTTTCTCTGGAAGTTTATTAATAATGTAAGAATTTTAGAACATATCCAGCTTCCTTAGCATGAAAAGTGGAGGGTTTCCCCAAAGGGCAAGAGACGATTAAAATTGTCTCATCAGGTTAAGTTCAGAGAAGTACTGCCAGCAGTTATAGTTCAAAAGAAACTATGAATAATACACCATCTTTTCTGAAATTGAGGGAAAAAATGATGAAGGGGCAAAAGTCAGAGTATTATGAACAAACATGTGGATGGACTGTCTTCTGAGAAAGATCAGCATCATGAATTTTTAAAAGAGGTTTCAACCACTAGTTATCAGTAGGAAAGAATGCTATTATTAATGCAAAGGGGTACTGTGTTTGTTGTTTTAAATATGGGCTCTGTAAAAGTGTTAGAAATGCAACACAGTACCTTCTATGAGCAAAAGCATGTAAGACAACTGATTGTAAAGAGAATACAGCAAATCAACTTGAACAGGAAAGTGAGAGTATCAAAATAGTTCCTGTTGATACTCTTTAAAAAAAAAAACACTCTTGGAAGGGAAAATTATTGGTTTTAGCTCAATAGTGTGATGGTGTCACAGACAGGAAAGAGAAAAATGCAAGGATAAAGAAGGGAGCTATATAATTTCAGCACAGTCATTATCTTTCGTTAGAAAATTGCAACGGTGGCTTTTAAGTAAAAGGAAATTGGCCATTAACGAATGGCGTAAATGATTCCATGTCTAAACAAATCTTTTCCAAAGAAATCTCAGAGAGATTTTAGCAGAACAAATATTATCTTATACAGAAAATGATTTCGTGAAAAAAAGTTTTTGCCAAATATCATACATATTATACATTCTCTTTATCAACTTTCACTCTTGTCCTTATTCAGCCTCTCCCCTCACCATTTCATGGGTACACTTGTGCATGCACATTCAAAATTCAATTTTTTATAGTCGTTTAATTACATCCTTGTAAGCTTTTCTCAGTACCATCTTTTCTTAAGGAGCATTCCTTAAAAGGCTACTTTCCATTTTTAAGCAGTCACGTTATTTTTATACAATCTGTAGTTTTCAAATCGTATAAATACGGCATTAAGAAATTCATGTTTTCACAAAATGAAAGTATTTGACTAGTGCTTTCTAACTTAGAGTTATCTCAAAACCAGCATGGTAGGCAGATTAATGGCCCTGCTGAAATGCCCAGGTCTCCATCCCCAGAACCTGTAGGTATGCTAGGTTGCAGGGCAAAAGGAAATGAAAGTTGCTAATTTGTTGACCTTACAATAAGGAGATTATCATGAATTATCCTGGTAGGTCTAATATAATCACAACAGTTCTTTTTTTTTTTTTTGAGACGGAGTCTCGCTCTGTCACCCAGGCTGGAGTGCAGTGGCCGGATCTCAGCTCACTGTTCTTATAAGTGGCAAAGAGAGGCAGAAGTGTTAGATTCAGAAAAGACATGAAGCCAGAAGCACAGGTCAGAGCGATGATGCCCTGTGAGAAGCAACCTAGCCACCTTGGTTGACTTTGAAGGTGAAGGAAGAGAGTCATCTAGGAATGCAGGCAGTCTGTAAACTCTAGAAGAAAGGCTTCTCCTGTAGATCCTCTAAAAAGCAAAAAAGCTCTGCGAGTATCTGGTGTCTCAGGCCGTTCTAACACCTGTAACAGAATACCATAGACCAGATGGCTTATAAATAACTGAAATTTATTTCAGTCAGTTCTGGGAGCTGGAAGGTCCTAGATCAAGGCAGATTTGATTTCTGGGAAGGATCCATCTTCTGGCTGTGCCTTTCATAATAAAAGGGGCTATAGGGATCTATCTCTTTAGGGCCTCTTTTACAAAGGCACTAATCCCATTCACGGAGTCTCTGACCCCATGACCTAGTTGCCTCTTAAAGGCACCAGCTCCTAATATTGTTACATTGGGGGTTAGGAGTTCAACTTCAGAATATCGGGAGGACACAAATGCTTAGACCACAGCACCCGCGTTTTAACCCAGTGACATTTCCAAACTACAAAACTACAAGATAGCAAATTTGTGTTGTTTTAGGCCACTACATTTGCGGTAATTTGTTCCAGCAGTAATGGGGAACTAATGCAATTGCCTACAGTCTTCCAACACCCTTTTAATCCAAAATACTTAGACATATGAAGAGGATCTTACTATGATATCCTCCTTGACTTTGCATTTATTACATTTGCAATTAAGAATAAGCAAAAGGTAGATTCAAACATATTTAAAAAGACAATGTATTTTAGACCTGTATTCACAATGATGCTCTTATTAACAGCCTGTAAGAAGCTGGGTAAGGTGACTCATGCCTGTAATCCTACTATTTTGGGAGGTTGAGGCTGGCAGGCGTCTTGAGCTCAGGAGTTTGAGATCAGCCAGGGCAATATGACAAAACTTTGTCTCTACAAAAAAATACAAAGAGTAATCAAGTGTGATGCACGTCTGTAGTTCCAGCTACTTGGGAGGCTGAGGCAGGAGGATTGTTTGGGCCTGAAAGACCAAGGCTGTAGTGAACCCTGCTTGTGCCACTGCACTCCAGCCTAGGTGACAAAGTGAGACTCTGTCTTAAAAAAAAAAGCCTATAAGGGTGATGACATGTGTCATTAAATATATCAACTTTAATGATAATTTAAATTGGATAATTTGCCTGCAACTATTTTAAATATTAGCAATTTTATATAAGCCTCCATGTATGTAACAAACGTATCGCTTAGACCGGATACTCAAAGTGTTAAAAAGTGACGGTTTAAGAAAAAGAATTCATACAAATAAATCAAACCTGAAATCAGTACTATGCCAACATCTCATTGGTCATGTGGGAATTTTAATCTCAGTAAAATCTCAGTTTACTTTCCATTCTAATTTTATGTAAGGATCTTAGAGGTCTAACATACATTTACAATATAATGAACAACAGTGGTGCTGCTGATATGAACATTGTTCAGAACCTCAGAGACCACTGTAAAGGTCCAAAATGCATTGACCCATTTGTTCTCTCACATTCAGGAGAAACTGCCATTTCATTTTCAGTTTTTTATTTCATCAAATATTAAATTGGAATCAATATTTAAACATTTTAAAATGTGTATTGTTTGTATATTCTTTGCGCTAGAAATTGAGCACTGGTTAAACTGAACTAAATTCCTTTTCTCAGAAGGTTTACCCTGTGGTCTATCGTTGAAAACTAAGAGTCAGCATTGTGCTTTGTTTTTTGTTGTGTGTGTGTGTGTATTGTGTGTGTGTATGTGTTGTTTTTACCCTGCTAAGAATAGGGGAATGACTGAGGGGCTGGCCAACAGAACTGAAATTAAGATCTAAATGAATTATTATACCACCACTGAAAAATGTGCTATTATATTTTAAAAATCAAATAATTTCAGTAATATGAGTGTACCTTGGTGACTGTCAGCCTTTGAGAGATCCGATTTGTTAAAAACAAATAAAGACATGGATAGAAATGATTCCTGCTATGTTTATTTGCTGCCTATAAAACCTTGTAACCTAGAAATAAAATACTTTATATTTTTTGTCACAATAACATCATCAAAAATTTTGAACAGATACAGGTTAAGATAATACATTTTATTACATATGACAATGTGGATGGGTTATGAGTTTCAGAGGCAAAACCATATCATTAAATAATTATTATGATAAGCAGTATCTTAAATGACCCCCAATGATCCCAGTTTCCGGGAATCCATGCCTTTGTGCAACAATCACCTCTACAGTGTGGAATGCATGTATTTGAGTCACTTTTGGAGAATGTAACACCACAGAAAGGATGCGATGCCACTTCTGAAGTTAGATTATAAAAAGTTTCTGGCTTTCATCCTAGGCACTCTTATTGATATAGAGAATGCAAGAGGGAGTACTCAAAGACATAAATGGTGGTGAATAATGTTCTAGGTTTTAATACAGAGATTAATGTTGCATCAGATAAAAGATGCATTCACATCTAGACATATGTTATTGTAATTGCAATTGTTGAGAAGAAAAATAGGATGTTTAATTTTACAAAGAAAAAAGAAATGTAGGAAAGTAGAAATTGTGCCAGCCTAATAAATGTCAGGAAAAAAGACAAAAAATAAATTTTGTAAATGCAAAATGAAATTATAAAAATAATGACAAGTATGTCAAGCAACACAACAAATAAAAAGTTACATATTTTAAATCTACTATACATTGGGAGTGTGTGTGTTTATGTGTATATTTAATTTGCTTTATGTCAACAAACCTTAGATTGGCTTAAACAATTATAAAAGTAACAACTCAAAATTATATTCTACTTAACAATTCACTTATACCTCAAAATCATAGTTTAGAAGCTAAAAAAGGACAATAGTACAAAATCTTTTATATACTAAACTAGTCTAATCCCAATTTTTTTAAAAGGATAACAATAAACTTGAAAAGATTAAAAAGATTAATAAAAATAAAACTTCAGAATATATATGAAAATTCTATATAGAATAATATGAATAATAATTGGATTTTATAGAACTTTTTAAAGGACTTATGATATAGTGATATTTAGAATATGTTTATCATAAAGTTAAAATAATTTCAAAATATTCTTAATTAATGCTGAAGCATATTAAATTAATCCCCAAATCTACAGCTATAAACAAGTAAGTGAATAAATCAACAGACTAATAATATAAGCTGCAAACATAATTGCTCCAAACTAACAGTCCTTATCATGGTGAAATACTGGCAGCATTACTTTGAATTTGATAACAAATGAATGCACTTACTATTATCAGTCTAGTTTCCATTTGTTAGGGTTACCCAATGTAACTAACATTACATAAAAGGAAACAAGTAGTATTGCATAAGAAGCATTTGTTTCTATATATATCAGCATATACAGTTAGAGGACATATTGGGGGAAAATATTCCCCTACAAACACCAACTGAAAAAAAATTAAATATCTAAGCATAACCCAAGGAAGAAATATTAAGGATTCTTATGAAGATAACTATAGTTCTCCAATATGAGATAGTAATGTGCTCTGTGTGTGTGTGTGTGTGTGTGTGTGTGTGATGGTTATTCCTGAGTATCAACTTGATTGGATTGAAGGATGCAATGTATTGGTTCTGGGTGTGTCTGTGAGGGTGTTGCCAAAGGAGATTAACATTTGAATCAGTGGACTGGGAGAGGCAGACCCACCCTCAATGTGGGTGGGCACCATCTAATTAGCTGCCAATGCAGCTAGAATAAAAGCAGGCAGAGGAATGTGGAAGGACCAGACTGGCTGAGTCTTCCAGCCTTCATCTTTCTCCCATGTTGGATGCTTCCTGTCCTCAAACATCAAGCTCCAAGTTCTTCAGCTTTTGGACTCTTGGACCTACACCAGTGGTTCTCCAGGGGCTGTCGGCCTTTCAGCCACAGACTAACAGTAGCCCCATTGGCTTCCCTACTTTTGAGGTTTTGGGACTCTGACTGGCTTTCTTACTTCTCATCTTGCAGACGGCCTGCTGTGGAACTTCACCTTGTGATCATGTGAGTCAATACTCCTTAATAAACACCCCTACATATATACATCAATTCTATTATTTCTGTCCCTGTAGAGACCCCTGACTAGTACAATGTGTAAGTGTAGAGTCTTGGGGGAGGGGAACACTCACAGTTAATCCTCAATAGTGAATTAAAAAATGCCCAAGACACATTATAAGAGAAAAATATGTAAAAGAGAAAAATGAGAGACCAAGAGAAACAAGGAGTAAGGGGATATTGGCAGGGAAAACCACAGGAAAAGTTCATGACTTAAAAGAAAAACACACTAAGAGGAGATACCTTCAACTGGTCGGAGAAGAGGAGTTTTAAATTTTCTTCTCAATAGGATTCTGAATTGTGTAAATTGTATAATATGTATGCATCAATTTTACATTGCCAAACAATGAAAAAAGATTTTAAAATGGAAAACAAAGTTGCAAATTTTGTCTAATGCATCAAGGAATAGTTGTATAAAATTTTAAAAATTGCATGAGTTGAAAGACATGATTAGCGGGATTTACATTTGCACATCAACAACAGGAAGTTAGAAGATGGTAGAAATTTAAAAGATGTGATGTTCACTTAGGTAAATATTCTCATCATATCAGTTTGCAAGGTTTTACCCTACTTAATTAACTTACATGAAGAGGCAGAGGTGGAAATGAGTTTGCTCAGGTGGGCATTTTCATCCAGAGCTGAAGATGTTATTAGGCATAAACACACACACACACACACACAGCTTCTCATTTGGAGGATTGGTTCGAGTTAATTTGGTTTATAGCTATGCTTTAGAGAAATGACAATTTTCAAATAGAGATTAGATGCAGTATAATAAGTCCTTTACTGTAATTTAATACTTTCTAGAAGGATTTGATTGCCCATTTGGTTCATCTGCTAGTTCTGTTTATCAAGATGTATGCAAGATTGTTTTAAACAAATTACAACCACCCCCACTAAATGAACTTTCAAGGGGACATTTGCGAAATATTTATAGGTATGTAAATGCTGTGAAGGACACAGCTTCACATCGTCTCATCTCTGCCACCTCATGTGGCAGATCTCGTAAAATGATCCCACGTCAATATACCTATTAGTAGAACTGCTTGTAAACTTTATGGAGTAATACTAAACATCAAAAAATATAGAAATCTAAGGTTAGCATTGGATAAAAATATTCAATACTCAATTTGAGGTAGAAAGAATATTATCAACTACTGTATTTCAAAGCATTCAGAATGTTTGGTGTCTAACAATAACATCCAAATGAGAAAGCGCTGGTTAAGAGCACATGGATTTGTCTTCCTCTGTCACCTCTCTTCTTTGCTAGACATCTGCAGGTTTTATTTAGTCTGTGCTCCACATTATTTATCTTAATGAGATCTAATGTTCTGCCTTAATAAGAGACTGAGTAAGAAAATAAAATTAGATAATGCTGACTTAAGAATGAGCTTTAAGGTAAAGAGAAAAAAAAGAAGATGGACAGATGATGTCCAGATGAAGTTATTTTGAAATATTTTATTTGAAATACCTGCAGAGAAGCACAGGTAAACAAGGAAGATCTGACTTGGGAGATATACCTGCATAGGGTTGATTTAAATCAGACATATATGTTATTATTCTCCACTTTCTTTACTGGCTCCAAAATAGCCTAGTGCAACATACTGTGTGATCCCTCTGATTAAGCTAGTATTGTATACTTGGCAAAAAACAAAAACAAAAACAAACAAACTACTAATTTTAAAGACTGAAAATCAACCTATTATATATTTTAAAGACATTGTGACCTTTTTAAAATGTAAGACTTAAGGGGGAGAAAAATGAAAGTTAAATGTATCAACTCAGAATATTTTTCTACAGCCTAGAAAATCATACTTTATTCTATTTAGTTGGGAAGAGGCCAGCACTTTTTAAAATTTAACTCTTCAAATCATGTTCAACTTTAAATATGTTCTTTTATCCTGCACCTCTGGGCTCCAGGTTCTTTGACATGCAGCTCTTCTGCTAATGTCTGCCCTGAAAATGAATTATCTTCTTTTTCATTTAAGTTCCCTAGAGCAATTGTTACAGGGGGGAGGGAGAGGACGAAGTCACAGGAACACTGAATGTAGAAGAAATGTAATGAGAAACCACGGTGGAGGGAAGGCAGCAGGGATCGAAAGGGGTCAGAACTAAAATTAGTGACTGGGGGTGATTTCTCCCACTGCACTTTTCCAGGGTAAAACTTTGTGAATTTCTCATATGACAAAGCAAAAAATTAACGGTGTGTTTGACATAAGGATCCAGACATTTTACCATGTATATTAGTAAAAGTGATAGGGAGAAATGTGAAAACTGCTCTTCAAGAAATATTATTTTCTGTCTCTTTACTCCACCTGGGGTTAACCAAAATAATGCAGTATCTTTGCATTGTAGAGTAAAAGTGAAAGTAAACATAGGGTGGTGGTTATGCAGATAACAAAATACATAATAAAATGTACAATGTGGTAAATATAGAGCCGATGGAAAGGGAGACTATTCAACTCTAATTTGTATCTCCATTTTTAAATCAATAAATTATATTCTCCATATAAAGGAATAAATGCAACATGAGTGACAGAATCGCAACTTGTGAGTCTAGCAGCCTCCTGTGTATTTTTTTGAGTGGCTGTGTGTGGTGTACTCTTAGAGTGACTGGATGTGGTTGAACAGATATGCAATGAATGGGACAACATCTGTGAATAAACCTTGTAGTTAATATATTTGTTGAACTTAGCATTCTTTGTTCACAATTGTCCTAATTGTTCATGGATAAACCATCATCTTTCTAACCCTAAGGTAATTGGTATGGGAAATCCATAGGGCCTGAGATCTGTAATGACACTACATGCTGATTTTTCCTTTTCACAGGAACAAATGAGACTGGTAAATCATGACTACTGTCAATGATCTGCTGATCCTCTACTCTCAGGGGTCTCCTTTCTGCCTGACATCACTAACAGGATGGTTAGAGCAACTAGTTGCAAAAATAAGAATTTAAGTCTTAAGTACCATCTCTCAGGACTCTACTGAAGTCCCTTTCTAGTTCTAATGTCAAGAGGCCATGCTAGTAAGTATTGACAATTTATGACATTAACATATCACTGTAACTGATATGTGATGAGTGGATGAGTTTACTAAGCAATCTTACTTCACATGTGGGTGTAAATTTAATATACTCCCTATAGTTAAATAAGTTTCTACTATTTTACTGTCAATTTTGCTTTGCCTCAACCATGATTGTTTTTGAACAAGGTATGCCAGCACACTGTTGCTCTCCATATCCCTTCCAAGGGACTGAAGGATACTACCTAAAGTTCTTTGTTTTGTAAGTTTTGTATTGCTTTGTTTTGTAAAGAACTTTCTTTCTTTTTTTTTTTTTTTTTTGCTCTTTTTCATAATTGTGAGTTGCAAAATTACATATTTATGTATTTTCAAAGGTATAATGTAATTGCAAATTACATTGTAAATTGTAAATGATTATCTTCAGGAATTTCAAACTGATGCCTCCGTACAATAACATGGCCAAAAATTTCCTCAAATTATGGGAATAGTCACCCCATATTCTCTCAAGGAACTCAGTTGCAGATTTGAAAATTAATTTTCTATTAGCTTTTTTTCTAATATCACCTTGATCATTACTAAGTGTTAGCTCTCAGTCTCAAGAACTCTCAAAAAATTAAAAACAAATGAAAAACAAAAGACAATCAAAAGTCCCTTTTCTTCCTTAGACAAAACACTGAGGGAGTGTTTTGTCAGAAGGTTGTTAAGAACAGCTGCTGAAAGAGAATAGTAGGTTTGTGAAACGCACTTGCTTGGTCTGTATCTCTTGGTGTCCCGATTTCAATCCCAATGTAATAAAAGGTAATTAATTATATTCTCTTCCAGAAAGGGGCATTCAAAGATCTTAGAAATATTATAATAGAAACTATGTATATAAGCTGGTGGGGCAGATGATTTCTAAAAACTCATTGAGAATGGACAAACAGTACGAAGTAGAGAATGATGAAATTAAATCACAATCTTTGCTTCAACAAACAACAGATTGATAGGTGTGGCAAAATTTTGTAAATGATGGTTTTATAAATGGTTTGTGAGTCCATACAATGTATTAGGTAATGGTTAAAATATCTATTGGTCCTACTCTACTCTAAGAATTCATGAAAAATTTATTCAGTATTTAAAAATGTAGACAGCGACTGTATATTTTTAGTAGCTATTTAAAACAAATCTTTGTTTTAATTCATAAGAAAGAAGAAATCTTTGTTCAATGATTGAGAAGTTAGGATGAACACATGTGTTTTGAATAAACATTCCTGGAAATTTGTAATTTTTTTTTCACTAGGTAACATAATTTTACTGCCTTACTGTAAATAATGCTATAAATGGTAAATAATATAGAAAAATACTGAAAGGGCAGAATAATTAAAAAGTGTTTTTGTCATCAAATAGTAAACCATACCTTTAAACCATTTTAACATAATAGTATTGGATTTTAATAGCAATAGAAAATAATTTCTGGAAGCTGAATGAAGAACGCAAAATTATATCCTAGTTTGTATAGGAATTTAAGCTATGACAGGGCGGTATTTCATTTCTATGGAAATAGAGTTGTTGCTGAAAAAATATGTTATGTATTTGGAAAAATGCATTTATAATTTAATTTAATATTATGGAAAAAGGAATGTAAATTTTATAAAGGTAAAATATTTTAAAAGAATCAAAAGTCAGCAAATGCTAGGGGGATAAATACACGTTAGGAATAATGACACGTAGAAAAAGGAAACACAGAAGCAATATACAATATATAATGTTTGACTATGCACATTTTATACTTTTTAATTTAAAATTATACCATTACACAGCTTTAAAACAAAAAGATTAGCAAATGCTTAACAAAGATAAACTTTTGATATTTATATTGCCCAAGCATCTGCTGCTATTTAGTAAGAAAAAGACCAAGTAAAGTTAAACAAAAACAAACAAACAAAAAAACTTTGGCATGATGTGAATTCACAGAAGAGACTATCTGAACAAGATCTACAAGTTTCCAATAGATTGAAGGGAAGATAATCAGTCTTCGAGGTTGTTAAAGAAAGTTAACAAAAATACCAATGAAATATCTTCCTTGTCATAAGGAAAGATTAAATATGTAACAGCCAGTGCTTTGAGGAATATAGGGACTATGGCATAGCAATACAGTGCTGTTAAAAATGTGCACAAGTAGAGTAATTTTAATGCAATTTGATAATAGGAATTAAAATAAATATATTTAATATGTTTTATAGAGAAAGAATATAAAGAATAACAGATAATACCTTATTTTATAAATAATAAATATTCTTTAGTTAAAAATCTTACTTTATGTAAGTATCTAGAGATAAAATAATTACTTTGTAAAATGATACAATGATGATTTTTGAGTCTTTCATAACACCAGAAAACTGGGAACTTCTGTAATATCCATCAATAGAAAAAATGGTTAAATAACCAATGGTGCATTTTAAAGAAAACATACTCTGCAAGTATTTAATATTATACATTATATATATATAATCTAAACACAAGCAACAAAACAATAAGACAAATAGAACATTATTAAACAAAAAACTTCTGCATAGAAAGAAAAATAATCAACAGAACAAATAGACAACTAATTTATAAGAAACTCATTCAACTCCAGAATAACAAAATAAAAATAAGAACAAAAAACCCATTATAAAGTGGCCAAAGGACATGAGTAGATATTTTTCAAAAGACATAGAAATGGCCAAAAAGCATATGAAGAGATGCTCAGTATCACTAATTATTAGAGAAATTTAAATTAAAACCACAACGAGATATCATCTTACACTGGTGTAAATGGCTATTAAAAATGAAAACAAACAAACAGGTGTTGGTGAGAATGCAGAGAATAGGGAACACTTATTCCCTATGTAAATTAGTATAACCTCTATGAAAAACAGTATGGAAATTTCTCAAATAACTATAAATATAATTACCCTTCAGTGTAGCAGTGCCCACTCCTGGGCATCTACCCAAAGAAAATAAATCATTATGTCAAAAAGATGTCTGTACTTGTATGCTTATTGCAGCACTATTTACAATGGTAAAGATATGGAATTAACCTAAGTGACCATTAATGGATGATTGGATAAAGAAAATGTGTCTTAGTAATAGAATGATTTATATTCCTTTGGATATATACCCAATAATGGGATTGCTGGGTTGAATGGTATGTCTTTCTTTAGGTCTTTGAAGAATCTCTACACTGTCTTCCACAATGGTTGAACTAATTTACACTCCCATCAACAGTGTATGATCGTTCCTTTTTTTCCAAAACTTTGCCAGCATCCATTGTAGAGTCTCACTCTGTCACCCATGCTGGAGTGCAGTGGTGCAATCTCAGCTCACTGCAACCTCTGCATCCCGGGTTCAAGTGATTCTCCTGCCTAAGCCTCCTAAGTAACTGGGTTTACAGGTATGTGCCACCACACCTGGCTAATTTTTTTGTGTGTGTATTTTTAGTAGAGACGAGGTTTCACCATGTTGGTCAGACTGATCTCGAACTCCAGGCCTCATGATCTGCCTACCTCAGCCTCCCAAAGTGCTGGGGATTACAGGCATGAGTCACCGTGCCTGGACATTTTTTGACTTTTTACTAATAGCCATTCTGACTAGTGTCAGATGGTATCTCATTGTGGTTTTGATTTGCATTCCTCTAACGATCAGTGATGTTGAGCTTTTCTCATATGATTGTTGGCTGCATGTAAAAACACATACATGTGCATGTTCATCGCAGCATTATTTGCAATAGCAAAGACATAGAGTCAACTTACATGCCCATCAATGATACACTGGATAAAAAAATGTGGCACATATACCCCATGGAATACTATGCACCCATGAAAAAGAATGATATCATGTCCTTTGCAGGGAAATGGATAGAGCTGGAGGTCATTATCTGTAGCCAACTAACACAGAAACAGAGAACCTAATACCACATGTTCTCACTTATAAGTGGGAGCTAAATGATGAGAAAACATGGATACATAGAGGAGAACAACACACACTGAGGTCTTTTGGACTTTTGCAGGGTGAAGGGTGGGAGGAGGGAGAGGGCCAGGAGAAATAACTAACAGGTGCTAGGATTAATACCTGGGTGACCAAATAATCTGTACAACAAACTCCAATGACACAAGTTTACCTGTGTTAACAAACCTGTATAGGTATCCCTGAAATTAAAATAAAAGCTAAAAATAATTTAAAAAAGAAAATATGATATATATATACACGTATGTATACACACACACACACAAAAAAAAATGGGATACTATTTAGCCATAAAAAATTAAATAATATCTTTTTTAGAAACATGGATGTAACTGGAGGACATTATCTTGAGGGAAACAACTAAGAAATAGAAAGACAAATACCACATGTTCCTAGCTGTAAGTGTGAGCTAAATATTGTGTCTGCATGGACATAGGGTATAGAATAATAGACATTGGAGACTCAAAAGGATAAGAGGTGGGAGTGGGGTGAGGGATGATAAATTGAAGAGGGTGGGAGTGGGTTGAAGGATGATAAATTACTTAATCAGTACAATGTACATTATTTGCATGGTAGTTATACTAAAATCTCAAGATTTCACCACTGCTTAGTATATGCATGTAACAAAACTGCATTTGTACCCCTTAAATTTCTACCAATAAAAAATAATACATTTAAATAAAATAGAATGCATACATTGACAGACTAAAAACTGATATTGACAATTGAAAAGTTTTACTATACATGTCAAATACCACATAATTTTTGTGCATTTCTGGTATTTCAATGCAGTTTCAGATTATACTTTCAAAGTTATGCAAAAATTCAAAACAAATGTGTTATGTGTTTAAGTCTTCAGAGAGGATGGATTTCATTGTAGCACTCCTTTGCGTCTTAACATTTTTCAATACAATGAACACAATTGTAGAAGTCCGTGTATTAATTCTGCCAAATATCCAGGGCTTGAAAGGTAATTAATATCTTGTTGAAGGTATTAAACCTATACAAATAGAATCTAGGAGCATATAAACAAAATTGTATAGAGAAGTTTTGAATTATTTTAATATTGGAGAGCTACATGGCCGGATCAGAGTGTTGGATCCATACTGTAGGTAGAGAGAGAGGGAGCTAGAGCTGGAGGCTGAGAGTAAACACCCTGAAAGAGGAGTTGCTTGTAGACTTGTTGAAATCAAATGTTTGTGGAGGGCCCCTTTTTTAAATCTCATGGCTGCTTTCATTGGAATCCTGCAACATGACCAACTTCGTCTTCCACATCAGTGGTAAACTCAGACTGAACACAGCAACAGGCTGCTTTCAGCACATATGTATCTGTCCAGTGGTTTTCCCCCAATTGTGATCCTGTTATGCATCATTTCTGGTAAACTTTTGTATCCAAATGTTGAGACTTAGAAGTTGGAGAAGTTTGTGAGTTTCTGCTACATGGATATTTCTTTTAATTCACAGAAAAATCTTTGCCTTCACTAATGGTAAAACCCGTTCTTTCTAATTTTGGCCTTCACTAACAAATTTCTGATGTGTAAGAGTATACCATTCTTTGTCTGATTTGCAATGCTAATATTACTTTATTTCCTACATGCTTATAGTCATTTCAATAAAAATGAAGCTGGAGGAGGGCCTTTTAAAGAGTTTATATGCAAATGTTAACCAGGAGTTACCCTAGTCAAACTTATCTGAATATTTGTATTAGAGAAATAACATAATTTGGTGGTCAAATATTTTAATTATTTTTGCAGCACAGAGGTATTGCTTTATGATAATATCCAGGATACTTTCTATGTCCCTTCTATAATTCAAGTAAAGTACAGTAAACAAACATTTATTAGACAATTAAGAATGAAAACAAAGTAAGTAATATCTTCTGTTTCTCGTATTAGATTAATGCATACTTTGGATGATCAAAGGAAAAACTGATTGGATTATTTTAATGTAATAAAAGCTGCTTCTATATATATGTTGTCTGTGTATATGTGTGTATGTTATGTGTTGTTTGTGTTTCTATGTGTTTTTGTGTGTGTATATGTGTGTTTGTGTGTGTATCTCCTGACTAAAGGAATTATATGGGATGACAATATTTATAGTCTATTAGAATTGGAATGAATCTCATCATTCATTAAGGCAGACCATTCTCCCGTATCAGTAAAACCTTTTATATCATCCTTGACCTTCAAGTACCAGGTTTTCCTTTAAGATAATATAATTATCTGGAGGTATGATTTCAAGAAGCATACATTTCTAATGTTAAAGAGCATTTAAAGATATATAATGTTGAGATATCTTCCTCCTTTTAAAATTTTTCTATTTGTCCTAACTCATCTCTTTAAATACATGTGAAGTTCATTTGTTTCCTTATTTGAATATTAGTGTATTGCAGTATATTTCAAGTTTTCACTTTTTAATCTAAGAATCCGTTAAAAGGACTAAATGTGTTTATCTGTGTCTCATGCAACATGTTTAAGAGTACAATATTGATCTTCAGAAATACCAAATATATCTTCACCTTTATGCATTTTATGTTTTATTAAAACTATGATGTTCAGATTTGGAATTGTAATGAGTCTTTAAACTATGCATGGTCCTCAAGACAACCTTAAGTTTGGGAGAGTAGAGGATAGGCATGCAAGAAGCTGTATAATAACTCTTTAAAAGATATTCACAGCCTAATCCCTCCAAACTGTTAATGTTACCTTATATGGCAAAAAATAACTTTGCAAATGCTATTATATTAAATTGAGGATTTGGAGAAGAAGAAGAGGAGATTCTTCTGGATTATACGGGAGTGCCTTAATTAAAATCTCAAATACTCTTATAGAAAGGAAGTAAATTGATGTTTGACCGAAAGCATAGAAAGAAGCCATGTGACAGAAATAGAAAGAAGCAGAGTGAGGGAGAGAAGATGCTCTGCCACAGAATGATGAACCAGATTCTGCCTCACTCTGTCAAATTTATTTGTTGAAGTCCTAACTCCAAGAACCTCAGAAAGTGACTGTATTTGGAGATTGAAGCTTTAAAGATTAATTAGGTTACAATGGGTTTGTTAAAGTGGGCCCTAATTTAATATGTGTGGCATCTTTATAAGAGAGGTTAGGGCGTAAGGAGGGAAAGGTTTGACAGGTGCATGTACTGAGGAACAGCCAAGTTAGGATAAAATGAGAGGACAACTAACTACATAGAAGTCAAGGATGGAGGCCTCAAATGAAATCACACCTGCTAACAATTTGATCTTTAAATTTGGACTTCAGAATTGTAAGACAATAAATTTCCACTGTTTAAGTCACCCAACCTCTATTATTTTGTTATGGCAGCCCAAGAAGACTAATATATACTGGCTTTGAAGTTACAGAAAGAGGCCAAGGAGCACAAGGAATGTAGCTCCAGATGTTGGAAAAAACAAAGAAGTGGATTCTATCCTATACCTCTGGAGAGCCTGCCCAAACTCTCCAATACCTTCATTTTTTCTCAGTGATACTCCAGAACAGGGAGAGAATAAATTTCTGCTACTTCAAGCCAGCAATTTGTTTACAGCACCTACAGGAAACTAATACAAGTAATAAGTTGGAGTAATAAACAGGTTGGGAACTGGGACAGAAAAACAGGCCTGAAAGAATGGGTTCCCATGGAAGTTGGCCAAAACAATATTAGTTTACTAAAATAATGTTAACTTTAAGCACAATATGAACATTATCTTCTATCAGGGGGGCAGATCATATTTAATGGCATAAGATGTTTTATTGACAGTTGATTGAATATTGAAAATCATAAAGCAAATTTTAGGAGTGGATATAATTTGAAGTAATAACCTGTTGCTAAGGTTTGAGTTCAGGGACAACGCGCTAAGGAAAGGGATTTACCAAATGCTGTGAGATATCAAAAGCCTGTAAGTCCAGGCTGGGATTCTGGCATGAATCTGCCTTCCAGGCTAATAACTGGCATTCAAATACAGAATCACATCAGAGGCTCCTACATAGATAAACTTACAGCATACTGACAACACAAATACAGGTTTTAAGATGTCAAGACTAAGCTTAAACAAAGAATGGCCCACTCTTTTGAGTCTGAGGTTACCAATTTCTAACCAAGTGTGATATGGTGAGTGGACTCAGAACCCTAATGGACTGAATATTCAACCTTAAGACTCCTGACTCACAGCTGATAGAGCTTGAAGAAGGCACTGGTGGCCCTGAGAAAAGGAGAATATGACTTCTCATTATGATAGCGTACTCACGCATTCAGGACATATGAGCGTTCATCAGCTCATGTCTTACATTGCTGAGCTATCTTAAGCTTGATGTTTCACACCAACTACTATTGGCATGTGCCCCATCCGCGAATTGACTTTTTGATACTCCAAGGCTTGAATTGATATCATTACGCTGATAGTAATTTGTGTTCTTCAATGATATTTCAGGATTTCCATTTTTCAAGGTCATATTTTACTTCCCTTCATTTTGAAGTTTAGTGTGACCATGAAATTTGCGCTAACAAATGAAATGTTAGCAGAAGCACTACAGTAGTCACTTGGTTTCTATGGGGTATGGGTTGCAGGATCGCTATGTAGACCAG
The DNA here is from genome assembly GCF_003255815.1 of Theropithecus gelada. NCBI lineage: Eukaryota > Metazoa > Chordata > Mammalia > Primates > Cercopithecidae > Theropithecus > Theropithecus gelada. The sequence continues at coordinate 19,357,856 of NC_037673.1, forward strand.
TCTATGGATGCTCAAGTCTCTGATGTAGGATATCTAACACAATGTAAATGCTATGTAAATAATATGCCATATATTTCATTTTTGTTATTTTTAATTGTTGTTATGTTTATTGCGATTTTTTTGCCTAATATTTCCAATCTGCAGTTGGTTGAATCCATGATACACAACTCATGGATATGTGGGGCCAACTTACGTTTTCCAGATGGAAGCTTGAGGAGCCACCATTGAGTTTCCATGGTTTCATTTTCCTGCCTAGTAAATCATGGGTGCATGGAGTGTTATGCTCTCTGAGACTTGGTCCTGTAGAAAGAAATGGGCATAACAGAGCAACCTAAGCCAATCTCACTGGACATGTGTAAGCAGAGAAAAAAATGTATATGCAGATATTTTTTAAGTTACTGAAATCTTGAATTTGTTTATTACAGCAGAATAACAGCTTATATTAAATAATCCAAACTACTTTTTAAATTTCGGATTTAGGCTATAATTCTGCTTTAATAAAATTATTTTAACTTGTAATCACATCATTACTCATTTTTTCACTCAGTCATAGAAAATGTCATATTTCATATGCACATTTTTCTATTTCAATTACATCATATTTCATGGAACTTCTCTAAAGCATATACAGTTTATATTGTCAAATATACATTGAACATGAGCATATCTTCATATTTTTAATGTCCTCTAAAATTAAAGGAGAAACATTTCTTTATTGAAATCAGTAACATTATATCTTTATAAGTGCTATGCACCTATTCACTTCCTGTAAGTAAAAGAAAATATTAGCATTTTTAAAATAACTTGTTTTTAATGGGAGATAAAGCTTTTGCAAAATTACTTTTTACTTCATGTGTTATATCATACAAAAAGAAAATGTAAATAAACAGTTTCTGATCCTCAACTCTCTCTCTTTCCCCCTTTCTTTTCCTCTCTCTTCCTCTCTCTTTCCCCACTGGTTCTCTGTCTCTTCATACACATACAATCATGAGCACGCATACATACACACAGGGACACACATACTCATGTGTGCATTGATATAGATCAATTCCTGTAGTTAATCCTGATATAATGGAGTCATAACGGCAAGATCAACATCTTGCTCACTATTTGATTCCAACCTATTGGCTAGTGCTTACAGCAAGATGGAAGAAAAAGAGAAGGGAGAAATGGAGGGGAAAATTTGAGAAAGAGTAGGAGGTTGTTGAATCTAGTTTGAATTCGACAAGCTAGAATTCAGAAGAAAGCAGGGTGAGAAAAATATGGATAACATGGGCTCAGGAGAAGTTCATCTGATACACTCACACATATACACACCCACCCACATATATATATTCATAATATTTTACTACTTTAAGTTTATTCAACTATTGTTGGATGCAAATTAGACAGCCTTTTAAATGACACTCAAGTCTCTGATATTTCCTGGACTCTTACAGCGTGGCAAATTGGATTTTATAAATAACTTAATCTTTTTCATTCAGTCACATTAAGATGCTTTGAATAAAGTGAAATTAGAGGAAGGCCATCCTATCAATTTTTACCCCAACATAATTCAAGCATTGAATGCAAAAGAAACCAAATAAAAGATGAAGGCCAAATATTTAAAAGATGGGACTACTTCTGGATTTTGTAGTCATTTTGAGCTCCATTTTCTAAACATACTCATAAACCTATTAATATCTTCTATTTCTGGCTATACTAGCATAAATAAAAACATTTAACAATTAAATGGTAACAAGTAATAATGACTTGAAGAAATACATGTAATGTTAAACATCCAACAATATAAAGATACCAAATCTTTCTTTGCTTTAGAGTTATTTTTAACATATTTGAAAGTAAATATTTTCTTTTTCTTTTTTTTGAGATGGAGTCTCGCTCTGTCACCCAGGCTGGAGTGCAGTGGCATAATCTTGGCTCACTTCTACCTCAGCCTCCTGGGTTCAAGCAATTCTATGCTTCAGCCTCTTGAGTAACCGGGATTACAGGTGCCTGTCACCATGCCCGGCTAATTTTTGTAAGTAGAGACAGGGTTTCACCATCTTGGCCAGGCTGGCCTTGAACTCCTGACCTCGTGATCCACCCGCCTTGGTTTCCCAAAATACTAGGATTACAGGCATGAGCCACCGCACCTGGCCGAAAGTAAACATTTTCTTTAATTCAAGAAGACATAATTCTTCAGCACATATAATTTTGTGATGAGCTAAAAGCTAATAATGTCTATTGGATACTCTGCTCAGTAGCTAGGTGAGGAGATCATTTGTACCCCAAACCTCGGCATCATGCAACATACCCAGGTAACAAACTTGCACATATACTCCCTGAATCTAAATAAAAGATAAGAAAATAAGAAAAGTAAAAATAGAAGTTAATCATGTAGAAGAAAGCCTTAATATGCTTTATGTACTAAACCTTCAGACTGGAATCACTGAGTGAGAACTATTGCCATGACAGTACAAAGCACTAAATACAAAAGAATATTCCTTTTGTAACAACATAATTGGAATTTCAATGTAAAATTACAGTTCTTCTTTTTTAAAGTATCAAATCACAGCATTGAATTTATCTGAAAGAAAAATGTCTCATATACTGAAGCTCAATTTAAACTGTGACATATTTATGTACTTGTGTGTACGTGTCATGCTTTATGTACTTAATGATTTCAGGTCATGCTTTAATCTGAACTAAATATTTATTTTTAAAAGTATATTCTTTTTCTTTTTTTTTTTTTTTTTTTTTTGAGACGGAGTCTCGCGCTGTGTCACCCAGGCTGGAGTGCAGTGGCGCGATCTCGGCTCACTGCAAGCTCCGCCTCCCAGGTTCACGCCATTCTCCTGCCTCAGCCTCTGAGTAGCTGGGACTACAGGCGCCCGCCACCACGCCCGGCTAGTTTTTTGTATTTTTAGTAGAGACGGGGTTTCACCATGTTAGCCAGGATGGTCTCGATCTCCTGACCTCGTGATCCGCCCGTCTCGGCCTCCCAAAGTGCTGGGATTACAGGCTTGAGCCACCGCGCCCGGCCTAAAAGTATATTCTTAAAAAATAAATACTATACTTTGGGAGGCTGAGGTGGATAGGTCACCTGATGTCAGGAATTCAAGACCAGCCTGGGCAACATGGCAAAACCTCACCTCTACGAAACATACAAAAAAAATTAGCCAGGCATGGTGGAACGTGCATGTAGTCCCAGTTACATGAAAGGCTGAGGCAGGAAAATCACTTAACCCTAGGAGGCAGAAGTTGCAGTGAGCCGAGATTGCACCACTGCAGTCCAGTCTGGGTGACAGAGTGAGACTCCATCTCAAAAAATAACAATAATAAAATACAATAAAATAACATACTATAATTATACATTTAAATAATCAATTATAAATCTAAACTTAAGATGTATAAAAAAGTTTTATATTCATCTCCGAATAAGAATATGATAGTGAATTTACTGAATTTGAGAAAAGATAGTCTGCTAGGCATACAGTTCCCCAACGTGTTTTTCCCTTAAAATTATATCTGGGTGCTCTTTCAAAAACGTTGCATAGAGATCTTCCTTACTCTGTCTTAGAAGCAAATTTAGTAGTTCATTGTTTGAATATGTTGCACAATATCAATGTTATAAGTCTTCTTTATCTTAAGTGTAGAGGATTACGTGCTCCCAAACGAGACGTTCCCGATAAGTCCTGCTCTTGCAAACCAAGCAGGGCGTTGGGGGCTTGTTTATGTGTAAACATCTTGAAAATCCAGAAAGTCAGGGAAAGGTCAGAAAAACAACAATGTGTCTTGTGACTTGGCAACATTCCACAAACGACTGTATAAAATAAAGCAAAGCGCGCCATTCGAGGCGGCCGGCCATGTTTGTGTTGTCTTGTGTGTTCATTCCTTTGTTTAGTAATCACGCGGACCCCAACATTAAGTAATGCTTTATGTTTTACATTCACCTTGATAGTAAAATTGCTACTGCTCCTTTTTTTAATCTTCAGTTTCCCAATATAATGTTGTTCATATTTAATATATCATTGCTCATATTTTCATTTTCAAATTTTATAAATTAGTTTGTCTTAGGCCCACTTTCACATAGGATAAAGATTTAAGATTTGTCTCATTCAAATCTGAACCTAAATTTTGTAGGTGCTCTGATCTGAATATGTGCCCCCTAATTCATAAGTTGGAACTGAAACCACAATTTGATAATACTAAGAAGGGAGGCCTTTAGTGGGTGATTAGATCATCATAAATGGGGTTAGCCACAAGGATGGAGGAAACTAGCTGGCTCTTTATTCCTTTTTTTTTTTTTTTTGGCTCTTTTTGCCGAGGCTGCAGTGCAATGGCGCGATCTCGGCTCACTGCAACCTCCAACTCCTGGGTTCAAGGGATTCTCCTACTTCAGCCTCCCAAGTAGCTGGGATTATTACTGGCATGCGCCACCACGCCCAGCTAATTGTTTGTATTTTTAATAGAGATGGGGTTTCACCATGTTGGTCAGCTGGTTCCAAACTCCAGACCCCAGGTGATCCACCTGCCTTGACCTCCCAAAGTGCTGAGATTACAGGCGTGAGCTAGCTAGCTCTTTTGCCCTTCCACCTTCCACTGCGAGGACACCTAAGAGGAATGAAGTAATGAGCTTTCACCTGACACTCACCAGTCTGGACTTTCTAGTCTCCAAAATTGTGAGAAATAAATTAGTATTATTTATAAATTATCCAATCTGTGGTATTTTGTTATAGCAGCAGAAATGCACTGACAGTGTATTAAATACATTTATATTTATTGAAAGGACAATAGGTTTGATCTTAGTTCTTTTTATAGTTCTATGTTATTCTTTAACTTTCATTTTGTGCTTTGTTGTCCAGTAGTAAACTGTATAATTATGCCTTATATGATACCTTTGTCTATTAGGAATAAGCTCTTTATATTTATTTCTTGATAGGAGAAAGGAGCAAATGTTTCTTCCAATTAAATTATTTATCATAGAATTTCACTTACAGTGTTTAACAGTATGATACTATAATATTTAATTTTTCAACATGTAGCAATGTTCTTTGATTTCTAACTATTATAGACCCAAGCAACACATGTTTATTTTCTATTCCCCCTCATTATTTTACTAGTTGCATTATTTCTTAGGAGTCAATGCATCCAGGGGCTATTCTATTCTGTCACTCAAGGATACTTGTTTTAGCATTATTTCCAAAGGCAAATGTATTCAATACTTACATCATTATTCTTCATGAAACCAAAGGTGAAAATTATCTTAAAAATTTAATCAAATACAATAATATATAAAGAATCATGATCAAGTGCAGTGTATCACAGGAATGTGAGGTTGATATAACACCTGAACATTAATCAATCTCATTCACTATTTAAAAAAATTATCAAAAGCTCACATGATTACTTATTTAGCTGTAGAAGATTCATCTAACACAATCTAACATTCATTCAGGATAAAATAAAAACCTATCAGTAAACTAAAACTAGAAAGAAACCTTCTCAGCCTGACAAAAGGCATCTATATAGAATAAAAATCCATAGCTAATATTATACTTACTAGTGAAAAACTGAAGGCTTTTCAAATATTTAAGAATAAGACATGTGTGTCTCTTATCTCTTTACACTTATAATCAACATCATGCTGGAGATTGTAGCCAGTACAATAGTCAAAAAAATAAAAAATAAAAATAAAAGGCCCCCTCCGATGAATATGAAGTAGCAAAACTGTCTTTGTTTCCATACAACATAACCATTGTTGTAGGAAATCCAATGTCATCTCTAAAGGTGACTAGATGTAATGAATTAGTGTGGCAAAGTTTCCAGATAAAATATGAAAATACAAAAATTATATAGAAATTTTAGCAAGATGTAATCAAATCTAAATGAAAAATAATTATAAAAGCAAAAGAAAAATTGGAAATACTTGAGTAAATTCCTGCAAATACGGAAAACAACTTTGTACTAAAAATTACAGAACACTGGTGAAAAAAATTAGTGACCTAAATAGAATGTGGAGATATTTTGAGGGGACTCAGTATGGCTATGGTGTCAATTCTCCCTTAATTAATCTGTAGATTCAACACAATTCCATACAAAAATTCCATAAGACATTTTTGTATCTTTTTTTTATTCATTGACAAATTAATCATAAAATTCAAATGGACTGTGAAGAACCTGTGATACCCAAAACAACTTTGTGTCCTTGGGCAGTATTCTCATCTTTACAATGGATATTATAAGAATAATACTTCCCTCAAAAAAAACTCAAGAACTTTGCATCAAACGTACTCTCATCAGAGAGATTTTCTTACTAATTATCTATATTGAATGCTTGTCCATATTCCAATTAACCCTTAGCACATTACCTTATCACAGAACTCAAAGAATACCCAAAGAACATTGTTCTCTTAGCACCTAATGAACAGTGCTACTTATTACCAGGAGAGGTGCTATGAATCTCTTAGAATGTTTGAGCTCAAAACTACATTCCCATTTCTTAAGATACTAGACCACTATCAACTGCAGCAGAAGACAATTACAGTAGGCCTTCTGTGTCCACGGGTTCTACATCTGCGCATTCAATCAACCAAAGATAAAAAAGTTTGAAAAGATAAATAAATGATACAGTTGAATGCAGTACAATGTATTGCAAATTTTAAAATACAGTATAATAACATTTAAATAACATTTAGAGAGGATTTAAAGTATAAAGAAGGATTAGCATAGGTTATATGCAAATACTACACCATTTTATATAAACAACTTGGGGATGTGCAGATTTTGGTATAAATGTGAGTCCTGGAACCAATCCTGAGTAGATACTGAGGCATAACTATATCTCCTATTCAATATCAGATAATACAAAGTATATAAATAATTATAGAAGACATTCAGTTCTTCAAGTAGAATGAGATTCATCCATGTTTAGTAGTAGAATGCCACCTTTAGTTTTAGGCTAAACATTTGCAATTTGTACTGGATATAAAAAGTATCCTTTTAAGTGCCACCAATTGTTATAAAATTAGTCAAATGCTAGGTATTGTTTAAGGATTCATTACAAAAATCAAGACTTATCAAATGATGGGGAAAATAGTGAAAGCATAGTATAGTTTATTAACTTTATAAGAGAAATGGTGATCTAAAAAGTTTTAATTACAAACCCCATGTATATTAATATATATCTTCAATGCCATTCTGGGAGGTCAAAAATAATGTATAGTGAATTAAGTATGTTTATCTTAGTACAATTATTTGAAAAGTATTGCAAATGAAAGGGATAGAGTGAATGAGAGAGTTCATTCAGGAATTAGTTGGACATGACACAGTGAAAAGATGTCATGAACTGAGGAAAAATGCAGATCTTGGGACCAAAGGGAGAAATTAAGGTGCTGGGAATTACTGGGGGAAAACTGTAGGCTTTGAGGACCCACAGAGGAAGGACACTCAGTGTTCTCTTTAAGCACATCGCCTTGGATTGTAATATCACTCACTAAAAGACAAAGGGAAAATTGGCTTCACCATAGGGAAATATGTCTATTCTGGTCATAACAATGGTAAAATTTACAAATAAGATATTCATGAAGCAGTCAAAGTAAGAGAGAGAGCTCTAAACCGCATGTGAGTGTGTATATATATATATACACACACATATATATAGTCTAAATTATGAGTACATAAATTAATTTATGCATTTAAAGTCACCAGATTAGATTTCATAACAAGGATACTTGAATCCAAGAAGAAAAGAAGTACGCTGAAATCATCATCCTGATATACACTGTATTGCATTAGAGGGACAGAAAGGGCGATTACAACTCACAAAAACAGGAATACTGGCAAAGAATACAAAAGTACAAGGAAAAAGAAAAATACAAGTGGTAAGAAATCACAGAAAAACAAGAGGAGAGAATAGGAAAGAGAGAATCATGTCAAATGTGGTGGACACATTAATGAACGTAAGAAATAAAAGTTAGCATTAAGATTTAGCAGTGAGGAAGTTATTGGTGGCCTAAGTTAGGATTGCTTCAGTGCAGTGGTGGAGACATTTGTTGGTCAGGTTGGAGTGATATGGGGGAATGAGTATGTAGTGAGTACATGCCGCCCTTCTAAGACACTTGGAATTAATGCAGAGAAGAGAGATGGAGGTGTCCAAGTGAGATGCAGTGTAAATTTCTATTCTTTTGCAACTTTGCTAAAACAGTAGAGCCAGAATCATGATGGAATTTAAGACAATGAGAAAGGCGATTTATAAGGAAGTAGAGAAAATAGTATATAAAACGTAAGTTGTTTAGCCTAAAACCGAGATAGAGGCATTTCCATAAAATAGAAAAGTAGGCAAGGCTGCGTGCTGATTAAAAAAAAAAATGTAGGGGAAGTGGGAGTAAATGAGAAGATAACTATTTTACTGGTGAAGTGATAGGTGGGAATACATGTGTAGACAGGATGGAAAAGGAACATAGAAGAGCAGACTCCAGCTCCAAGCTATGATGAAATCTTTCTTTTTTTTTGTTTTTTTTGTTTTTTTGGGTTTTTTTTGGTTTTTTTTTTTTTTTTTTTTTTTNGCAAGTACTGCTTCCTCCTGTGGTTAGCATCCAATAAGAGCCAAGGTGTTCTAAGTGTTGAAATCAAGGGTTAGTAAAAGGGAAATGATGAAAATTTTTTTTTTTTTTTTTTTTTTTTTGGTTTTTTTTTGGTTTTTTTTGTTTTGTTTTTTTTTTTTTGAGACGGAGTCTCGCTCTGTCGCCCAGGCTGGAGTGCAGTGGCGCGATCTCGGCTCACTGCAAGCTCCGCCTCCCGGGTTCACGCCATTGTCCTGCCTCAGCCTCCTGAGTAGCTGGGACTACAGGCGCCCACCACCGCGCCCGGCTAATTTTTTGTATTTTTAGTAGAGACGGGGTTTCACTGTGGTCTCGATCTTCTGACCTTGTGATCCGCCCGCCTCGGCCTCCCAAAGTGCTGGGATTACAGGCGTGAGCCACCGCGCCCGGCCGATGAAATCTTTCAACTTTGATATTACTGGGGCTTGATATGTTGATGAGGTATTAAGGAAGAATAGAGGAAGTGGGTACATAGAAGAAAAGAAAATGTCATTTGAAGCCAGGCCAGGGAGAATAGAACATCTCCTGTATATTTGTTTTTTAAAAGTGAGAATTCAAATTGTCATTCAAATATAATGTGCCTGTTTTATTCTCTACTAATTTTTATTATCTCATTAGCTATAGTCAGCCTTATAAGGCAATATAGGTGGTTTCTAAGGTAGTGAATGGTATTAGTTTCCATTTTAAACTAAAATTTTTCCAATGTCAGGATTTTCTTAATTTGTTAGAATTCATGTTATTTCTCCTGGCACTGCTCATAGATAAATGCATAATTGAAAAATGAATCTCACTAGAAATAAAGCAAACAACATATCTCCCACAAAACTGAAACCATGGATACCCGCCTAAGGCTTTCACCACTAACATTTGTATATCTTTTTGGCATATTCCATAAACCGTAAGGAAGCATTAAGGAACGATATTGAACTTGCTGCCCTACTAATAATTACGTTTTCTATAAACAAACTCTTTAAGCATTTTTATCTTTACTTTTCTAACTTGTAAAATAATATCTACTTGGCAAAGTTACTGTGAAAATAAAATAAAATAGAAAAATATATGTAGGGCTCTGGCAGAGTGGATCATCAAAAGCAAATTTTCTTATCATTCTTTTATGGAAATAACTTGAGTTAAACTGAGGGGTTTTTTGGTTGTTATTGTTTAAGAAACTGCCTAGGTCTAATATTTTATTATTGAAAATAATAACAGAGAAAAAAAGAAAAAGAAGAAAAATATTAGGTAATAAATGAATCTCTTTTATCTCCCTCTGCAATGTTTCACAGCCATAGCTCCTTTAATGGAATACAATCAAAGACATAAAATTAGCGATTTGAAATGTTGGCAATGTTACTCTATGTATGAGAAGCTTCAGGGATGAAAGCATTACGTGACAATGGTGGTTCAGAGCTTTTTCTTCTCTAAGGAAAACAGAATCATTTCTCACATACAAATAAGTTCTCCACTTAAAAAGTGTGTGTGCATTTGAAAAGATTCTTTCACTGTTTAAATACCATATTCCAATACCCACTTTATTAAGTTAATTTGTGCAATTTAAATTGTCTGCTGCTCACCATGTTAGTGCATCTCTTAATGTTCATCCTGAGACTCCTGCCTTAGCTTTTATTCTCCCTAGCACTATCATTAATGGATATCATGCTCAGATTCCTAGAACAGAATGACAAGACACAGTGCTACAAACACTTACAAGGTTTCACCATTCCAAACATCAACAAAATACCCAAAGGCCATCTTCATCCCATTTGGTAGTACGGAAAGTTAACATGTAGCTTTACCAATAGTAAAGCAGAGTATATAATTGTAGACACCTTATTTCAACCAAATTATCTTGAAATATGTTACCTCCCAGTTTTTCCTAGTTTATTAAGGAAAAACAAACTTATAAAACATCCTTTACTTGCAGAAGAGTTCTATAACATTCCTTATGATAGTCTTATATTGACCTCAAGAAATACAATAAATAAAATCTGGTTTTAAGTGTTGGTCCTGACATTGAATAGCCATGCAATACAGACAAATCGTGTAACATTCTCGTTTAATTTACTCAGTTATAGAATGGTAATCTCAAATTCTCAATGTTATTTTAATTACTGAAATTAAAAGTGTTAAAGCTATGCAAATTATGAGAAGATTTACTACATATTAGCAATATTGTTCAACATCTGGCAATAGTCTACTTGTTAAGGTGTGTGTAGAATAAATAAAATATGTCATTCATTAAAGCAAAATAAAGGAACTCAAGTAGCCAGGTGAAGGAACATCATCATTGACCAATTAGCAGCAGGTAACAAATCTGTTAGGAGAAAATTTGGAATCTAAAGCATATATCAAGCCAAGGCAGTATATATGGGAAGTAAGGCACAAAGAAGGGCAAAGTACTACGTTTTAGGTTTTCAGAATTAAGGATCAAAGTAAGAGAGATCAGCTGCAAAACTGAGAATGTAGAGAGCTGCTCTCCCCCGATATATTTTAAATCCCTTATTTCTCTGTAAAACGAATGGACCTAATAATTTAAGTTGGACATAAGTAAATTTCAGTGGTGTGAGAATAGAAAACATGTAGAGATAGACATTTAAAAAGTAGTCAGCTTAATACAGTATATTTTCTTAGTATTAAAAATAAATCTTTGTGTATAAATGTCTATTTTGATTTCCTATCACCTGATATCAGAGGATGACAATACAGGGCATTCTTAATAGGATATGTTTGAACACATGAATTTAGAAGAACACCAGCAATGTGGTGTTCTTGAGGAAGAAATTGCAAATGCTGAGTTCCTGTTGCTAATGAAACATAGATTACATGGAAAGGTGTGTACTTACGTATGCAGACCCTGACTACTTTGAATAGTAATCCAGAGTCTAAAAGCAAAAGCCACTGTGTTGAGCAGGCTCTAGGACAGATGCCAATAATCCCCGCCTCCTGATATCCTCAGTCTTGTCTACTCCCCGTAACATTGAGTGTGGACTGGACTTACTTATTTGCTTCTAACCAATAGAATAGAAGAGTAGTGATGACATGTCAGTTCTGACATTCAGTAATACAAAAATATGTGTTTTTTTAAACATGATTTCTCTCTTTTTCTTTCTTGGATTGTCTGCCCTGAACAAAGACAGTTGTCAGGTTATGGGGTGGGATAACATGGAATCTAGCTGCCATGTCATGAAATAGTCCTATGCTGATGCACATGTGGACAAGACATTGAAGCTGGCCAACAATCATGAGGGTGAGGTTAGAAGCAGGTAATCCTTTTCCAGTTGAGGTTTTAGTTGTGTCTACATACCTGATATAGTTGTAATGTTTGCAGTCCCCAGTGTTGGAGGTGGAGGCTGGTGGGAGGTGATTGAATCATGAAGGCAGACTTCTCATGAAGGGCTTAGCACCATTCCCTTGGTGATAAGTGAGTTCTTGCTCAGTCAGATCACGTGTGATATGATTGTTTAAACGTCTGAGACCTCCCTGTCTCTCTGTCTCTCTCTCTCTGTCTCTCTCGCTCTTGCTCCCATTCTCACCATGTGATACACTAGGACCCCCTTGCCTTCTGCCATAACTATAAGCTTCCTGAAGCCTCACCAGAAGCCCCTCAGATACCCAGCACCATGCTCTCTATACAGCCTGCAGAACCCTGAACCAATTAAACCTATTTTCTTCATCAATTACGCAGTCTCAGGCATGTATAGCACCGCAAGAATGGCCTAACACAATATCCTTCAAACAGCCTAACTAAAACAAGGTATCTTGAAACGGGAGGGAGCTAGTTAAGTGATACTTGTATTCCTGACCCTCAGAAACTCAGACGATAAATATTTGCCGCCTTCAGCTGCTAAATTGTGGAATAATTTGTTATGCAGTAATAAATAACTAATGCAACCATCAATTAAAACAAAGATGTTTTTGATCTGTCAGTCAGGTGCTGTAGAGGAAACACTGTGCCGATTTTGCTTCTTGCTATTTTCCTCAGTGTTCACTCCCTACCTCATGGTGAACAGAAAGTAGTGCCCGTGGAGAGCATGGACGATGCTATAACATCTTTACATAATAGCACCGGAAGCTATCCATGAAGAAAAGCAGTGATTGCAGAGACTGGCAGGAAGTCAGCCTCTGTAAGGAAGTGGAAGAATTTCTGCTGCCAATGCAGATATGGAAGTATCACTTTCCAAGAACATGCCTTGATATTCTTTTTGCTTATCTTTACAAATATAGACTTTTTTTTTTTTAAAGATCACTAATACTAAACGAACCCATCGCAATATAAAACTTATTAAGACATTTATATTCTACAACTGTAAGTTTCTTGTGGTAACTTTTTAAAATAAACCAATTGAAGTTTGACTATTTTAATGCCATCTTAGTGTCATTCAGGAATACCAGTCCAAGTGCAAAAAGTGAATTAATTTTATAATCGCTCTTCAAGCCATATTTTTATGTTTCTATCCTCTTCTTACCAATTACCATTATTTTCAGGTTTATTTTGAAAAATACTCCTTTATATCCTTCCTGTGAAAATTTAAAAAATATATAGTAAGAAGGAAATAAAAACTCTACATATCATCAGCCACAGAATTATACAGTATCAATGTTGAAAAGGAATTTCCACAATTTGTTTCTGGCAAGGAGCAGTCATTTTTGATGTTGGCAAGTAATAATTCAGCATATTTTGAGTAACTTGGGATGGCAATTTCTAAGTAAGTGATCCATTTCATCTTTCATGTTTAGTTACAGTAGTTTTCATAATTTTTAGCTGGAAATTGCTTCCACATAACTTTTCTCTAGAGGGCAATTTACACTAAATCTAGTCTTTTTCCCTTACTCCTGCCTTCAAATACCTTAAGATAACACTTGTTTGTATATATTTTCTTCATTCCAAGAAGAAGTGGAATGAAAACTATTGAGGGCAATATTATTTTTCAGGGTTGGTGACCACTGGAGATTTATCAAAGATTATCAGCACATTATATGTTTAATAATGATACCTAAGTTTCAATTAGATAAGGTGTGTTTCCCAACACATTGTTTGCTGATATCTTTCTTGTCCATTGAATATTCCAGGTTATTTTACATGAATCACTATGGAAATAATGTAGGTTGTTCTTGAACGTGGACAGTTTGTTTTTAATTTAATATATATACCTACCAAATAGCATTGTTATAAATTCATGCCAAAATTGATGTGAAATTACGTAAACCTGAATTCAGATTTTACCCTTGATACGTTTCTCAAAGCTTTCAGCAATCAGTGTTTCCAATTGTAGATTAAAATCTTGGGTGACGTAAATGCCATGGGGCATTTTAGAACTTAATTGCAAATAAGTTACTTTCCAAATTATTTAAGTCTACAAATCATTCAAGTTTGAACTCTACTGTCAAACCTAATTTAGTTTTCAGTTTAAGACCCTAAAACCATGCAAAGTCAACCTTAGAGTCACACCCTGTTCTGCAACCTGGAAGCAACTCAGAGCTTCTTACTTCAGGAAACTTTGAACGTATCTCTTCCTTCATGTGGTAACTGAACTAGTGATCAGTGAGAGTAAGAATAAATAATCACCAGATAGTAGTCTTGAAAGAAAAATTATGAGGTTCTAACAGCAAATAAAAGCAGCAAGCTAGCTTGAGAATTAGTGAGATTACTTTATAAAAAAGGTGTACGGTAATCCCAGCACTTTGGGAGGCCGAGACGGGTGGAACACGAGGTCAGGGGATCGAGACCATCCTGGCTAACACGGTGAAACCCCGTCTCTACTAAAAAATACAAAAAAACTAGCCGGGCGAGGTGGCGGGCGCCTGTAGTCCCAGCTACTCGGGAGGCTGAGGCATGAGAATGGCGTAAACCTGGGAGGCGGAGCTTGCAGTGAGCTGAGATCCGGCCACTGCACTCCAGCCTGCGCGAGAGAGCGAGACTCCCTCTCCAAAAAAAAAAAAAAAAAAAAAAAAAAGGTGTAAATGAAATTCTACAAAAGGGAAATCTAAAAGAGACTAAGTAGATTTATCTTGCTTGTCTTACTTGAGGAAAATGTCAAAGAAATTCCTACACTTGGAACATTTCTTGAAATGAGCAATTAGTAATACACGTTATATTGATTGGTGATATGCTTTTGTCAGTGATTTATATTTTAATATAGATGAATTGTCTATGTACTAAGAAACTCCAAAATATTCTTACTAAGCCATCAACATTTTTTTAGAAATGTATCCTTTATATTAATTGGTACTTACTATTAGATTTTACAAGTAGAAGACATTCACATAGATGGTTTTTAGTCCATCTCTGAGAGGTGAAATGTCATAGATGATGGAATCTTATTTCAAGATAAAAAAGTACTACACGACAAATGGTGAATTTCATTTCATTTCGAAATTTCAAATAAAAGTCAAACTTTTTCATAAATCATGTGATTATTTCTTAACTCCACAGTAATTTAATTCATATATGAGATTCTCATACTTATTAGTAAACAGAAATAAATGTCGAAATCTTAGTTCTCAGAATGTTTCTTACATAGCCCATATTAAGTTTTTATGCTTCCCAGGAAAAGCACACCTAAGATTTACAATAAAAATTATTATTGTTATTGATGTGCATATGTGTCCTGAACACTCTTGCTGAGGGACAACTCTTTTATTACTGTTACTATTATTATTATTATTATTATACTTTAAGATCTAGGGTACATGTGCATAACGTGCAGGTTTGTTACATATGTATACTTGTGGCATGTTGGTGTGCTGCACCCATCAACTCGTCAGCACCCATCAACTCATCATTTACATCAGGTATAACTCCCAATGCAATCCCTCCCCCCTTGCCCCTCCCCATGATAGGCCCTGGTGTGTGATGTTCCCCTTCCCGAGTCCAAGTGATCTCATTGTTCAGTTCCCACCTATGAGTGAGAACATGCAGTGTTTCGTTTTCTGTTCTTGCGATAGTTTGCTGAGAATGATGATTTCCAGCTGCACCATGTCCCTACAAAGGACACAAACTCATCCTTTTTTATGGCTGCATAGTATTCCATGGTGCATATGTGCCACATTTTCTTAATCCAATCTGTCACTGATGGACATTTGGGTTGATTCCAAGTCTTTGCTATTGTGAATAGTGCCGCAATAAACATACGTGTGCATGTATCTTTATAGCAGCATGATTTATAATCCTTTGGGTATATACCCAGTAATGGGATGGCTGGGTCATATGGTACATCTAGATCCTTGAGGAATCGCCATACTGTTTTCCATAATGGTTGAACTAGTTTACAATCCCACCAACAGTGTAAAAGTGTTCCTATTTCTCCACATCCTCTCCAGCACCTGTTGTTTCCTGACTTTTGAATGATTGCCATTCTAACTGGTGTGAGATGGTATCTCATTGTGGTTTTGATTTGCATTTCCCTGATGGCCAGTGATGATGAGCATTTTTTCATGTGTCTGTTGGCTGTATGAATGTCTTCTTTTGAGAAATGTCTGTTCATATCCTTTGCCCACTTTTTGATGGGGTTGTTTGTTTTTTAATATAGATGAATTGTCTATAGAAATTTGTCTCTTTGTAGGTTCTGGATATTAGCCCTTTGTCAGATGAGTAGATTGCAAAAATTTTCTCCCATTCTGTAGGTTGCCTGTTCACTCTGATGGTAGTTTCTTTTGCTGTGCAGAAGCTCTTTAGTTTAATTAGATCCCATTTGTCAATTTTGGCTTTTGTTGCCATTGCTTTTGGTGTGGGCAAGGACTTCATGAGGGACAATTCTTGATGTGTGTCTTGCACTTCCAGATATCTTGTGAAAAGCCATTGGCAGCTTTGTTTTCAGACTAGTTATCTAAAAATGGTTTGTATAGTAAATAGCCTTGGAACATAAACCTATTACGTCCTTCTTGGACAAAAACCATACTTTTGTTTCGTGATCAGGATAATAAAGACATTCCCTTCCTCCAGAGAAATATTGGACACGATTGCTCTTATCCTCATGTAAGTCATGTTTTCCTAAATTTAGCACTCCCCGGCTGTGACCCAATCCCGCGATATGTATAGCAACCGGGGTGCCCCTCATTGCCTCTAAAGGAATTAGAGGCAGGGATAAGGGAAAGTAATGTGAACATGAAGTGTATGCTGCTTTCAGTGAGTAATAACTAACTTTTCTTCTGGTCCTGATGCCATGTTTTTTGCTAGCCTCTGTGAAACTGTGGGAAGCTAATTGTCATCTTGCAAATAATGTAAAACCTCAGACTGTTCGCAGTATTGATAACGACCTCTTATGAAAACCCTTGCTACATAACATTTCACTCATGAGGCCCTACATTTCTACGCCAGGTTTCTTTGTATGACGATGGTGTTAGCAGCAGCAAATCTATATGGCTCTGCAGCAACTTAATTCTTGCCTCCTCAAAGGAAAGAATTTGTCAAGGGCATAAGGCAGAATGAGAGACTGAGGCAAGTTTCTGAATAGGAGTGACAGTTTATCAAAAAGTTTTAGAACAGGAACAAAAGGAAGTAAGGTAGACTTGGAAGAAGACCAAGCAGGCAACTTGAGAGATCCATATACGCCAATTCGTTTTTGACTTGGGGGGATTGTACCGTGGTATGATGCTGGGGTTGTGTTTCTTCTCCCCTTATTCTTCCCTTGGGTGGGATATCTGCATGGGCACTGGCCTGCCAGCACTTGGGAGGGGCCACATGCACAGTGTGCTTATGAAAGTTGTGTGCTGGCTCATTTGCAGTGTTTTTCCCTTACCAGTCGAGTATCCCTAGAGGAATGTCATAGACCACTTAAAGTCCACCATTTTACCTCTTAGTGCTCATGCTTGAGTCCACTTGCCTCACTCCTGCGATCTCATCAGAAAGTTGATCACCAGCTTCAGGTGTTTTTCTTCTATTGGGGGACTGTCTTTACCTACCACCAGCTATAACCAATTGTTATTTCAGAGAGACAGTTTAATAACCACCTAACCATCACCTGATAGTCACCTGACATTCCTGGGGTGGGAGGACATCTCCTGCCTGGTTCACATCGGCCTATCTACCTACTCTAACAGTGGGAGACTCCATCTCACCATGTGAATGCATTTTCTAGCAGTAATTTAAAAAATTATGGCCGGGCGCGGTGGCTCACGCCTGTAATCCCAGCACTTTGGGAGGCCGAGGCGCGCGGATCACAAGGTCAGGAGATTGAGACCACGGTGAAACCCCGTCTCTACTAAAAATACAAGCTACTCAGGAGGCTGAGGCGGGAGAATGGCGTGAACCCGGGAGGCGGAGCTTGCAGTGAGCCAAGATCGCGCCACTGCACTCCAGCCTGGGGGACAGGGCGAGACTCCGTCTCAAAAAAACAAAACAAAACAAAAAAATTCTTTATTTTCCTGTTATTGGAAGATCATGTGATAATTGGAAGATTTTTCCATGATAAATTCACATATTAACTTTTTAATAATTTTTACCTATGTCCTGCTACCAGCAGCATACTTCTATTTTCTGTGGCTGTAGACATCACTTTAGAAAGATTTCAAAAATCATGCCTCATTTACACAGGTATGAGTAAATATGCTTTTAAGTAAAATAATGCTAAATTTCTGGAATTCTGGACAGAAAAAAATGATACATATCTTGAGAATTTCTGTTTAGAGTAGATTCATATAAATAAAAATATTTTATTGTAAGAGTTTAATAATGGCTAATTGCTAAATGCTTACTCATTACTTATTATTAGTGTTCATTGAATGTTTATTGCATAGCAGGGGCATGATAAACCCTTTAATATATTATTTTCTTTGATTTCATTATTCCATCTGGACCTGTGAGGAAATTCATTTATGGAGATTCTTTTTAGCAACTTGTTGTAAGTGACACTAGTAGGAAGGAGGTGTGACTCTGTTCCCATTCTGTGGTCACTGATTCTGCTGCCGAATTCCTCTTCTAAACGCTAATATGGGCCAGCTCTGCCTAAAACTGGATCGGGGTATCATCTCCAGATTTTACAGGGAAATTCTTAGAACCTTCTAATGTCTCATTCTACACTCATCATTGGTCATTGGACGCTAAGAAAACCCAAATTCAGGCAATGTACTTAATTTTGGAACATATGTTTTTAAAAGTATATAAAATATGCCATTCCATCCCTCCATGAATGAGGTGACTGTGTAAGGAGTTTGGATGCACAAAGTGCTGCTGTAAATTGAATGTTTTACTTCCCTCTCCGTCTTTATCTTATTAGTGAGAGCATAGTAGAAATTCCAGGAACAGAAGAACAGAGGGGGAGTCAAGGTTTTGTCTACATATAAATAATCAAATTAAATTTGTTCACTTTACATCTAATTTTTTTTTTTTTTTTTTTTTTTTGAGCTGGAGTTCACTCTGTTGCCCAGGCTGGAGTGCAGTGGCGCAATCTTGGCTCACTGCAACCTTCGCCTCCCAGG
Organism: Theropithecus gelada; assembly: GCF_003255815.1. Taxonomy (NCBI): domain Eukaryota; kingdom Metazoa; phylum Chordata; class Mammalia; order Primates; family Cercopithecidae; genus Theropithecus; species Theropithecus gelada. The sequence goes on from NC_037673.1 coordinate 19,376,854, forward strand.
TTCAGGTTCTGAGACTGTCCTGCCCTAACCGCCCGAGTAACTGCAATTAAAGGCACCTGCCAAGATGTCCAGCTAATTTTTGTGGTTAACTATAGTCTGAAAATAAGTGAGTGCAGTACAATTAGATATTTTGAGAAAAAGATCACATTCACATAACTCTTATTATAGTATGTTGATACATTGTTCTGTTTTATTATTATTATTATTGTTAATCTCTTACTGTGCCTAATTTATACATTAACCTTTATCATAGATATGCATGTATATAAAAAAAAACAAAGTACTGTATATATAGGTTTGGGTACTATCTGTGGTTTCAAGCATCTACTGGAGATCTTGGAACATTTGCCCTGCAGACAAGTGGGAAACTCTGTATTTGTTCTCATTTCTTATAAGAGACAAAAGTGGCTCAGAGAAGTAAAATAATATGACCAAGCTGAATAACTTGTAAATACAGCCAATATTTGAACTCACCTCTGCCTGATTCCAAATCATATGCTTGTCTATAATAATCCCTTTTTTTTTTTTTTTTTGGGAAAGAGTCTCACTGTCACCCAGGCTGGAGAGCAGTGGCTCTATTTCGGCTCACTGCATGCTCCACCTCCCGGGTTCATGCCAATTAATACAGGCCAATATAGGACAGGCATGGTGGCTCATGCCTGTAATCCCAACACTTTTGGAGGCCGAGGTGGGCAGATCACCTGAGGTCAGGAGTTCAAGACCAGCCTGGCCAATGTGGTGAAACCCCGTCTCTCCTAAAAATACAAAAATTAGCCAGGCATGGTGGCCCATGCCTGTAATCCCAGCTACTCAGCAAGCTGAGGCACAAGAATCACTTGAACCCAGGAGGTAAAGGTTGAAGTGAGCTCAGATTGCGTCAGTGCACTCCAGCCTGGGTGACAAGAGTGAAACTCCACTGCAAAATAGTAATAAAAATAGTAATAATAATAATAATAATAATAATAATGAAATATTTATTGTTCTTATTTTTATATGTAAATTGAAAATATTTAAAAATATTTTCTACTTTTCTACATGTTTAGAGTCTGCATTACTGAAAAATGATTTTTTAGATATGTTTGCATTTTTTTATAGTGTTTTACATGAAAAATATATGTGTACAGGCTCTGCTGTCCTCTGCAAATTCACAATGCCTTTCAAGTTAATAAATAAACTATATAGTTTGATGATTTTAATTGTCAGTAAACTACTTTCTCTGAACAGTTTTGGGAGTATTAAGAGCTCTTACTCAGAACCAGATAAAAACTATTGCTAACAACATCATGACTATAATACTTTAATTGAGCAGATGAGATTTATGCATGTTAATCTACCCTAAACCACTTTATTTTTTTATTATGACCTGCCAAACCCTGCTAGTGATAATATAATATTATTTTCAGCATTCATTTATCTTTTTTTAAAAAAAATCTTTATCCTCTTGGACAAGTATTACTTTATATCAATTCTGCCTTGACTTGTTAAGTAGAAGTTTCTCTAAAGAAAAACAAATCATTAATCAAGGTTATCAGAAACAGTCCCTCAGCAAATCAGAAAATTAGATAATAACAGGTAAAATGTGGAATAGGTTTATTTCCATTAGATATGTTCCCACGTTAGACAGAGTCACAGTGAAAATGTTGGGCTATTAGCATTCACTGGCTGCTCAAATCACCAGCTTTCTCTTACAAAACTGTGACTCTAGAAAGCAAATGTGTGGATTGCTCTTCTGTTTTCTGCTTAATGACTGTGTCAAAGTCGGGAGCATTCAGGCCTTTCCTTTGGAATGGAATAACCACAGTTGCTTTTCATGTACTTCCTGATGATTTGCCAGACTGTGTAAACCCAGCCATTTCTATAACTTCTGGAGACACAGATGTGTAAAAAGTCTGTCTTCAGGCAGCTAAATGATTATATAAAGGTATTTTCAGAAATTTTCCAGGCTTGCCTTCCTTTGTGGCTTTTATTTCTCTGTATTCATTTTTATGTCAGAGTCCAAAGATCGTCAAATGTTTCATGTAACACCAACACAAAATGATTCTGGTGTTCTGTTGAATATAGGAATTTAGAGGCTCAATTTAGTGTATTTCCTTGTGGAGCCAACCCGTAATTATTTGCTGAAGAAATCTTTTGGATCTGCTGATAAGAACTCCCTTGGCCCACTTCTGCAATATGGTTGAATAGCAGTCTACTCAGGGAGAAGTAATGGTTAGACCCTTCAACTCTCAAAAGAGGATTCAATCATTCATGCAAAAAATATTTATTGACTGCCAACCATATGCCAAACCCACCGTTCAGGTCACTTGGATTGTATCAGTGAATGAAAACACAAAAATGTTTGCTCTTGTGAAGCAAATCAGAAAGACTGCAGAAAGTTAAAACAAAACATTGAGTCTCCAATTATTTTGCGACAAAAAACAATCATTTCCAGGTATTTCTGAAAGCCTATATTCTCACGGTAGCATATTTATAAAAAGCATGATAAATAGAAATTGTGTTTATATAGGTTTTCTGTGATTGCCATAACAAAATATGAAAAACAGGTGGTTTAAACAAGAAAAATGTATTGTCTTACAATTGTAGAGGCTAGGAGTCCATGATCTAAGTGTTAACTGGATTGGCTTCTTGGCTGATAGAAATATCACTTCAATCTCCTATCATCTTCTTATGATACTCTCCCTGTGTGCTTCACATACTCTTCCCTCTATGTGTATCTGCTCTGTGTCCAAATTCTCCCCCATTTTTTTGTAAAGATACCAGTTATATTTATAGATGCTCACCTCAATGACATTTTAACTTGACTAACTACAACTGCAATGAACCTATGTCAAAATAAGGTCACATTCTGAGATACTGAGAGGGAGGACTTTAACAAATGAATTTGGGTGGGACAGATTTAACCCATAACAAAGTTTATTATAGAATGCCTAGATTAGGATTGAATCCAACCATCAAACCTGTTTACTTCAACCATATAAGTTGTTACCCTCCATCTCTGTTGCACTAACCATATAAAAAATTATCTTAGAATACGTTTTGACTTTATGGTATTTTTAAAATTTTCATTTTAGGTTCAGAGGTACATGTGCAGGTTTGCTATATAAATAAATTGCATGTTACAAGGTATTAGTATATAGATTATTTTGTCACTAATTTAATAACCATATACCCAATAGGTACTTTTTTAGTCTTCTACTCACCACCCTTAAGTAGGCCCTAGTGTCTATTGTTCCCTGCTTTGTATCCATCTATACTCAAAGTTTAGCTCCTACTTATAAGTGAGAACATGTGGTATTTGGTTTTCTGGTCCTGTGTTAGTTTTCATGGGATAATGTCCTCCAGCTTCATCCATGTTACTGCAAAGGATATAATCTCATTTTTTATGGCAGTATAGTATTCCATGGTGTATATATCCAGTCTACCACTGATGGGTGTTTAGATTGATTTTATATCTTTGCTATTGTGAATAGTGCTGTAATTAACACACTTGTGCATGTGCCTTTAAAGTAGAGTGATTTATATTCCTTTGGATATTTATTCAGTAATGAAATTGCTTGGTTTAATGGTAATTCTGTTTTAAGTTATTTCAGAAATTGCCAAACTGCTTTCTACAACAGCTGAACTAATTTACATTCCCACCAGCAGTGTATAAGCATTCTCTTTTCTCTACATCCTTGCTAGCATCTATTATTTTATTTTTCACTTTTTAATAGATATTCTGACTCATGTGAGATGGTATCTCATTGAAGTTTTGATTTGCATTTCTCTAAGGATTAGTAATATTAAGTATTTTTCATATACTTGTTGGCTGTGTGTATGTCTTCTTTTGAAAAGTGTCTATTCTAATCCTTTGGCTATATACCCAGTAAACATGCACACATATGTTTATTGCAGCACTATTCACAATAGTGAATAGACTTGGAACCAACCCAATGCCCATCAGTGATAGGCTGTATAAAGAAAATGTGGCACGTATACACCATGGAATACTATGCAGTCATAAAAAAGGATGGATTCATGTCTTTTGCAGAGACATGGATGAAGCTGGAAACCATCATTCTTAGCAAACGAACACAGGAACAGAAAACCAAAAAACATATGTTCTCACTCATAAGAGGGAGTTTTACAATGAGAACACATGGACACAGGGAGGGGAACATCACACACAAGGGCCTGTCGGGGGTGGGAGGGCAAGGAGAGGGATAGAATTAGGAGAAATACCTAACGTAGATGATGGGTAGATGGGTGCAGCAAACCACCATGGCACAGGTATACCTATGTAACAAACCTGAACATTCTGGACATGTATCCCGGAACTTAAAGTATAATAATAAAAAAAAGAAAAGTGTCTGTTCATGTCCTCTACTCACTTTTTAATGAGGTTGTTTGTTCTTTGCTTGTTAATTTGTTTAAGTTCCTTATAGATTTCGGATATTAGGTTTTTGTCAGATGTACACTTTGTGAATTTTATTTTCCATTCTGTATGTTGTCTGTTTACTCTGTTGATAGTTTCTGTGGCTGTGCAGAGGCTCTTTAGTTTAATTAGGTCCCATTTGTCCATTTTTGTTTTTGTTGAAATTGCTTTTAGTTTCTTCATCATGAAACTTTAGCCAGGGCTTATGTCCAGAATGGTATTTCCTAGGTAATATTCCAGAGTTCTCATAGTTTTAGGTTTTACATTTAAATATCGAATCCACCTTTTTATAAACTTTTACCTTAAGTTCAAGGTTACAAGTGAAGGTTTGTTACGTAGGTAAACTTGTGTCATGGGGGGTTGTTGTACAGATTATTTTGTCACCCAGATATTAAGCCTAGTACATATTAATTATTCTTCCCCATCCTCTCTCTCTTCCCACCTTCCACCCTCCAAAAGTCCAAAAGGCCCAAGTGTGTGTTATTCCCCTCTATGTGTCCATGGATTCTCATCATTTAGCTCCCACTTATAAGTGAGAATATACAGTATTTGTTTTTGTTGTTGTTGTTGTTACATCTTGAGTTGATTTTTGTATATGGGGTAAGGAAGGAGCCTAGCTTCAATTGCATATAGCTATTCAGTTATTCCAGCACCATTTATTAAGTAGGGAGTCTTTTTTTGCTTTTTTTATTTTTATTTTTGGTCAACTTTGCAGAAGATCAGATGGTTATAGGTGTGCCTCTTTATTTCCGGGCTCTCTCTTTTGTTCCACTGGTCTAGATGTCCGTTTTTGTTCCAGAACCATGCTCTTTTAGTTACTATAGCCCCATATTATGATTTGAAGTAAAGTAATATGATGTCTCCAGCTTTGTTCTGTATTAATTTTGTATCCTCAAATTTTGCCACAGTTGTTCATCAGATTGAGGAGCTTTTGGAGAGAGACCATGGATTTTTCTAGGTATAGAATAATGTCATCTGCAGACAGGGATGGTTTGAGTTCCTCTGTTCCTATTCGGATGCCTTTTATTTATTTCTTTCACTTAATTGCTCTAGCTAGGACTTCCAGTACTATGTTGAAAGGGAGTGGCGAGAGAGGGCATCCTTGTCTTGTGCCAGTTTTCAAAAGGGATAGTTTTTGCCTATCCAGTATGATGTTGGCTGTGAATTTGTAATAGATGGCTTTTATTATTTTGAAGTATGTTTCTTTATTACCTAGTTTGTTGAGGGATTTAACGTAAAGAGGTATTGATTTTTATCGAAAGCTTTTTCTGCATCTATTGAAATGATCATGTGGATTTTTTTTTTAATGTAATGAATCACGTTTATTGCTTTGCATATCTTGAACCAACCTTGCAACGCAGGGATAAAGCCAACTCTATTATGGTGGATTAGCTATTTAATGTGCCGCTGGATTTGGTTTGCTAGTATTATGTTGACAATTTTTATACCTATGTTCATCAACAATATTTTCCTGAAGTTTCCTTTATTTGATGTGTCTCTGCTAGGTTTTGCTATCAGAATGATGCTGGCCTCATAGAATGGGTTAAGGAGAAATCCCTCCTCCTCAATTTTTTGGGGTAGTTTCAGTAAGAATGGTACCAGCTCTTCTTTATATATCTGGTACAATTTGTCTGTGAATTCTGGTCCTGGACTTTTTGGGGAGGCTTGTTATTCCTGATTCAGTTTCAAAACTCATTATTGGTCTGTTGAGGGATTCAGTTGCTTCCTGGGTCCACCTTGGGGGGTTTATGTTTCCAGGAATTTATCTATTTATTCAAGGTTTTCTAGCTTGTGTGCAGAGAGGTGCTCCTGCTTGTCTCTATCGGTGTTTTGTATTGCTGCGGAGTTGGTGGTAATACCCCTTTTGTCATTTCTAATTGTGTTTATTTGGATCTTCTCTCCCTCTTTTTTTAATTAGGTCAACCAGCAATCTATCCTATTTATTCCTTCAGAAACCTAACTCCTATATTCATTGATCTTTTCTATGGATTTTTATATCTGAATTTTCTTCAGTTTACTGTGTTGGGTTATTTAATGTTTCCTGGTAGCCTTGGGTGGGTTTTCTGTTTCTTTAGTTCCTCTAGCTATGATGGTTAGATTGTTAACTTGAGGTCTTTCTAACTTTTCAATGTAGGCATTTAACGCTATTAACTTCCTCCGTAACACTACTTTAGCTGTGTCCCAGAGATTCTGGTATGTTGCATCTTTGTTCTCATTAGTTTAAAAAAATATTTCTGCCTTAATTTGATTCTGTACCCAAAAATCATTCAGGACTTTGACTTTTGACTCCAAAAGTCATTCAGGAGCAGGCTGTTTAATTTTCATGTAAATCTATAGTTTTGAGAGATCTCTCTAGGCTTGATTTCTATTTTTATTGCCATGTAGTCCCAGAGTGTGCTTGCTATGATTTTATTTATTTATTTATGTTTTGAATTTGCTGAGGCTTGTTTTATGGCTAATTGTGTGATTGATTTTATTGTAAATGTCATGTGCAGATGAGAATATAAAACATACTGTTTCAGAGGTGGCAAATCCTATAGATGTACATTAAATCTATTTGGTCAACAATTGAGTTCAGGTCCTGAATATCTTTGTTTTCTGCTTCAATGATCTAATACTGTCAGTGGGGTGTTGAAGTCTCTTACTATATTGTGTAGGAATCTAAGTCTCTTTGCAGGTCTCTAAGAACTTGCTTTATGAATCTGTGTGCTGCTGTTTTGGGTGCATATGTATTTAGGATAGTTAAGTGTTCTGGCTGATCAGTGACAGATTGGATTAAGAAAATGTGGCACATATACACCATGGAATACTATGCAGCCATAAAAAAGGATGAGTTTGCGTCCTTTGTAGGGACATGGATGCAGCTGGAAACCATCATTCTTAGCAAACTATCACAAGAACAGAAAACCAAACACCGCATGTTCTCACTCATAGGTGGGAACTGAACAATGAGATCACTTGGACTCAGGAAGGGGAACATCACACACCGGGGCCTATCATGGGGAAGGGGGAGGGGGGAGGGATTGCATTGGGAGTTATACCTGATGTAAATGACGAGTTGATGGGTGCAGCAGACCAACACGGCACAAGTATACATATGTAACAAACCTGCACGTTATGCACATGTACCCTATAACTTAAAGTATAATAATAATAAAAAAATTAAAAAAAAAAAAAAGTGTTCTGGCTGAATTGAATCCTTTACCATGATGTAATGTCATTCTTTGTCTTTTTGAGGGCTTTTAGAAAAAAAAAAAATATTGTTGGCTAATGTACCACAAATCACTGGGGACCAATGAGATGGATTCCTCTACTTTACAAATCTTTATATATATCTACATGTTTGACTCAGAAGTTACAGGTGAGCCCTCAAATTATAAAATACCAATAGGAACATTGAAATGTAAGCATGAGAAGCCACTCATGTTCTGAATCCCATTTAAATGATAACCAAACTCAAATTATATCATTACTATCACACAGATATACATTATTAGATACTATAACCTAAAAATCATATGCCAACAAGTATAAATATGTCTTTTGTTTAAATTAACTTTTTAAAATGCAAATGTAACATATATCTGCATTATCGTTGCAAAATAAGAGAAATACAGATGTGTCTGAGGCAAACATTGTGTCCCTATTCTTTTTCTCTTATTTCTGAAAGCAGTTTAGGATATACCAATATTAAGCTTTTTATTTTTTGTGATTATTTTTATGTGTTTGTATTAAAAAATTATATGTTTAAATGTCTATATACACAATATGTAGTTTTTCATAATATTAATAGTGCAAAATTACTAATTATCTTTTTTAAGTAGCAGAGTGAGTCTTGATTATTCCATTTAAAATATTTAAATGAAACTATTCCATTCTTTTCATCAGCTGCCCAGTTTCACTATCTTTTTGTTTAAGATGGATTTGCTTTAGAAAACATCTAATATGGTTTGGATTTGTTGTTCCCTCCCATACCTCATGTCAAATTCTAATACCCAGTGTTGGAGGTTGGGCCTGGTGAGAGGTAACTGGATCATGGGGCAAGATTTATCATGAATAGTTTAGCACCATCTTCTTGATGCTATTCTTGTGATAGTGAGTGAGTTTCATGAGATCTGGTCATTTAAAAGCGTATAGCAAATCCCCCACTCTCTTGTTCCTGCTCCTGTCATGTAAGAAGTGTCTGCTCCCCCTTCGCTTTCCATCATGATTTGAAGCTTCTTGAGACCTCCCCAGAAATAGAAGCTGCTACGCTTCCTGTACAGCCTGAAGAACTGTGAGCCAATTAAACATAAATTACTTAGTCTCAGGACTTCATTATAGCAGTGAAAGAACAGATTAAAAATACATCATCTATCTTAGTTTCATTTTCTTAGAATTTTATTGTTATATCATCAAACCAAAGCTTATCTCTGTTTATTTATTGCCCCAACTAATTTTATGCTTAATATTTATTGTATGTTTACTATTTAACATGCTGTCATTATAGTAAATGACATTTTCTTATTTTTCATTATTTTATTCTTGACCCATCAAGTAATTTCTAAAAATTCTATTCTGCCTCCATTTCTAATATGTGGTAGACATTTTATAATCAAAATGCCAAATTAAATGAAAGCAAACTTTTAATTCCAGGTCTCCAAATGAAGCTCCTTTGTGTGTTTAGTTAGAATAATTATATTCTAAGCTAAAATTATGTTTCTGAGCTAAAATTATGTTTTAATTTGTCTTATTTTTGTGTTTTTTTTTACCCTTAGGTTACAGCTATATGGTTTCTTTAGATTTAACTGCAAATATCTCTGATTTTTGCTCACTTTCTTTTGCATTTTTCCTCTCTCTTATGATATTTTCTGATTTATTGTTATACTGAGTAGGGTTTTTTCCTCTCTATTATCCTCCTCATAAAATAAGGTGTGTGTGTTTTTTTTAATCCTTCCATAACCTAAATAACTTTCTTTGCCCTTTTCATTTATGGTATAACACCACAAATGACATCTTTAGGGAAACAATTATTTTTAGTTGAATGGGCAAAATTAACTAATGGGACAGTCTAGTAAGGGTAACGTATTGTACAGGTGTGAAAAGCTTATTCTAGTTAGATACTGATAAATAAGTAAGTAAAGATAGTATATGCAGGAAAAATGAATAACATAGTAAGATCTTACACAGAAAAAAAACATAATTAAATAAAACCAACAAAAAGACAAGAAGAGGGGAACAGACAGGCAGAATCATTGCCTCCTGTGTATTTCTCCTTTTCCCCTATGCCTAGTGTTGGTTACATAAGCCAAGAACACAACAGGAGTGTTCAGATATGACTTTAGGTGTGTCCTCTACTCTTCATGGCTCATCAAAGGAATAGCCTCAGATGTATTATGTATATACTTACACCAACTGCAGTTGACCAGTCATCCCATTTTCCAGACAAGAAAATTGAAATTCAGAACTACTTAACAACGACTACTAAGTCATCCTATGAGTGGAAGATCAGCTACTCAAAGCAGTACTCTTCTTAGAAAAAGCAGCATTTAATATAATGATAAACTTTGACTTCCACAGGGTCACATAATATAGTTTCAAACAATGATTCCCTTTCCATCTTTTCTGCAGAACAAAGCTAACATTTGATGGAGACTCTCACATCGCCCCATAAGATCAGTAGCTTACTGAATAGTTGGAAGTTTGGGGAAATCTTGTAACTAAAGGAGAGCAGGGATATGTAATGTAACATCAGATGAAATGGAAAAGTCTGCTTGAAACAACTTTTTCAAAATACGAGAGGTCTGTGGGACTCTGCCTATGGCTTGAAGAATTGCTTGAGGAAAAGCATGGTGATGAAAAACGACGCTGTCTTCTCTCTTAGTTCTTTCTTCAAGAAAGGCTCAACAAGTTCAAAACGGAAGCAAAGCCATTCTTACCAGAGAGGTCTCAATCAGGGAGCCTGTCAGAGGTGCTTGGATGCAGTCCCTATTCCCACCATCTTTTTTTTCAGTAAAAGTCTTTTATGGATGATACAGATGCTGAGGAGAAGAGACTGGGAACACTGTATCAAAAGGCTTCACATGTCAATATGCTTGTTATTCAAATTTTAAATCCTACTAGTTACGGTGCAACCTCAGTATACTGCAGTAAAATATATGCTTAGGAATAAATAAACAACCTTCATGCAGGCATGCTGTTATTCATATTTATTAGTAGCTCTATATAAAACTCCATCTGTATTGATATTTCACTATTGATATAACTCATTATACACACACACACACACACACGCGCGCGCAAAGTTCAAGTGGTACTGTGGCCTATCAAATGGTTGCTTGACGTGGCTAAATAGTAAAGTTGTGAACTTTGGGGTGGGAATCATACATTGGGATTTGGGGGAAGTGAAGCCTGATATCTAAGCAGAAGGTAAGTTTATCTCTGTGTTTTTGTTTTTGTTTGTTTGTTTGTTTGTTTTGTTTTGTCTTGTCTTGTTTTTAGTCAGATCACACTCATCCAGGAAATGTATCTTTTATTGCAAAAGAAGGAATTAAGTATTCTATGTCACTAGAAAGCTCAGAGAGAATACTGAACAAAAACAGAGAGTGAAGGAAAAGGAGGTCAGCCACAACAAAAGTAGTAGCTTTTTGTCCTACAGAAAAAAGGAGCCATGCATTTTATAAAACATAACTGTCTTAAATGTCAGTACAGTATGTACTAGAGAAAGCATTAATGAAATGTGTTACTTAAACAAATAGGAATTAAAACGTTCAGGGACTGAGATCAAAACCCTAATATCAAACAGAAGTGGCCATGCTGATGGAGATTGCTACTGGAGAAAAACACAGCCATTGTGGAAGACAGTGTGGTGATTCCTCAAGGATCTAGAACCAGAAATACCATTTGACCCAGCAATTCCATTACTGGGTATACAACCAAAGGATTATAAATCGTGCTACTATAAAGCCACATGCACACATATGTTTATTGCAGCACTATTCACAATGGTAAAGACTTGGAACCAATCCAAATGCCCATTAATAATAGACCAGATAAAGAAAATGTGGCACATATACACCATGGAATACTATGCAGCCATAAAATAGGATTAGTTAATGTCCTTTGCAGGGACATGGATGAAGCTGGAAACCATCATTCTCAGCAAACTAACACAAGTAGGGAAAACCAAACAATGCCTATTTTCACTCATAAGTGGGAGTTGAACAATGAGAACACATGGACATAGGGAGAGGAACATCACACACCGGGGCCTGTAGAGGGGTGGGAGGCTAGGGGAGGGATAGCATTAGGAGAAATACCTAATGTAGATGACGGGTTGATGGATGCGGCAAACCACCATGGCATGTGTACACCTAGGCAACAAACCTGCACGTTCCGCACATGTATCCCAGAACTTAAAGTATAATAATTTTTTTTAAATTATATATGCTTAAAAAAATAAACCACAGAGGATACAACAAAACCTGATTAATGTGCAAAATGACTAAATAGGAGAAAAAAACACAGGTATGTATTCAATATATATCACTTGGGCAATTAATTTTGCCAAGTCCCTCTATTGAGGGCTTGGATGTTAAAATTAAACCAACTTTATATATAAATGATATATTGTTAATCTGCTTTTTGTGTGTGGTATAATTACTGTTTTGTCTGTGTACACACGTCAACAATCACTGATATTCCTGCAGTAGTTATTTCTTGTCATTAAAAAGTACCTCCACTCATCTATTCTACAAGCACTTATTGAGCAATTATTAAATATTTATTTGGAAGCCAGAATCATGCTAAATTCTATGCCAAGTAGACCCTAATTGATCTTTTTTTAAGATTTCAATGCCCAGAATAGGAAAAGAAAGTAACCAATATCCTTAAGGAGATGTTGCCTTAAAATATGCTCAGTCATAGTGGATAATACATTTGTAGTATCAGAAAAATCCTATTTTAAAGGTTAGTCGGATAATTTTCTCTCAAGTTAGACACTCAAGAACTTAACTAAATTCCAGCTGCATACACACAGTAAAATCCATGAGTGATCTCTTTATACATTTTAAACTCCTAAATAAATGCTTGACAAAGAATGCTACACAGTCATTTTAATAAGATGATTCTAATACCTTGACTTATTTTCATGGTGCCTAAATTCCAAATAGAAGCAAAGCATTGCCACGAGCATATTAAGAGAAAACACTGCCTTTTAAACTGGTTCTGTGGTTTTAAACTGAGAAAAATCTATTCTCTAATATATGATTAGACATATTTTCCTGCTTTGTGAAGCCCTGAAAAGTGACAGAATCAAAGTATACATGGTGAGTTTTGCCCGTACTGTTGAGATTTGTTAAGACAAAAATACTACTTATTAGAAATGGAGGAGAAATTAAAAACAACTTTTTGTGCCAGGCACAGTGGCTCACGCCTGTAATCCCAGTACTTTGGGAAGCCCCGAGGGGCAGATCATTTGAGGCCAGTAGCTCAAGACCAGCCTGGTCAACGTGGTTAAACCCCATCTCTACTAAACATACAAAAATTAGCCAGGCATGGTGGCATATGCCTGTAGTCTTGGCTACTCGAGAGGCTGAGGCAGGAGGATTGCTTGAACCTGGGACACAGAGGTTGCAGTGAGCCGAGATCGTGCCACTGCACTCCAGCCCTCCAGTCTGGGTGGCAGAGTGAGACTCTATCTCAAAAAAAAAAAAGGTTTTATGTTTAAACCAAGAGCGGTTAAGCTAATGTATTGATCAGTTAACAGCATCAGTGAAACCAAGGGCAACAAACTTAAAAGAGAGACAAGTCAGGGATCATGGCATTAGAAAAGACTCATATAAATGGATAGAGCCAAAACAAATGATGAGCTTATTGTTACAAAGATCTGTTTATTAGGGCATTGTGGCAGTGAGGAGGAGATAAGGAGTAAGATGAAGAGTAGATACATTTAATCAGAAACTTAGCTGTAACATGGCAAAGTCTTAAAACTGGAACTTTATTTTACTGTTGTTTCCACCTGAGTTTCTGGACATCCAATGGGACATGTCAAATTATGAAAATGACTGACTAACATTGGATATTTAGCGACTGGATCTGCTAGTAGAAAAGCTCTTTTACACGAAGAGAAATAAAACAGCCCACAACTAAAACATCTAGTAAAAGTAAATCTCCATGGATCAGCCACAATCATTTCTAATACACAAAAATTTGATGTACTGAGTGAAAAAGTTCAGGTAATGGATATGTCAGAAATTTACCATTTGATTCACTTGGAAATATTCCTGTCACCTTCTAACTAAAAATCCCAACTGATTCGTTGTTTTGGAATGACAACACCATGCTGTATCTCTTGCTTTTAAGTTAGGCTCCTATAATCCATGTCAGACTTGCTTATTTTCTTACTAGATCAATAGAATAGAAGTAATTCTGGAGCAAATGTATTCTGTAGTCTCAATGTATGGAATTCAAAATATGTCTATTGCAAAATTTAGTTAGATTCAATATGTTTTTGGTGAAGAAACTGGTTTGGAATTCAATATTATTAATATGAACTATTTATAATTCTGATTAGAATTTTTTCACATTCAGTTCATCCATTCGAGTAAGATCGATTTCAAGGTACTAATAAAACTGACTGAGCATTTCTTTAAAGCTTGAATACGTATTCTCTTTCCTTCTAAATTTGGCTGTGCCATTTGGAGTTTTATACTTGATATTCTGTCAAACAAAATTGAAACATCTTTAGCCATCTGGTTTTGTGGATAATTTAGCATAGATCCACTTGTGGCAGTTTATTTCAGCGTAGTTCCTATCAAACACTGATCTTTAAGTATTGGAACTCTATTTGTAAATACAAACCCTTTGTAATTATCTATCTCCAGTTGTCCACAGGCTTTACCATAAATAAGGTTGCTACAGTCAATGAATACATAATTTGAGATTCTTTCTCACTATGAAACTGCTGTTCCCTACATGTGATGGGTACAAATGGTTAACCAGTAGCTCTCTAGTTGCTGGAACCAAGGAGTGATTTGTGACGAATACACAGACATGGCTTTTTATTGGGTTGTGCTTCGGTTAAATTTGTTTTTCCACTGTCAAAAGACTTTGCAGCCTTTGTAAATTCTTACAGCCCCTTGTGAGTGAGTGAGACCTGAGTGAGAAAGAATCTAGAAACAGCTAGTGATGCCATTCAAAATGGATAGACAGTAAATTCATTGTGACATGTTTGATCATATCTAGAGTAGACAATTTTTAACAAGTGATGAGCAACAAAAAGCTTTTGAAATATCAACCGAAGAATTACAGGGACCTATCCTTTTTCCGAATGAATACAGAGGGAGTGATTTAAGCAAATGGCCATTTTACTGTCAATTGCTCTAGCAGTCGATCACATGGAGGAGTAGAGCACAACTTACTGGATAATTATGACTCAAAATGAGGTTGAAAGAAAATCCTTCAAGTGATACTAGGAATGGAAGACTTCTGCTTAGGAGCATGAATATGGACTTCATACCAGAACCACACTGCATATTCCTTGTAGTAAAAACATCTATGTAAAAGATGAGGTATAGATATGCACTATATCTATATATCAAGCTGCATATTGAATAGCTATATATCTATAATATCTCCATATATATATCATGCTCACCTATTCATCTGCAAACATTTCTCACCAGTAATCACTAGTGGTATCACTAGTACTGTGATTATATTAATACAGTGGAATATGTGTGTATATGTGTGGCTAAGGGTGTAAATGTCCAGTGACTATTATGACTATTGATTAAGTAATTGAAAGCTCAGAGTTTAGTTACCTAAATACCTCAGAACTTCTAGGAGTGGAACCACTCCTAGTATAGGAGTGCGTAAGTATGCACTATATATCAAGCTCCATATTGAACATCTATATATCTATAATACCTCCATATCTATATATCAAGATCCATCTATTCATCTGCAACTATTTCTCACCAGTAATCACTAGTGATATCACTAGCACTGTATCAATAGAGTGGACTGTGTGTGTGTGTGTGTGACTAAGGGTATAAATGTCCACTGACTATTATGACCTGTATATATTTATTTGCAATAATGGTGAAGACCATTATATATGATTTTTTAAAAACAAATAAAATACCAGAAATGCAAGCAGAATAAAAACAATGAAAGAATTATAAAATGAAAATGCAATTGGATTAGAAATCAGACCGCCTGGGGTTCTTACTCTACTTGCTGGTTGCTAGAAAGATAAAAACAGAAAAAAAAAAATGGCAACAACAAACCCTTACAATGTTTCCTGAATATGAATATACTGTATTGTGACTCATTTAAAAAAATACTTGCAAACAATGGAAGATAACTATTTATAGGCGTCGTGGCTTACACTGTTGTTTTGGGGAAACTAGTGCTTAGAATTACTATAAACATTCTGTTGTATATAGAAGTGAATGCAGGTTCAGTCACTCACCGCTTGCAGAGTGTAATTAACAAGAGTGGCATACATTAGAAAGAAAGTGACTTTATTAACCAAAACTAGTTATAGGGAAGTAGCCAGATTGTCCTCAAATTAACCTGTTCTAGTGGCTATCTTGGGTTCCCCATGGACTTAGATCTCGGCCCAGCATCATCTCAACAATGTCCACGTTGACGACTAGCCGCCTTGAAGTAATCTCAGGAATTTTGCAGCTGAGTCTCTGGGCTTGTTCTGTCTGTCTCAGGATTAGCCCCTGGAACTTCTAGAAGGCAAATAATTAGATACTAGCATACAGTCAGATAAATGTGAAGGGAGTACATATGGTAAGAAAGGGAGGGATGTAGAGTCTATTTTAAGGCTAAAGGAAAAGGCTTCTGCAGTTTACTTCAAGGTTGTATGTTGAAACCCAAGAGAAAGGAAAAAACAAGTTTTAAAATGCATCGTGAAGTTCAGCTGCCCAGTTACATATACATAAATACATAATTATAATTATTTGTGTGTCTGTGTGTATGTGTATTCTTAGATATATTTGCATATTGACACCAAATTTGCTTCTTAGGTAAAATACATCTCTATAAATTATATATTTAATAGAATATTGCTATAAAGTATATTGATTTGTAAATTTGCTAGAAAAGGCTCTTAGCTCTTGTATAAACAAAAAATATGGTTTGGTAATTAGGCAACTATATTTTTAAATACTTAATAAACTCCAGGTTCCCACATCTTTAGTTTATTAAGCATATCTGAATAAACTTAATTTCCTCTTATGGCAGTGTGTAGGAAATATGCCATAAAATGGCGAGTTGATAAATGTTCATTACATTTATTTGTATGGATATCTAAATGAGAAAATTTTTGTATCCAAAAGAGGATACAATTACTTGAATACAGGGAGGTAAAATTCTAGAAATGAGTTGAGGTATATATGTTTGTGTATTGTCTAATGATGCAACATAATATTAAAATATGTACAATCTGTCCAATTAGTTTGAAATTTGGGGGACTATACGCATTATCAAACCATAGTCATTAGATTTCCAAACCTAAAACTTCCCAAAAAATTACTCAAATTCATGCTTTAACCTTACTACTGCTGACCTTTGCCCACAGAGCCAAAATTCTGAATATCAAATCCTCGACTACTGAGAATACGATATTTAAAACTCCTTTACATGTCAATCCATTTTATTTCATGCATTTGAACTGAAAAGTTTCTGGTTTATCTGACTGAAATCTTGTCATCCTGCCCTTGTTCAGTTAATAAAATTGAATAGTTTATTTGTCTTTCAATCTCCTGGAAAAAAAAAAAAGACAGCTATCATTTTAATGTTTTCCAGAACTTCCAGGGAAAATGCAGCTACATTTTTCTATAATTTTATACATACTTTTCTATAATACATCTCCTCAGTAAAACATGCTCCTCTATTCTTCCTTAGAACATAAGTAGATACAATTTTTCAGGCTTTTTACCCTTAGATGTAATCACATGAATTATTTCTACCAAATTCAATTGAAACACAAGTGATGAGTTCGTGCTTGTGTTCTTTTCCATGTCTGTGTAAGAAATTCTTTAGCATTTCTCTGTAATCTTCTTTCCTTCTGGCTGAATGAAATTGGGACAATTATGGTAAAACTCATAATTATAAATTTAAGATGACAGAGATACTGTCATTCTTGGTCCTTGAATAACTGTGTCCAGGAAAGTAGTCACCGCTGTCAAATTGTACAATTTTATTTTGACTATGAAAGTCGAAACCATTATTATATTTTATTTATTATACATCTTGTAGGTTATCTCTTATAGCAGCATGGATTATCCTGTACAATAACACAACTATTGGATCTCATTTTCATCTTATCCCCATTGTGGAATTTTTAATCTGTAAAATATTCCTTAATAAAAGAGTAATCATACAGAAACAGATGAACTATAAATTTCTGCAACAGAAAATGAAAACTAGGTTTAATAGTATCAGATCATAAAAATGATCAACTAGTCCATCAGTGAATGCCACTTATGTTAGATATAAATTTGTTTTACATATATTTACCTGCATACAAGAGATGATACTTGCACTGTCTACAATTTAAAAACTTATCAGAGATACTTCAACATTTGGGTAGATAAAGTAGGTCACGGCATGCCAATGCTCCTCCTGCAAGAAATAGAAAAAAATTGTATGACTTGCAAATACACATGTGCACACACACACGCACACATATATATGTAAGTTTTATGTGTATACACACACGTAATTTGAAGGTATCACAGTGACACAAGATAATCTTTGATCGTAGATGGAAGATAAATAGTTTCATAGTGAAATAATGATCTTCTGTCTCTTTTTTCCCACTAGCATTCTAACTAGTGAAATAAATAAATTTAAAGGGTTATTAAAGCCTTACAAACTGAAATACAACTAAAACTCCCTTTAATCAAATAGTGTGATTTGGTTTCTAAAAAATGTAAAATAATCTAAACCGATTATTACTTTCAATAAGTCAGTTTAGTAATGTTGCTGGATATAAGCTCTCTAAAAAATCAGTTTTACTTCTATATACCAACAACAAATAGTCCAATAACAAAAAAAATGATGCTATTTACAGTAACATTAAAAATGCAAATCCATCTAGGCTAGCACAGCCAAACACACCTTTTCCTTTTTGCCTCCTAAGTTAGCAGATTAGTTTTGAGTAGTTTTAAACATAGATGTGAAATAATCTCAGCCTATGGGGAACAACATTACTGGGTTTTGCTGACTCGCAAAATCTAATTTGTTATACAGGTGAGAAAACTGGCAAAATCACAACAATTATTATAAGCATGTTGCATTAACCATTTGATTTAGATGGCATAACCTTAGTATTTTACTATTATCTGAGAGGCAAAGTGTCAAATCAGAGTGCTCACCAATTACCAGAACATCCATAGCAATTTATTTTATTTTTAATTTCAATCTTTATTTTAAATTCAGGGAGTTGTGTGCAAGTTCGTTACAAGGGTACATTGGATGATGCTAAGGCTTGGGGTGTAATTGAACCCATCACCTAGGTAATAAGCATAGTAGAAAATAGATAGTTTTTCTAACCTTGCCCCCTGTTTCTCGTTCCCCCCTTTTTAAAAAACGGTGCTTAGTGTCTATTGTTTCCATCTTTATGTCCCTGTGTACCCAGGGTTTAGTTTCAATTTATATGAGAGAACAGGAGGTATATAGCTTTCTGATTCTGTGTTAGTTTACTTAGTATAATGGCCTTCCAGTGTATCCATATCACTGCAAAGGACCTGATTTAATTCTTTATTATGGCTTCATAGTACTCCATTGTTTATATGTAGCATCTCACCCATTTGGTTCATTGTTGCCAAAGCTCACTTATTCCACACTTAAAAACTTGAATCCAATTTTATGATTTTTGATCAAAATCGTTGAGATGTACTTTACATAAAACAAATTGAAACATTTAAATTATCCAGTTTGATGAGTTTTGATAAAGGTATACACCATGTCACCACTACCCCAATAAATATATAGAATCATTTCTTGCTCCAAAAAGTTATCTTTTGCCATTTTGCAGTCAGTTCCCCTACTGTCTTGCACTCCCCACTCCAGGCAGCCATTAATTTGATATCTATCATCATAAATTGATTTTGCTTGTTCTAGAACTTTCTATAAATTGAATCATAGAGTACACATTTTTATTTATCTGGGTTCCTTTGCTCAGCAAGATTTTATGATGCATCTCTGTTGTTGTATGTGTCATTAATGTGTTCCTTTTAAATTCCAAATAGTGTTCTATTGCATGGAAGTACCACAATTTTTATTATTTATTCAGCTACTGCTGATTTGTGTCCAGCTTACAGTTGTCATAAATAAAGCTACTATGAACAATTCAAAAAATTAAATACTAAGAAAAATGTCTGATAAAATGCAAATATTTACCTCAAAAACTACACAACTTTATTGGCAGAATTAAAATACTTTAATAAACAAAGAAATATACCAAGTTCATGAATTACAAAACTTGGTATTGTAAAAAGATAATTTATTTCCCCCAAATAAATATACTTAACATGATTCTTCATCAAATCTCAACAAGCATTTGCTAAAATTTACTATCTAACTCTAAGCATATGGAAATGTCAAAGGCCATGACTAATCAAGGCAAATTACAAGAACAAAGTGGGAGATCAGACACTACCTGATATCCAGACTTATCATAAAGTTACAGTATGTAAGGCATTGTGGCATTGTTGTAATTGCTGTAAACCAAAACACAATGAGCATTGGAATAGAATTGAGTCCCAAAGAGAAGCACAAATATGATTAACTAATTTACAACTAAGACAACAGTACAGTGCAATGAGAAAAGGATAGTACCTCTAATAAACTTTTCTGGAAGTATCATTGCACATCTATATAAAAAATGAATCATGACCCATACCTTACACCATCCATAGTAATAAATTCCACATATATTTAACATGTAAACATTAGAATTAAAAGTAAATAGCTTTTTGAGGACAACATCATTGTGAACTTGAAGTAGACAAATATTTTGAAAACAGGAGACGAAAAGCACTTTCTCTAATTAAAAAAAAAAAAAACAGACAAATTAGAGTATACTGAAAATAAGCACTTCAGATGATGACAATAATATTAAAGTAGTGAGATGCAAGCCACACGAGGGAAGGCAATCTTTATGATATAGTCATATTTAGCATAAAGAACATGCATAAATCACTTGTATAAACCGGTAGAAACATGGCAAAATTTTAAACTTTTGAAACTACACATAAGAGAATGTGGAGATGGCTAGCAAACATGAAAAAATGTTTGACTTCATTAGCCGCCAGAGAAATGCAAATTTTCCCCAAAGTGCAATACATCTACATCCTCTCCAGAATGATTAAAATGTAAAAAGACAAAAAACACTAAACGTTGGTAAGATGGTAGAGCTACAGAATTACCATAGTGTCAAAGTGTAAATTGGTTTAAAATAAAATTCTACACCTATGATAATGTAAACCAAGCCAACTAGAATCTTCGAAATGTCCTTTGGCAATATTTACCACGGTAAATTTAAAATTATTTATATATATATATGCATGCACGTGTGTGTGTGTGTGTGTGTGTGTGTGTGTGTGTATGCCTAAGGGACAATTAATTCTACTCTGGATTTATACCTCATAAAATTAAGTTCAGATGTTTACCAAAAGACAGGTACTACTAGAATGTTCACATCAGTGATATTGCAATAGCTTTAAATTGAAAACTTCTCATACTCCAACAAAAGTAGAATGGAAACAAATGTGGCATATTCACAAAGGAGAATATATAGTACTGAGTATGAGTTACCTGCAACTACAATGACAATGATGAATCTTTCAAACATAGTAGTAATCAAAAATTAACAATGTGTATAAACAAGTACATACCTTCTTTGATTCAAAAATTCACATTAGGAAAAACTAATCTACTCTGATAGAAGTCAGGAAAACGGTTACCCTTGAGAAGTGACATTGACTGGACAGGAAATCCAAAGGCATTCTAGAGTGTAGATGGGTCTGTTTTTCGATCTGGGTTCTAAGTATATAGATATGTTCAATTTTTAATACCTCATTTAATTATACATTGAGATACATGTAATTTATGAGTGCTTATAATCTAATATAAAGTATAAAATTATGATAGGTTATTTAATTGAATAATTTAAGTAAATTATAAAAAGATGTTATAACTTGGTCATTATAATTAAAAATACTATATCCCAGTAAACCAACACAGGTAACAGGCAGAAAATGAGAAGTAGAACACAGTTATTGTGATTTACTATCGAGTTATATTTACAAAATAGTATTCATCTCTTTTTACTTGGAGGATTCATTTTTTTTGCTGTTGTTAAAAGGCTTTTTGTCTGACAATTACTGTTTTTAAATATTCAAGGTTTAAAGCTTTGTTGTATCTGAAAATCAAGGAAATGCCAACATATATTCTCTCTGCTTCTAGAGAAATCTGCATTTTACCCAGTTTCTGTAAAATGTGTGATATTTTACCTTATTTTTACCTTATTTGAAAGGCTGTCAAATAAGCCCACCGCCGTTTTATAGATTATGGAAGAAGATTCTGGGGTTGGAGACACAAGACTTTGTTCTTCATGGCATAGCAAGAAGCACGAGCTTCATTTACACTGGCTCACCTTTCCCCAAGTCCTGCCGGGAGCAATACAGAATGTTCCTAGAGGAAGCTCTCTTTACATACAATCAAGTTGTGTCACAACCAAGGCGCCTTGAGTTAGAAAAGCCTTAGTGTTATAAAGGAACTGTTAGCTAACCTGCTCAAACTTTGCCTTCGAGGGTGTTATTGTCTCTATTACTCTAGACAGCAAAATACTTTCTACTCCAGACATGCATTATATCCATCTTCCTAGGCTGACTGCTATAGAAATACCCTTGAAAGAAAGTTAGAAATAAAATAAAGTCAGTTCCTCTGCCTGAAAATTGAGCATTCATGCAAAAGATGCATATGGGAAATGGCATCCAAAGAGATTTATCTGAGATAGAAATAAAATATGAGTTAATTTTAACAAATTGTCTTGAAAAATGAACAACAATATGACACAACTATTTCAGAGAATAGAAAATGCCGTAACACTTCCTCATTCATTTTTTGGAATTTGGCATAGCTTTGAAATCAAAATCTGGCAAGGGCATTACAAGAAAGGAAAATTACAGGTCAACATCACTCATGAACATATACATTTATATTTTAATTGAATCTTGGCAAAACAAACCCAATGATATATAAAAAAGGTGTATCACAGCCAACTTACATGCATTCTAGAAAAGCAAAGCTGATTTAACATTCAAAATTCAGTCTAGTTCAACACATTGTCATAATAAAATAGAAACATTATGTGTGCCCAAGATATGCAGAAAGAGCTCTTGATAAATTTGAATATCTATTCCTCTCAGTGCTGATGTCAGAGATGTACACTGTTTCATAGTGCAGAAATAACTTGAGTCCAGAAGGGTTTAGGTAGGAGGAAGCACAGCATTATTAACTTTTAAAATCCTTCTCAGATATCTTATTTGCCATTGGTTGTTTCATAATTAAGTATGTTCTAACAGCGCTTAATATTTATTAACTTTCTTTTCTTTTCCCTCTAATTTGTGGTTCCAGAGGTAGATCTAGATATAGCAAAGTTTAAGTGGGATAAAATCCTTCACATGGGTAACTAGATAGAACTGTAAATTGTAAAAAAATTCGCTAGTATCTAAACATTTAAGAAAATTTGAATTTTGCATTTAAAATACTGAATAAAATAAACTTTATTTAAATATTTTATATTTTTATATTTATTAAGCACAATGCATACATGTTTTAAAACTTATACAAACTTTGAATGTCTTAAAAAAATCTTTGTTACAAATGAAAATATATTTTACTTTAACATGCTGTTTATTAAAACTATATATAAATTTAGTGTACTGTGAATTAATTTTTAATGGTTTTGATATTTTACAATGAGTAAGAGTTAAGATGATTTTTATCTACTTTCAATTATATAAGATACTTTACAAACAATTTTGTCTCTCTGAAGGCACATTTGTCAAATATTTTATTTGTTTGCTGAATCTATTTTTCTAAATTAATACGTAGATTATGGCGG
Organism: Theropithecus gelada; assembly: GCF_003255815.1. NCBI lineage: Eukaryota > Metazoa > Chordata > Mammalia > Primates > Cercopithecidae > Theropithecus > Theropithecus gelada. The sequence continues at coordinate 19,400,400 of NC_037673.1, forward strand.
GTGTGATCCTGATTTTTCTCTTGACGTAAGGCCCACAAGTGTTATGGGAAGGCTTGCTCTTTCCCAGTTGTCCCTTTCCTTATTCCATGACACATTAGTAGCTGCTAAGCCAAGATGGAGGGGCTTAAGGCCCCATGCAACTTATAAATACATCCAACAGTCTGACCAGTGACCCTTTTTAAAAAAATTCTTTATTGATTTTTATTTTTATTTTAATAATTTTGGGGGTACAGGCCATTTTTGGTTACTAATATGGTTTGCCTGTGTCCCCACCCAAATCTCATCTTGAATTGTAGCTTCCACAATTTCCACGTCATGGGAGGGACCTAGTGGGAGGTAATCGAATCATGGGGGCGGGTCTTTCCCATATTGTTCTCCTGATAGTGAATAAGTCTCACTTGAGATCTGATGGTTTTATAAGGGGGAGTTTCCCTGCACAAGCTATCTCATTCTCTCTTGTTTGCCATCATGTAAGACGTGCCTTTCACCTTCCACCATGATTCTGAGGCCTCCATGGCCACGTGGAACTGTGAGTCCATTAAATCTCTTTTTCTTTATAAATTACCCAGTCTTGGGTATCTCTTTATAAGCAGGGTGAAAACGGACTAATACAGTTACATAAACATATATTTTTTTCTTTTACATTTTTTTTTTTTTTTTGAGACAGGGTCTTCCTCTGTCACTGAGGCTAAAGTGCATTACATGAGCTTGGCTCATTAGAACCTCCACCTCCTAGGATCAAGCAATCTTCCCATCTCAGCCCCCTGAGTAGCTAGGACCTCAGGTGCATGCCACCACACCTAATTTTTTTTTTTTTTTGAGAGATGGGTTTTACCATGGCTAGGCTGGTCTCAAACTCCTGAACTCAAGTGTTCAGCCCACCTTGGCCTCCCAAAGTGCTTAGAATTACATGTGTGAGCCACCATACCCAGCCAGGATAAGTTCTTTAGTGGTGATTTCTGAGATACTAGTGTACTCATCACCTAAGCAGTGTACACTATACCCAATATGTAGTCTTTTATCCCTCACCCCCTCAAACATCCTCCTTCAGTCCTCAAAGTCCATCATTCTTATGCCTTTGCATACTTACAGCGAAGCTCCTACTTGTAAATGAAACATAACACATTTGATTTACCATTCCTGAGTTACTTTGCTTAGAATAATGGCCTTGAGCTCCATCCAAGTCACTGCAAAAGGTATTATTTAGTTCCTTTTTATGGCTGAGTAGTATTCCATGGTGTATATATATCACATTTTCTGTTTTTTGTTTGTTTGTTTTTCAGATGGAGTCTCACTCTGTCGCCAGGGTGGAGTGCTGTGGCTGGATCTTGGCTCACTGCAAGCTCCGCCTCCCAGGTTCCAGCAATTCTCCTGCCTCAGCCTCCCAAGTAGCTGGGACTACAGACGCGCAGCACCACGCCTGGCTAATTTTTTATATATTTAGTAGAGATGAAGTTTCATCATGTTGGCCAGGATGGTCTCAATCTACTGGCCTGGTGATCTGCCTGCCTCGGCCTCCAAAAATGTTAGGATTACAGGTGTGAGCCACCACGCCTGGCCATTTTCTTTATCTGCTCACTGGTCGAATATTTAGATTGCTTCCATATCTTTTTTTTTTTTTCTGAGGCGGAGTCTCACTTTGTCGCATGATCTTGGCTCACCGCAAGCTCCATCTCCCAGGTTCACGCCATTCTCCTGCCTCAGCCTCCAGAGTAGCTGGGACTACAGGTGCCCACCACCATGCCCGGCTAATTTTTTTGTATTTTTAATAGAGACGGGATTTCACCCTGTTAGCCAGGATGGTCTCCATCTCCTGACCTCATGATCCACCTGCCTCAGCCTCCCAAAGTGCCATATCTTTGCAATTGAGAATTGTGCTACAAGGCTATAGTTAAAAACACAAGGCTATAGTTAAAAACATACATATAAATATGTATGTGCGTTTGTCTTTTGCTTATAAGATTTACTTTCCTTTGAGTAGATACCCAGTCGGGGAATTACTGGATTGAACGATAATTCTTCTTTTTGTTTTTTAATGAATCTCCATACTGTTTTCCATAGTGGTTGTACTAGTTTATATTCCCATCACCAGTGTAAAAGTGTCCCCTTTTCACCACATCCATGTCGACATCTACTGTTTTTCAACTTTTTAATTAGGGCCATTCTTGCAGGAGTAAGGTAGTATCTTATTGAGGTTTAAATTTGCATTTCTCTGATTATTAGTGATGTTGACCATCTTTCATGTGCTTGTTGGCTATTTGTATATCATCTTTTGAGAATTATCTGTTTAAATCCTTTGCCCACTTTTTGATAGGATTATTTGGTTTTTTCTTGCTGATTTGTTTGAGATCCTTGTAGATTCTGGATATTAGTCCTTTGTTGGATGCGTAGTTTGCAAATATTTTCTTCCACTCTGTGGGTTGTCTGTTTATTCTGCTGATTATTTCTTTTGCTGTGCAGAAGCTTTTTAGTGTAATGAGGTCCCATGAATTTATTTTTGGTTTTGCTGCATTTGTTTGTGGAATCTCAGTCATGAATTCTCTGCCTAAGCATGTCTAGAAGAGTTTTTCTGATGTTTAGTCTAGAACCTTTTTTTTTTTTTAAAACCAAGTCTTACCTTGTCACCAGGCCGGAGTGCAGTGGCACGATCTCAGCTTACTGCAACCTCCGCCTCCTAGGTTCAAGTGATTCTCCTGCCTCAGCCTCCCAAGTAGCTGGGACTACAGGCATGTGCCACCATGCCCAGCTAATTTTTGTATTTTTAGTAGAGATGGGGTTTCTCCATGTTGGCCAGGATGGTCTCGATCTCTTGACCTCATGATCCGCCCTCCTTGGCCTCCCAAAGTGCTGGGATTGTAGGCGTAAGCCACCACGCCTGGCCATATTCTAGAATTTTTATGGTTTCAGGTCTTAGATTTAAGTCTTTGATCAATCTCAAGTTGATTTTTGGATAAGAAGAGGGATGAGGATCCAGTTTCATTCTTTTACATGTGGCTTGCCAGTTTTCCCAGCACCATTTATTAAAGGGGGTATCCTTTCCCCTCTTTATGTTTTTGTATGCTTTGTCAAAGAGCAGTTAGCTATAAGTATTTGGCGTTTTTTCTGAGTCCTCTCTTCTGTCCCATTAGTCAACATGACTATATTTATACCAGTTATATCTTATGTTTTTAACTATAGCCTTGTAGTATAATTTGAAGTTGGGTAACAGATGCCTCCAGATTTGTTCTTTTCTATTAGTATTACTTTGGCTATGTGGGTTCTTGTTTGGTTCCATATGAATTTTAGAATTGGTTTTTTTTTTTTTCTAGTTCTGTGAAGAATCATGGTAATATTTTAATGGGAATTGCATTGAATCAGTAGATTCCTTTGGGCAATATGGTCATTTTCATAATATTTATACTTTCCATTCATGAACATGGGATGTATTTCCATTTATGTCATCTATGATTTCTTTGAACAGTGTTTAGTAGTTTTCATTATAGAGATCTTTCAACCCTCGGCTAAGTATATTTCTAAAAAAGTACATTTAGAAATTGAGTTATTGATTTGATTTTCAGCATGCTCATTGTTATTGTATAGCAACACTACTAATTTGTGTACATTGATTTTGTATCCTGAGACTTTACTTAATTTGTTTATCAGACCTAGGAGCTTTACAGTTTCTAGGTATACAATCATACCATCAGTGAACAGTGACAGTTTGACTTTGTCTGTCAATTTGGATGCCCTTTTTTTCTTTTCCTTGTCTGACTGCTCTGGCTAGGGCTTCTATCACTATGTTGAATAGAAGTGGGGAATGTGGGCATCCTTGTCTTGTTTCAGTTCTCAGGGAGAATGTTTTCAACTTTTTCCCATGCAGTATGATGTTGACTGTGGGTTTATCATACATGGTTTTTATTACTTTGTGGTAAGTCCATTCTGTCTATTTTGTTATGGTTTTTAATCATAAAGCAATGCTGAATTTTAACAAATGATTTTTCTGCATCATATAGTTTTCGTTTTTAATTTTGTTTATTTAATGTGTCTCATTTATTGAGTTTCATGTGTTAAACCATTCCTACATCCCTGGTATGAAACCCACTTGATCATGATGTATTATTTTTTGAGATGCTGTTAGAATCAGATTCAGTTAGCTAATATTTCTTTGAGGATTTATGCATCTATGTTCATCAAAGACATTGGTCTGTAGGTTTCTTTTTAGTTTTGGTGGTTATGTCCTTTCCTAGTTTTGGTATTAGGGTGATGCTGGCTTGTTAGAATGATTTAGGGAGGATTCTTGCTTTTCCTGTCTTTTGGAATAGTTTCAGTAGGATTGGTACCAATTCTTCTTTGAATGTCTGATAGACTTCAGTTGTAAATCTGTCAGGTCCTGCCTGGGCTTTGTTTTGTTGGCAATTTTTTAAATTGCTGGCTCAATTTTGCTGCTTGTTATTGGACTGCTCTGGTTATTTATTTCTTCCTAATTTAATATAGGAGGGTTGTACATTCCCAAGAATTTATCCATCTTCTCTAGATTTTCTAGTTTGTGCGTATAAAGGTGTTCATAGTGGCCTTGAATGGATTTTTGTATTTCTGTAGTATCAATTATAATGTCTCCCATTTTCATTCTAATTGAGCTTAGTTTGATCTTCTCTCTCCTTTTCTTGGTTAAACTCATTAACAGTCTACCAATTTTGTTTATCATTTCAAAGAACCAACTTTTTGTGTCATTTATCTTTTTGTTTGTTTGTTTGTTTCAATCTCATTGAGTTTTGCTCTGATTTTTATTATTTATTTTCTTCTGCTTGGTTTGGGTTTAGTTTATGCTTATTTCTCTAGTTCCTTGAGGTGTGACATTAAGTTTTCAATTTGTGCTCTTTCAGACTTTTTGACGTAGGCATTTAATGTTGTGAACTTCCTTTTAGCAATACTTTTGAATTTCCCACATGTTTTTGATAACTGGGCCAGTATTTATTTATTACTATTCATTTCAAATATTTTTAAAATTTCCATTTAAAAATCATTGTCAACCCAAAATTCATTCAAGAACAGATTATTTAATTTCCATATAATTGTGTAGTTTTGAGGGTTCCTTTTGGAGTTGGTTTCCAGTTTTCTTCCACTGTGGTCTATGGAGATAGGGTTTAGATCCAGGCAGCCTGCACACAGAATTCTGACCTGCCCCCATCCATAAACTTCTACACAGGGACAGCAGGCAGGGATCTCTGTGTCTGCCAGCAAGCCTGGACACCCAGCTCCTGTGCTCACACATGTTCACAGCACACTTCCCATTTGCCCTCAATTCTGTTCAAGGGAGTTTGTCTCCACTTATGGTTTGGCCCTGTGTCCCCACCCAAATATCATCTCAAATTGTAATCCTCCTGTGTTGAGGGAGGGACTTGTAATCCCCACGTGTCGAGGGAGAGAGGTGATGGAATCATGTGAGTGGTTTGCCCATGCTGTTCTTGTGATAGTGAGTGAGTTCTCATGAGTTCCAATGGTTTTATAAGTGTTTGGAAGTTTCTTCTTTGCACTTCTCTTACCTGCTGCCATGTGAAGAGGGTCCTTGCTTCCACTTTGCCTTCTGCCATGATTGTAAATTTCCTGAGGCTTCCCCAGCCATGTGGAAATGTGAGTTAATGAAACCTCTTTTTTTAAATAAATTACCCAATCTCGGGCAGTTTTTTATGGTAATGTGAGAATGGACTAAGACACTACTCAAAATTATATCACAAAATTCAGCTGAGAGCTTCTTTTACCCTGCACCCCCTCCCTAAGCTTGTTGGCTGACTTCCTCAAGGGCACTTGTGAGACATAGTCAGGAATGGGTTCCCTGGACTCCTGCTGGAGGCTGGGAATGCCTACAAGGCACTTCCTGCTGCTGCTTCTACTTTTATATTTCAAGATGTCCCCTAAATTCAACCCAGCTGTGGGTAGGTTGTTAAGGCCTTCTCCTGTGCTCTGGATTTTCGGATTCCTTGGTGAGGATGTGTGCTCGGAGTTAGGCTCATCCCATCTCACACTCTGGAAACTTAAGGGTTTTCTACCTGTTTCACAGAGCAGGCTGCAGCCTGCTGCTTCTTTCAAAGGGTCTGTGAATTCTTTCTTAGGCTTTGTCTGAAAGAAAGTCACAGTAGTTCCCTTGTTAGTGGAAATATTTCGTTTAGTACATTTCAATCCCTTATGGTGGTTTCTTCTTCATAAGTGTTTCCACAGGGATTCAGTGAATTATGGTAAGGGTGTCCTAAATTCCAATTTTCCAGAAACAGTCCTAGTTTGCACCTACTATTTTCACACAATTAATAATACCGTTGCCATTTTCTCTGAAACGTGTTCAGTTTGAATGATTACTTATACAGCTCTTTTAAATAGAAGACACTATATTCATAAGTGCTTCATCAGCATTTTCATTCTAGATGGTTTCCTTTATATGTGATAACTTCTTATGAACATGTACATGAGTATCATAAATAGTAAGCCCATGATTAAGTTTTGGTAGTGTTGTCCTATATGGGGAAGAAGTCTTTATTGAATCAATTACATGGAATCCAATGGCTTGCCCATTCTGTCATTCTTTCTTAAAAGTGATCAGTCCATTGCGGGATGGTTTGTACTATGGGCAAGATCTGTGAATGAAGGTAAGATATTTGTGAGCATTTTTAGTGCTGTAAACTATTTACAACTTTTTAAAGATCAGAGTGTATAGCTGTAGCATTTATTTGGTTCATGTCCTAATTGAGACATGAGTCATGTCAATAGTGACTTAAATTATTTTTTTCAGATATCATATCTTAAGTAGAGATCCACACTGAGACAGAAATTTAGCAGATTTCTCCACACTGAGACAGAAAAGAGCAGCCAAAAGCAGAACTGTTCCAGATGAGTTGACAGCTTTGCTTGTGAAATGTTCAAGAACTCAAATATGAAGTATGGTCCATGATGAGACATAACATTTCCATTTCTCAAAGGAACTTTCCAATAATCATAGAACCATTATGGGAAAAGACTGTCCTTTGGCTAAGTCATCACTCCCTTTTTAATGACACCATTTGCTTCACTATTCTCCAGTAATGAACTAGCAGTTTTTGTTTAGCTTCAGGCAGAAGAACTCAAGTTCAAAAGTCAGAGGCTACTTTATTCTTGTGCTCAGTGGTTCCGATGAGCTCTGCCATTTTCACAGACACATCACATTCCATTTCTTCTGAAAAAGAGAGGAGTTCCAGGGCAGAACTTGTTTTCCTGCTCCCTAAACTTTTTCCAAGGATTTTTGCTGCAAAGGTCTCCATTCAAATTTGACTGTTTGATGAAAAGCCTTTCGTTATCTCTCTAGATGTGACATGAAATGTCTCTAACATACAAAAAAAGAAAAAGAAATTAAATCAAAACCTAAGGAATTCTTTTTTGCCTTGTTACGCACAGAACCAGTTTAATGGTTCATGGAATGTCTTTGTTGAGTGTAACCCAGTTAGTCCTCAAGAAAAAATTACATTATTTTCTTTCCAGTGCCATCCAGCTTTTGTCAACTAATTTGATGTAGTATGAAAAGCCATCCTAGTTTTCTCAGTAGGGTCTCTTGTTGTAATGTAATCAATATAATAGTAGAATGTTTTAAATCTACAAATACTTCTATTAGAAGGATTTGGGTTTTGTAGAATAAATGTCTCAGCTTTTATATTGTGAATTTTATCTATTAATTCTTTGGTGTTACAGCTATTGTGATATCTATTTTTATTTTATAACTCATTTATATACTTTTAATATGCATCTATTATAAATGTTTAGCCTTCCTACTGAGATTTAAATAATCATTTAAAATTTTCATAATCTCTATTATATCCCCATTTAATTCTAAAATAAGCAGTGCCTTATCTGAGAAGATTGTTGATTGTTGATTGTGTATTTTAAAATGGTCTTGAAATTTTCTCTTTATTGGCTTAGTTTTCTTTATTATTTATTTTTTCAATAGTGTGTTTAAAGCGAAGAGTACTATGGTGCATTGATGGGATTGGTGGTTAGTCAGCCTGTTTTGTGTAAGAGTGGATAAAAGTAAGAACTCCTGACTCGTTGGTGATTCAGTACCAGTCCTAGCTACGGATGCTTCCTATCATTTATGGCTATTATTAGATTCCCAGGGAACTGCCTTTTTTTTTTTTTTTTTTTCCTGACCCAGGCTTATATATTTAGGGTTTGATCTAAAGGTAACTGGGAATTTCTGTCCAATGCAAAGGTGGATATGTGGAGCTTCATGGGACACTACTCTGACTTTCCTAATGAGTCCTCTCCAGATGTCAGAATCTTTCATCCTAGTTTGTAAAGCATTCTTGGTCAAGTCCACTGCTCCCAGCACAGCCTTGCTTATGTCTAGACTGTGTTGAGTTCAATTTATTTAATCACATCTTGCCTATTACTCTTATGTGATCATTTATAGTATTATCTATGGTCATTTTTCCTTCTTATATTCTAGTGCAATTATAAATTAATAATAGTATTCTAGACATTTCAAAGATCTAGGGCTGAAGTTAAATTTATAGATTGTATATAGGCTGTCCTTTTGAATCAATTAGCTTTTGAGGTTCTTCTTTTGAGGTTAATCCCATGACAGAAAGTTGATTGTGTATGTGAGAATATATATGTATATGTGTTCATGTGTGTGTGTGTGTGTGTGTGTGCCACTTAAAAAATTATCCTGTTCTTTGTTTTACCCAGTGGTTCTATCTCTATTGTTCAGAGGCTCAAATTTGTTTTTCTCTTTATTCTCCTGTTGCTTCTGTATTGTCATTTATTGTACCTACACTTTCTCACAATTTTTTTTTTTTTTTTTTTTTTTTTTTTTTTTTTTTTTTTTTGAGACAAGAGTCTTGCTCTGTTGCCCAGACTGGAGGGCAGTACAGTGATCTTGGCTCACTGCAGCCTCTGCCGCTCGGGTTCCAGCAACGCTCATGCTTCAGTCTGTCAAGTAGCTTGGACCACAGGCATGGCCATCATGACCTGGCTAATTTTTGTATTTTTAGTAGAGATCAAGTTCTGCCATGTTGGCCAGGCTGGTCTTGAACTTCTGACCTCAAGTGATTCTGCCACCTTGGCCTCCCAAAGTGCCGGGATTACAGACATGAGCCACCACTCCCGATCTTATTTTCACAATTTAAAAATTACTTTCAGCTGGGTGTGGTGGCTCATGCCTGTAATCCTAGCACTTTGGGGGCCCAGACAGGCAGATTTCCTGAGCTCAGGAGTTTGGTACCAGCCTGGGCAACATAGTGAAACCCTGTCTCTACTAAAATACAAAAAATCAGCCAGGTGTGGTGGTGGGTGTCTGTAATCCAGCTACTCAGGAGGCTGAGGCATGAGAATTGCTTGAACCCAGGAGGCAGCGGTTGCAGTGAGCCGAGATCTTACTAAGGCACTCAGCCTGGGCAACAAAACCAAACTCTGTCTCAAAAAAAGAAAAAAAAATACTTTTTTTCTGTCCTAAATTATGAAACATTTCCTTAATATTATCATGTATGTAACTGTTTTATTTATTATTCATACACATTCTAATATTTGCTTTTAGGGTAATTTTAGTCTTCTAATTTAACTAGTCATATATATTTTAATAACTTTCTTTTTATTAGATGGCTTCCTTTTTCTTTTTTTTTTTTTTTTTTTGAGACAGAGTCTCGCTCTGCCGCCCAGGCTGGAGTGCAGTGGCCGGATCTCAGCTCACTGCAAGCTCTGCCTCCCGGGTTCACGCCATTCTCCTGCCTCAGCCTCCCGAGTAGCTGGGACTACAGGCGCCCGCCACCTCGCCCGGCTAATTTTTTGTATTTTTTAGTAGAGACGGGGTTTCACCATGTCAGCCAGGATGGTCTCGATCTCCTGACCTCGTGATCCGCCCGTCTCGGCCTCCCAAAGTGCTGGGATTACAGGCTTGAGCCACCGCGCCCGGCCGATGGCTTCCTTTTTCATAGAAACATGTACTTGTTTAATATTTTAAATTACATAGTGCTTACTATCATTTGAATATCTTTGGAGCCCATCTAATTATAATCTGTTAAGGTTTTTTTGATGACTAAATTATTTATATTTAACCTTAAGTAAGACTTTCTGAAGGTTAATTTTGTCTCATTTTGTGTTGTTATATTTCTTAAATATATAATAATCCTTAGTGATTATTAGTTCATTAGTACAGGAAGCTGACAAGGTTTCCTCACACATGTGCAAGTCCACCTACTAAATAAACTTCTTTGTCTAATAAGAGGTTTGCAGTACAGTCATTTTGACGTGCAAGCTTTGAAACAAAATGCAAGGGCAAGGACCAGAGAGGAAGGCTGGGTGGAGACCTCTTACAGCCATCAAAGTAAAGAAAGTTTAGTTTAATTGATTGAGTCTTTAACTTTTACCTTCTCTTACTTCCCACACCTCTATTAGGAGGTCAAGAGTTTTCTCAATCTCTGCTCTATTTCAATATTTTTCTCTATTAAAAAATAAGAGCTTTTTCCAAGAAGTTAATTCACTTTGGAAAATAGTTCTCCAAACTTTCACCAAGAGAAAAGACTGGCACTTCCTCTATATCTAGTATACCCGCTGTCCCAAATACAAATCTTTAATTAACACTTGATCTCCACAATGATACCTTCCTAGTGTTTTGCATACCTAAAACAGCGTTTGTATTTTAACCTGAACTCTTTGTAATCTAAGAATATTCTCCAAGATGATATGGGATATTGTATGTTGAATTAGTTCAGTCGAAAAATGGAGGCCATGTTAACCTTGTTTAAGGTATACACAACTTGCTTTTCCTTTCTTTCTCTTGAAAATACACACAAGATATTGATGTGATCTGACATTCAAACAATTATAAAATGTGTCTTATACCATAGAGCAAATACTTGCATCTAAAACATCTCCAACATCTCTAACATCTATGACATGATTAAATGAACAATACAAGTATTTTGTGACCCAAGCAGGGCCCTCAAAATTGGAAGTAGGCACTTTCTATGAGAGAGTTATTAATTCTGCTTATAATAACGGGAAATGGAGAACTTTCATAATGTGTGATTAAAGATCAAAGTGAAGTATGCAAACCAAAGTCCTTGATATCTATAATCTGGTTTTCACCAAATAGTGTTGGAACCGTCTCTAGAATTTCTATTTTAATCTATCAGCCACATAAGAGAGTATTTGCCTTCTGTACTTGTTTTGTTAATCTCAAATCAGGTAACGAATAGTCTTGATTTTAAACAAGATGTGAAAACATTCTATCACATATTGGTAAAATAGAGAGGAGTTTCAAACCAATAGAAATCAATATTGCTAGAATAAGTTATTTTGGCTCAGTTTTTTTTTTTTGAGTAAGGGAAAAAAAGAGACAGACACTCTTCTGACACGCTCACCTAGCTCTGATACCTTACAGTAAAACTAAGCTGAAGGAGTTGTCAAACTGGTCATAAAATAATTTAAATTTGAAAAAAAATCATGCCCAAGTCTTCCTAAAGTTAAGGTTATGGGTTTTGTGTAACAATACATTTTTTTTTGAAGAGAATAAATAAATGTACAGTTTATTTTAAAGACCTCGTATTCTAACACATTATTTAAAGTAAAGTTTCATTCCAAATGGTAGGTTTTATTTCTGTTCTAGTACAGTCTCAATATTACGTGTCTGAAATACGTAATGAACTTTAAAATTCTAGGGTTGAAGGACAATTGTGCTTACAAGTATAACAGTTACAGTTTACAACATAACAATAATGTTACCATTACACAAAATTTACTTCATCCTATGCAGAAATCCATTAATTGTTTTTGCTATTTTTATGAAAATATCATGAATTTATCAGTAAACAAAATTATATAATAAAAATCCATGTCCCCATCATTTGGGTTCAATAATTACAAACTCATTGCTAATTTTGGTTTATCTCTACCACCAGACACTTTGCCTCTTACAATAACTGAAGTAAGCCACAGATGTCATTTCATCTACAAATACATTAGTTCACATCTCTAAAAGGTAAAATCATTTTGTAATGAGCTCAAACTATCACTATCACACCTGGAAAAGTACTGATTGTCTTTCTTCTCTGTTTTCTGTAAGTTGTACTTATTGTATCTTACCTAGAAATTGGATCACATTTTCCCATTCCTTATTTTTCTGGCAAGTCTCCTTCAGTAGATAGTCTTTTTTTCCCCATAAGGGGGACATGATTCCTGATCATCTTCCTTTTTGTTAAATTAGCTGTTGTTGATGGTTAATGATAGATCAATTCATTAAAGTCTGTGTAATTCTGATGTTACAACTATAACATTCTCTCTCCCTTTATAGGTTGAAATATTTTGTAAGAAGAATTTTCCTGTCTGTTATTTGTTTACTATTACAATGTTGTCTTTTCAAGTTGGATGTCAAGCCCATTTTATACATAGTTAGTAGTTTTTGACAACTTCCTTCTTGTCTTATACATTTCCAGGCAGCCCCTTTTTTGTTTCGTGAAAATTAATATCTAAAGGCCATAATTTGAATGTTAGCTGTTCTGTTTGCTATCTGGTTGATCATTAATTTTAGCCTTTATCCATAAACGAACTATTGTTTTATTTAAATATAAAGTACATGAGCTCACACTGATAATTCCAATTCAAATTTTTTACTAAATGGTATTTGTTGACTTATTTGATCTTAACACCTGTTTTCCTCCATGTTTAAAAGTGATGCTCTCAACAGCACCAAAAATTATAGATTAACTATTTCACATAACTGTTCATTTTTGTTATATCTCAATATAACTGAGTTTCATTTTCTATTTTTAAAATATTGATACTAATTTTTTTCCCCTTTTTCTATGAGTATAAATGGAAATTACTATTTTAAGAATTATTTAAAGCACTCCTACTTTGTACAAATATACTGCCACCTAGATTCATAGTGGGTTTTGTTGTTTCCTTTCATTTTTAAGTCTTTGGATAGTTTAAATTCAGTAATTGTAAATATATAATATTTCACAGATTTAAAAGCAAAACCTATTAAAATAAATACTCAAAAAAGTCACTTCTTATCCCTTCATTCCCTTTATATATATTTAATTATTTTCTTTTTTATATTTTATATTTATGGTTATTACTTGCATTTTTATATAAACACATATGAACACATATTTGTATGTATTGTAACTATCTGTTTATGTACCCTTATCTTTTTAGGTGGTGTGTGTTTGAAGGAATAGGGCTGTTAATCATCTCACCATCAAGGTCATTGCAAATTATCTTGCTATCAACACCATTTAAAAGAGTGTCTATCACTTTAAAAAAGGTTAATAAATGTTTCTTTTCTTCAAATGACTGAATTGCTGGACAACTTATGTAAAATACATTATATTGCAAGAGGTTTTATTAAGAGTTTTCAGAGGATGTAAAAACCCTTCCTCACTCTCTTTTTACAACCAGGATAAATTCAGCCAACTTGATGGTCAAAGTGAATGACTCTCTTCACTGGGCTTGGCAGCATTCCTGGATGTGGGAATGAGAACATCTTCTGGGGCTGGAAAAACTAGTAGCTTGACCTAGAGTAGGAGAGTAACTTTATTCTTTTCTAGGACATAGTTAAAAATATAAACCTAAAGTAAGAGATGCCAGAAGAGAGGATTCACCATTATGAAGCAACTTGGGAAAATTATGCTTGGAGCCACATTGTAACTTTTTTAAAATAAAAATTTTATCTGAGATAAGTTTAGATGTACATAAAAGTTAAAAAAACTACTGCAGATAATTTCTGCATACTTCTCGCACATTTTCCATTTTCCAACTTAATTTCAGACTTTGATTTTGAAACATTATTATGTTTTACAATCTTTTTCTGTAATAAAATATGTGTGTTTGTTTCATAAAAATCACCATTTAAATAATCAGTGTATATAACAATCATATCATATATAACAAACAGTGAAAATTTCTTGTTAAATGTCAAAAATAAAATTAATTTATAATTTATAATTACATAAATTTAATTTATAATTTATACAATCTTACTTTTCCATTTAATAATGACATAATGATCATCCTACTTATTTATATGATAGATTCCAGGCTATCTACACTGCCTCCTTTTTCTATGAGCCAAGACACTTAATGTGAGCAGAAGTTATATATTGGGAATATCTCACACTCTATCATTTACAATTTTTTAAAATCCACTCTCTTCCAATAATACCTGGAAAAATATATCTTTATTTTCAAAGGCTATTTGTATACAAGGGGCTGTGGTATTATGGTTTTCTTGTTTTTTTCTTTTGTTTGTTTGTTTGTTTAGTCGTAGTCTTGCTCTGTTGCCCAGGCTGTAGTGCAATGGCACGATCTCAGCTTGCCACATCCTCTGCCTCCTGTGTTCAAGTGATTCTCCTGCCTCAGCCTCCCCAGTAGCTGGGACTACGGGAGCCCACCATCATGCCCAGGTAATTTTTGAATTTTTAGTAGAGATGGGGTTTCACTATGTTGGTTAGGCTGGTCTCGAACTCCTGACCTCATGATCTGCCCGCCTTGGCCTCCCAAAGTGCTTGGATTACAGGTGTGAGCCACCATGCCCAGCCTGATATTATGTTTTGATATAGGCACAGCTGCTATGTCTACCACTCATCAAACCTCTACTCCCCATATAATAGCAAGAACCTCTGGCTGGGGATCCAGTAGCAGTTGAAAAAGCACTCACATAATTTTGATTGAAAGACCCATGACATAATTTGAACAAAAAACAATGGACAAAAGTGCTCAAATTAGAAGTCGAAACAGAAAATCATGACATCAACTCACAAGCATGTTACGTTTTGTTTTTGTAGCTTCAAAGGGTACGAGCATAGATTGCCACATGGATATATTACATGGTGGTGGAGTCTGACATGTCTTCTCAAGAAAAGCAAAAATATATATAAACGATACTCTTCATCAGAACAGTTCTTTTTATGAACAATTTCATTTACTTGCAATAACCAGTTATTAGGAAATCCCTTTCCAGTGAGTAAACTGTGTCCAGAAATAATCAAAGATTAATTCATAAATGCTTTGTTTTTCTTCCCTAATGGCATGATACCATGACACACATAGACCTATGACTATATATATATTATATATTGACTATATATATACACATATATAGACGTTGCACTGCACAAATGGCAATAAGAAGATAAACACTTTTGTCTTTATTTTTTAAAAAATATAAATATTGAGGAATCACACAGTTATGAAAAACTATATATTAGGCAATGCAAACGTAATTTCAATTTTTGCCATTTCTTTTGCACCACCAAATATATAGTCTTTATATAGTCTATTTCTATATATAGTCATAGTTTCATGCATGTCAATTCATGTATATATGTATATAAATGTGTGTACACACACGCACATGTGGTTTGTATTCGTACATAATAACCTGCATTTTTAAAGGTATACTTAGCTTTTAATCATAACTACATATTGCTACCTTCAAAAAGAAAATGTCATCATAGTGATGATTAGTAATTGTATATGACAGAATTAAGTGTAATTGCTTCCAAACTGCATATTATGAAGATATTTTGAGGTCTCATTTACACTTTGTTCTTAGGATAGTGTTAAACTTTTAGAATTTATTTTTTTTCTGCTGGACCCTGTTTGATAATGATGGTACATTATATTTAACTGCCTTTCTGAAAACACCAAGTAATAGGCATGTGTATATATATATACACACACACACACGTATGCATGTATATATATACACATATATGTATGTATATATGTATATGTATATATACACATACATGTATACGTATATACATATATGTATACACATACATATACACGTATATACATATATGTATACACATACATATACATGTATGTATAGCTTGTAGTTAAATTTAATAATAAAGGAATATTAAAGTTATCCATCTTCTAAAGACAGGATGTTCATAATCAATTAATGTGTTTGGTAGTTTCCACTAGGAGGTCTGTCACAGAAATTGAAATTTTATCAATGCAGAACATAATTACCTGTATTTTTAAAGCGCTAAATTCTGTGAATAATTTCTGTCAAATAACAGTACAAAATTCCTAGAAAATAACAGTACAAAATATGTATTTGTATTCCATGATATATTGACTATTCTACGATATATTGACACAGATAATTCAAACTAATGCCTTTGACAACCGATTGCAAAGACTGAATTTTCAAGACTCTTATTAGGTAAATTTAAAACAAGGAAATCTGGGAATGAGCATATTAATGAAATAACTACAGCATCTAGATATGCATTCTTAAGAATATCTATTCTCTTTGATACAGATCATTAAATATTAAAAATAAAAATACAGTGAAGTCAGAGAAGAGAATGGGAAAAGAAATAACCGTGAAATTGATAAGGTGTGTACTAAGTTAGAGGCCACATGCATTAATCAATCTTTTTTTGTTATAGCATGCAGCTTGTCTTCAGGCAAGTTACTTATTCTGTTGTTATTAAGTTCTAGAATTCTATTCTCCAAAACCTTATGTAACATAAGCTAACCATGAAAGGGAGGGAGTATACCTAGACAGTCTTCTTTCCTGGTTTCAGTTTGATACACTTTTCACTACATCATGCTACTTGGATATCATTGTTTGATCACTTGGCAAGATAGCGTCAGTCATTAGGCATTTGGCCATATATATCATATGGCTTCTATTTGTATTTGGAAGCTAAGTGAAATTTAAATTGAAGTTAGTGATGCAGAGAACAGAGTCCATGGTAGAAGAGTGAAAGCGTTTATCTCTAGCGGAAGCACCATTAAAAAGCGTGCATTTGTTTCACTATTGACTTTCAGTTTCCTCTTGCATAATTAAAAACAAGTAAGCACAATTTTTTGCCTACCTCAATAGCTGTTAATCAAAAATAATTTGGTAAGTTGTAAGGAGCAAGAAAAATGTTATGATTTTTGCTGTAATGATTATATGACATTTTATATAACTTGTGAAAACCTAATGTATTTTAAAATAAGGGATAGAAGTAACTGGGGTCCTGAAAAGGCATAAAATACAGAATTGTTAGAACAATCTCTAATATACATGTATATATTAGAGACTTTTATATAAATATACATTCACAAGGTTATATAGATACACACATTTACTCAATAAAATTTTTAATGAATTGAATTATATGTGATTCTACACAGAAGTCTATAGAATAACATTTCTCATTGTGTACTTCCACTCTTAGGATGTCCCATTTTCCTTCAGAATGAGTATCTTCCAAGCACTTGTGGATTAACATTGTCAATCCTTGAAATCACATAAAATGACATCTCATATACGTTTGACTTATTTTGCCAGGGAGCCAAGTTTCTTACCTGTCATAACTTAAGTGCCTTGAATTCTATTCTCCAAATGCTCATGTAGCATAAGCTTACTATGAAGAGGAGGGATGATATCTAACTGAAATTAGCATTGGTTGACAGCACATTACTTTCTAACTCTTCCATATGCTGCAGTGATTCTGTAATTATCCCAAGAGTTGGATTTTAAATATAACTGTGGATATATTATTTACTGACATTATTTTATGTCAGTAGTGAAGATATTCGGTACCTTATATGGAGAGAATCGTAAAAATGTAAAACTGTAAAATATCTGACTTCCTACTTCAGTTCATTTTCTGCCAAAGCTGTGGCTAAACTCTAGTAAAAAAAATTGACTTTTTGATTGCAGTAATAGTTTTAAGAATACATGCATATGTCAAAACTTATAATAATTAACATTTTAAATATGTGAACCTTATTTTCTGTCAGTTATGTCTCAATACATTTGTAAACTTAAAAAAATCTGTAGCCACTTGGAACCAAGTGATGTTGAAGTTCCCATGGCAGTGCTTGTTGGAGAAAAGAAACAAACACAAAAGAGAACATAACTACATTGTTTTTTTCAAACTAAACTATTTATTTCAATTCATAATCTGTATATGCTCTGAATGAGGACACATTGGTTCTGCTCTCCCAATAAACGAAATTATTATTGTTTGCCCTTATGGAGTTAATTGGCTCATTTATTTAGTGAGCCTGTGTAAAAGTACTCGGAGAATACAGTAGTCAAGCTCAATCTATTTTAGGTTGGAAAGAAAAAACTTTTTCCTTTTGATCTATGAATAATAGAATTATTTCCTAAAAGCTGACCAGAGGACAGTTTTTAGAGTATATTAATGTCTAAATACCGAATACAATAAAAGACATGTTTTAATAGCTATGCTGATCTATAACTATTCTATTTAATAGGATAGCCACTAGCCACAAACATAAGTATGTAAATATATATCAGTTAAAATTAAATGTACTGAAAATTCAGTTGATGGTTTGTACAGTAGTTACATGTGACTCACAGCTGCTACATTGGAAAGCATGGATGATACAAATTTCAATTCTCAGTGAATATTTTATTGAACAATACTATGATACAGTATACATAATAAATTATCAGATAAATTATTGCATCTTTTTATTTTAGTTTTTGCTATGTTACGATGTGAAGATGATGTCTGAAGCTGTGGATTCAAAGAAGAGAATATTAATTTATCCATCAATTAAGAAGTGAAAGGAATAGAGCTTGTCTTTACATCAAAGCACTGTTCAAAATTAATAGTAAAAGCCCAGTAGGATAAAAATATTGCTAAAGGGTTAACTACATTTTGTAAAAAACAAAAAACAAAAAAACTGCTTAGAACAAATCAAAAATGTGACAGTTGATTATATGCTTCCTTCATGAATACAATGCCGCAAAAGTTATCTTTCTATGCATTATGATATCGAATTATCTGCCAATTAATTCTGATTGCTATAATTAGTTGCTGAAGGTCACATGTATGTAGAATTCAAACATCAATTGCAAATGACTAATCCATATTCCAGGTAATATAGACAGAAAGGTCTGAGAATTATGGTTTTTATTCAGAATAATACCTTGTTTTAATAGTACTACACTCAAAACCGTTGTTTTCCTAAAAGAAAAGTACTCATTTAACCGTAAACTTGAGTCTAGCAATACGATTAATCTCTTTTTTTTCCATTAATAAATTGTTTCCAGATTTGCTTAGATGTTCTACTTGGAAAATCAAATTATCTCAAACAAAGGAAGTTTTTTTCCTTCCATTCTTACTATTTTTCTTTTTTTTTAATCTGATCATACCTTCTGTATATTAAATAGCAGACTCAACAATAAATGTTCCACTCACTTTCCTAATAGATTTCACAACTAAAATGAGAGTTCTTACCTTTATCTCTAGTGAAGAGGTTTTATTAAGTTATATCTTTTCTGTTACTGGTTTCCTGAAAGGTTTTATTATGGAAGACTGCTGAAGTTCATAAAATTACAGTTTATCTTTTTTGAGATCATCATGCTTGTGTGTGTATATGTATCTTTTCATAGCTTGGCCCTAAGAGAGCCAATATATTGGTTTCCTGTCATAATCTCTTTTATCACTGGCACCAAGTAAGCCAAAGAGAAAGAAACTAAATGTATCAGCTGAGGTCTCCCTTATTGTAACACTGGTAGAGGGCAAGGAAAATGTTAGCATTTTATCCTTTGTGTTTTCTAAGAACCAGGACTTAACACAAAGAAAATTGTGAAATATCATAGTAAGGCGACCAAATGTCTTCACATTATAACTGATGAATATTTGATAACCAAAGACTGAGGAAAATTTGGTAACAAAAGTGAGATATTCTTTAAGTATAAAACATACAGCAGATTTTAAAACTATAACAAAAATAAAATTATATTGATTGCATGTTGAAGTAATACCATTTTGATATATTGCACTAAATAAAAGATATTATAAAATTACTTTTATCTGTTCCTCTTCACTGATTTTTAATGTGGAAACTAAAAAAAAATTACTTGTCTTCCCATAAATGTATGCTCACATTTATAAAATTATCTAACATCTTGTTTCACACTGTATTTGTATTAGATAGCACTACCATAAAGAAAGAGCTAAATATGATGCCTGAACCAAGAAATTTATTTTGAAGAGCCTATATTTGCATGTAAATTATTTTGATAATATAAGGAAATGTAAGCACAATCACATACTTTCTAGAACTACAAATTAATAACCAAAACCACAGCACAAGTAGATAAATTTAGAGGGTGGATAGTTACTATTAGTATGTCCAAATTAGTGACCTCTGATACCAAACAGCAGTATCTACCACCTCAAAGAAAAACCCAAAGAAACAGAAACCATGAATGAATATGAGTTCCAACAACTCTTAAATGCTAGACAAAATATTGTCGTGATAAGAAAGAACAGATGGAAGAGAGAAACAGTTAAACAAATAGTGGAAGAGAATATGCACAAAATGGAGAAATAGCCCTTTAATTTGAGAAAGTGAAATTGTGAAAAGCCATGCAATTTTACACATTTTTTTATAAGCATCCTGAATTCAAGAAAAGTGGACAAGCTTCCAGAAATAATAATTATGTAATGAAAACATAAGAAAATATTTAGTTTCACAATTCTCACCTAAAATATTAGAAACTGGAATTGAACAGACCACCCTTTAAGGTCATTAATGGTAACAAAAAAAGTACTTTTTATATTATACAACTAGTCACTTTAGATATATGATACCACACTTCTTGGACACATAATACATTTGCTTGCATATCCATAGACTATTTAAAAGAATGCTGACTGTGCCATTTGTATATACAGTTTTTTAATATCAAAAATTTAAAAATATTTACAATTTGACATACCCCTAGATCATAGGATAGTAAGTGTAAAACTACAATAATAAAAATATGACAATGAAAATCTATTTCTTACAGTTCTGAAGGCTGGAAGCCCAAGATCAAAGCACCAGCAGACTCAGTTTCCAATGAGAGAGAGATTTATGGTTCATAGATAATGTCTGTTCACTGGGTACCAACATGGTGGAAGGGGCAAGGCAGCTCTCCAGGGCTGCTTTTATAAGTTGGCTCATCCCATTTGTGATAACTCTGCCCTCATGTCCTAATTAATTCCCATCTGATAATACCATCACATTGGTGACTAGGTTTCAACATGTTAATTTTGGATAACATAAGCATTCAGACCATAACTGGTTCCATAGGAAATGTGAATAATACAAAACTCTGATGAATGAAATCAAAGATCTAAATAAATGGAGGGAGATTCTGTGTTTATGAGTTGGGGAAACTCCATCTTTTTAAAACATTTTGATTTTTGACAAATCGATCTAGAAATTCAACATAACCTGCTCCCAATCCTAGCAAACTATTTTGTAGATAAGTACAAACTGATTCTAAAGTTTATATTAAAAACCAAAAAGAAGATGAATCTTGACACAGATTTATACCCATTACTAAATTAACTCAAAATAAATCATAGGCTTAACATAAAATGAAAAACTAAAAAACATTTAGAATATAATAAGAGAAAATATAGGCTACCATGAGTTTGGTTGGCAATGTATGTTTATATAAGAAACCAAAGCACAATCCGTGAAAGAAAACACTAATAATCTGGACTTAGTTTTAGTTAAAAACTTCTGCTCTGTGGACAGCATTGTGAACAAAATAAAAGACACAGATTGGGTAAAATACTTGCAAAATATATACCTGATGAAGATTGGTATTTGAAACATTAGAAAGACCTTTTAAAACTCAACAATAAGAAAACAACATCCCAATTGTAAAAATGGGCGGAAAATTTGGACAGGTATTTTACCAATGAATATACAAGATGAAAATGAAACGACAGGCAGAAAATACATGAAAAGATACTCAATGTCATTGTCATTAGGGAAATATACACTGAAACAGCGGGATACCATTACATACCTATAAGGACAGCCAAAAATCAATCAGTAAATAAATTACACAATTCTGTCCAGAATCAGGAGTAAGAGACCTGTCATTGATTGCTGGTCAGAATGTAAATTGACACAGCCACTTTAGAAGATAGTGACAGTTTGTCAGCTAAACATAATTTTCCAATGCAATCTAGCAATCATGCTCCTAGATATTTGCCCAGCTGATTTGAAAACTTATGTCCACACAAAAGCCTTAATGCAAATGTTTATGGCAGCTTTTATTCGTAGTCTTCAAGCACTGGAATCAAGCAAAATATTCCACAATACGTGAACAAGCTGTGCTACACCCATACAGTGAAATATTTGATTGTAGAAAGAAAATTGTTATCAAACCATGAAAAAATTCATGGAAAATATATTACTAGATAAAAGAAGCCAGTCTGAAAAGTTTCAACATTTTATTAATTCAAGTATATGACATTCTGGAAAAGGCAACACCACAGAGACAGGGAAAAAAGATCCCTGGTTTCCAGGGTTCCAGGGATAGGTGTTTACTAGGTGAAACTTAGTATTTTCAGCACAGTGAAACTATAATGTGTAATACTCTAATGGTAAGTATATGATACTACATATTTGCCAAAACCTGTAGAATTTTACAGCACAAAGTGTGAATCTTAATCAGATGCTAATTACAAAAACCATTTAGGAAGTTCAAGGAATCCATGGATAGAATGTTGAATAGATAAAATAAACTGATATTACTACAAATGTGTGAAGTAATCTCCCTGAGGCTCAAGGGGATAAAATTTGCTGACTGACCTAAGTGGCTTGGGAAAGGTTTGAGTTTTGTAAGACAAAAGGCAAAAGATACTGCTAAGCATTGTACTCTGGATAATAAAGTTGTTTCCTACAGGTATAGGTGTTAACAATCATGATATTGCAATTCAAGTATACTGGAATTAATCAATTAAGTAAATGAATGGCAATAATGGAAGTCATATTTCTCATTGTCAGAAAGGGGGGTTTATAGCTAAGTAAGCTAGGAGAATACACTGATCCATATGGTCATGGATTAGAGTTGAGATAACAATGTTAATTTATTTTTAACTTACGTTAACTTATTTTGCCTTAGAGATGGTTATATATACATATATTGATGTATATGTATATATAAGTGCATTATTATTTGCATGTACCTTTTTTTACTCTGACACCTGAAGGCTGTGCAGCAATAGCATTACAGTAGGAAAGAGAATACTCTGAGGCCGGCAGTGATGTCTCATGCCTGTAATCCCAGCACGTTGGGGGCTTGAGGCAAGCGGATCACTTGAGGTCGGGAGTTCGAGAACAGCCTGGCCATTATGGGGAAACCCCTTCTCTACTCAAAATACAAAAAAGTTAGCCATGTGTGGCCATGTGCATCTGTAGTTCCAACTACTCAGAAGGCTGAGGCATGAGAATTGCTTGACTAAGGAGGAGGAGGTTACAGTGAGTGGATTTTGCACCTGGGTGAAAGAGTGAGACTCTATCTCAAAAACAACAACAACAACAACAAAAAAACCCTATAACCCAAATCTTGGTTTCTGATACTATTTTACAGTAAAATAGTCCTTGGAGAAAGTGTTAATGCTACTACAGATATACGATATATACAAGATCGGTCTGGAACATTCTGTAGAACCAAAATAATTTTTTTACTCAAAATTCTCCACAACAAAAACAAACACACATCAATGGTAGAAGGCCAAAAGCACACAGAAGCCTATTGAGAGAGAACAGATGATCAAAGGTGGAACAGTTTGAGGAACAAAATAAATATTGTTGGATTATAATACAAATTATAAAGTAAATATCATAAAACTTTGCTGATACAAACAAATGATTGAATATATAAATACATGGGAAAGAAAAGACAGATTCTCATAAAGAAGGATTCCAAATAATTTATGTATCTCCTTTATCTTCAAGAATGTAGAGTATGACTCCCTACTTCTTCAATAGTGGCTTCCTTCCTAACAGTATAGTACAGAAAGATATAAAAAAGAGTAAATTTGAAGCAGAAAAACCTATTAAATGCTACCTCAGCCAAACACTCAAGGTCAGTATCAACCGTAGTTAAGTCATGTATGTCCATGTAATATGGTTACATGGCTACCAGTGATATGGGTAACAGTGACAACAAAAACAGTCAGCATTTATGTTTACAGCACAGAAAGTCAAGCTGTTGGAGAAACGGGAAAATGGTGGCCATGGGAAACATCTTCCAGGAGAGTTTCGTGTTGGAATGACCACCGTGTATAACCTTAGGAAAGAGAAGGATTAACTATTGTCCACATGAGTAACTGAGATAGTTACACCTTTGCTTTCTGATGGTCCAATGTATACACACTTTGTTTCATGAACAAAATTATTTAAAATACTGTATAAAATGACTTTCAGGCTATGTGTATAAGGTATATGTGAAGCATAAATGTATTTCATGTTAGATGTGAGTCCCCTCTCCAATATATCGTATTATGTATATGAAATATTCCAAAATAAGAAAATAATTATGATATTCAAAAATCTCTGGTCCTAGGTGTTTCAGATAAAGGATTCTCAATCTGTAATAGATGTATTAGTCTGTTTGGGTTGTCATAACAATATACTATAGACTAGGTGGCTTAAACAATATAAATTTCTTTTCTTACATGTTTAGAGCCTAGAAGTCTAAGTTTAAGATGCCAAAATCCAGTACTTGGTGAGGGCCTTCTTTCCGGCTTGGAAATGGCTGATTTCTCATTAATGCATCCTTACATGGTGGAGAAAGAGAATGAGAGAGAAGGAGTAGAGAGGGAAAGATGGTAGATGGTCTGTCTCCTCTTTTATAATGACACTAGTCCCATCCTGGGGGCTCTACCTGCATTAACTTCCAAATGCTTCATCTCCTGATAGCATCACATTGGGGCTTATGGCTTCAGCATATGAATTTGGGGAGGATACAACATTCTGTTTATAGCAACAGGAAAATCAGAGTGAGATATATGGGAACCCTCCATGATGTTTCCACACTTTTCCTATAAATCTAAAACGTATTCTAAAAATAGTTTATTTAAATAAAAATGACAAATCAACTGTGAGACTATTGTAAAATAATTTTCAAATTAAACAATATAGTAATATAAATGAGAACGAAAGATGGCTTTCAGAGAGGGTAAACAAAAATGGTTACCCTCACACAGAGGCTGACATTAATGGACTAAGGGAAAAATTGGAAAACGTTATCCAGAATACAGAACAGATAGATAAAATATAAAACAATATTAAAGAGTAGTTAAGACACTGGGAAGTGAAAGTGAAATCTAAAATACAAGAGGGTAAGCTATAAGAAATACAGATAAGCCAATATTTGAAAAGATAATTAATGGTGAATACATTGATATAAATGAAAGAATAAATTATCATATTCAAGAAGCATGGCAGGTCCCCAAAGTTATAACTACAAACATGTTTACAGGTAGACATATGATATGCAAAATTCAAAATTTACAATTCAGGAACAACAAAAACAAAAATAAAGAAGTTTAAAACAGTCAGAGAAGAACAAGGTATTACAAAAAAAAAAAAAACAAAAAAAAACAAAAGCCAAGCTGAGTGAGAACTCACTTCTAGTCAGAAGCAATAGATGCAGAAACACAGAGAAATATTACATAAACAATTTCAGGTCAGTACATTGCCCTAGCTAGAAAAAAAAAAAGGTAAAACTTTGATTCCAAAATCACCATAAAATGAAGACATACTGAACACAAGTCAAAGATAATTTATCAAAAATAAAAATTTTTTAGTAAATTGATCCCAGGAATATATTTAAGATTCAATGAATTTTTTATAAGGAAAATGGCCAACATGGTGTTAAATATAAGCTAAGTATTGTGAAAACTTAGATAATGCTTGAATATGACCATCAGAACAAATTAGAAGTAAATACTGGGTACAGGATGGTATAAGTTGTTAGGATAGTAATTTTCATGAAGTGTTCTGAAATTAATGCCAACAAATAATAATTTCTATTGATTTTTCAAATTCACTGAGTAAAGTGTACATGTTACATGGTCAAGATTGTCATTATATATTTTTTTAAAAGTTAAAGCTATGATTTCTAAATATGTCATATAAAATATTATAGCAAAAAATATTCAAAACAAAGTAAGAAACAAAATGGAATTAGAAAGATATTACTATCATTAAAAATAATTTTAAAATGTCCTTTTTAGGGACATGGATGCAGCTGGAAACCATTATTCTCAGCAAACTATCGCAAGAGCAGAAAACCAAACACTGCATGTTCTCACTCATAGGTGGGAATTAAACAATGAGAACACTTGGACACAGGAAGGGGAACATCATACACTGGGGCCTGTCATTGGGTGGGGGAAGGGGGAGGGATAGCATTAGGAGATAAACCTGATGTAAATGACGAGTTAATGGGTGCAGCACACCAGCATGGCACATGTATACATATGTAACAAACCTGCACGTTGTGCACATGTACCCTAGAACTTAAAGTATATTAAAAAATTTAAAAAAATAAGAGAGCTGTTAACAAAATACCAAAAAAAAAAAAAAAATTAAGATTGTAAAACTAAAACCACATGTGACAAAAATCACAATATGCTGTTGATCAATGTTGCTTGTTCTCTTTTTTTCACATACGAATGAACTTACTAATTAGCTTCAAGTTGGTATAGTTTTATCAAACAAAATAAGTCTATTTTGTTTGATAAAATATGAAAGAAAGTGAAGTGATATATTTGTGTGCATGGAAGTGAATGTGTAATTATAAGTATATAAAATTTACAAGATCTGCTCATAACATATAAGGGCAAAAAAGTGAACACAAAAGCCCAGAAAATATATCACTTAAATGGAGAGTAGAAAAGCTATGGAATATGAAACAAATTATACTTTAAAATAAAAATCACTACTACAAACAGAAAATGTTACTGTACACAAATATCCAGATTGAAGCTATGGTTCTAAAACTGTGTGTAAAAATGTAGTACAACATTAAAATGTATGTGGCAGAATGAACAATTTTACAAAGAAATTTAAAAATACATAATTGGAATGAGAATATGTGGCCACTTGTGTCACTACTTGATTTTTTAAGCAAAAATGTGATTAATAATTGATATTTTTGGAAGCATTTACTCATGAGATGAAGAATGTACAGTCTTTTTAAGATAATTCAGTGGCTCTTTTAAACAGAGCACATACTTTGCACAGAATGAATTTCTAAAAAAGTTTTAAAATGGTATAATTCAGACAAAATTATTTGCCCACAATGCAAGAAAATTAAAAACACATGGCAAGTACAATTAACAAATGAAGAAAGCTTAGCAATTTTTTTAAAGTTTTGATTGTTTCTTTGTTCAAGAGAAAATCCTAATGGCAAATGTATTTCTTTAAACGTGACTCATGATGATTACCATACATACAGTTTTGGTACATATTATGGCAAAGATTAAGCCCTGTCTGCCGAATATTCCTGCTCTCTTTTCCAGAAGGTTTATTTTTGGTAGATGGCTACACAATCAGTGACATTTTACACTTTTTCTTGCCTCTAGGTGAGCCTGATCTAACCAAAATACCAAGATCTCACCAAATGGAATATGAGTGGAAGTGATGAAGCAGTGAGTCACTTTTTTCTCCATGGATGCAAAGGGTCCTTGGTGATATCAGAGATATAAAATGGAAGGTAGCTGGATTCATGGACCATTGCTTGGGGGAGATCCAACTACAAATCACGAAGACTTATTTAGACCAAACCCAAGCAAGAAATAAAATTCTATTCTGGTCAACACTGACGCTTAGGCTCCTGTGTGTTAATTGGAGATACTAATGACTTAATGAATATAAAAAACAGTTACAAAGAGGTGGAGAAATTAGTATCCTGGTTGATATTAGAAACTAAGAAAATGTGAATGTATTAATTGTTTCAAATTAAGTATTTAATAAAATTCAATTAAAGAATCAAAATAAAGCAGTAAGAAGTTGAAAGTGTATGAAGCTGAGAACAGAA
Source organism: Theropithecus gelada (assembly GCF_003255815.1). Lineage (NCBI taxonomy): Eukaryota > Metazoa > Chordata > Mammalia > Primates > Cercopithecidae > Theropithecus > Theropithecus gelada. The sequence goes on from NC_037673.1 coordinate 19,428,235, forward strand.
ATCAGAAAAATTTTTAAAAGATGTTATATCGAAATTGATTGATATGTATTGTAATGTATTGATTGAAAAGTGATAAAATTGACAAATTTCTTGCATGTGTGAGAAAAAGAAAACAGAAGAGGCTTAAAATATTTTAGGATAAAAAGGGAGAGCTAAATGCAGAGGTAGTAGATATTGAAAAAAATAGTAATATAATAAATCTACTAACTAAAAATGTTTAAATATTTTTAAAAGAAAAAATATTGGCCAGGCGCGCTGACTCACTCTTGTAATCCCAGCACTTTGGGAGGTTGAGGAGGGTGGATCACAAGATTAAGAGATAGAGACCATCTGGCCAACATGGTGAAACCCGTCTCTAGTAAAAATACAAAAATTAGCCCGGCGTGGCAGTGCGTGCCTGTAGTCACAGCCAGCTACTCAGAAAGCTGAGGCAGGAGAATGGCTTGAACCCAGGAGGCGAACGTTGCAGTGAGCCGAGATCGCACCACTGCGCCACTCCAGCCTGGGTGACAGAGCGACACTCCACAAAAAAAAAAGAAAAAAGAAAAAAAGAAAAAAAGAAAAAAAAAACTGAAACAGTTTAATTTTACAGAAATGGACTTAAAAAGAATCAGAAAATCTAAGTGCGCCTTTAAGCATTGAACATGTGATTGTAGTTAGTAATTTCACTCCTGTTTTCTTTAGCTCATTCCTACAATATAAGCCCAGATAATATTTCACACGAACCCCAAGAAGTTTTCAAAGAATAATTTTTTTCAATCCATAAAGTATCTCAGAGAATAAAAATATGCTAAAAATCCCTAAATTTTATTCTGATGCTAGAATAACCTTGACACCACAATTAGAAAAGATAGTGTGAGAAATTATATTTCACTCATGAATACAGATACAAAAAATAAGGCAAAGCATATTAGCAGATTGATTTCATCAGTTTCTATTAAAATAATATATACTATTTGAGTCCTTTTTAGGAATGCAATGTTTTTATAAACGTTAGAAAATGTGGCAATTGACAGTCTGAAGGAGGAGAACTCACAAGCCAGATACTGTTCGTGGCCCACCTGGATTCCCTTTACAGGTGGGTGCACTATTTCAAGCTGTCGTGGGTGCCTTTTTTGCATAATTATCTTAGATTGACATGAACCACTCTTCTGGGAGATTCCTGAGAACTCTCCAATCGCAGCAGATGACTGATTAATACTACCGTATGAAATCCAGAAACAAAGGCTTCAACTAGGGACAAAGCTTTTAAGAATTCAAAAAAGACTAAGAAAAAGAAAATCACAAAAGGATACCTAAACTATGATTCACTTGAAATAAGGTGCAAAAATACATACTGCAGATCCCTGAGCTTCTTTATTTGGGCTTGCGAGGAGCCAGGACTACTTGGTACCTTACAGGTTTAGAGGAATGAAATGGCATGAAGTGTGTAAAGAGCTTAGCACAGCACTTGATGTGTAATACCTTTTCAATAAATGTTAGCTATTATTATTTTCTCAGAATTTATTCTGCTTAGGTAATAATGCAACTGTAAACATTTTTTAAAGCAAAATAGCCTAATAGTGAAATTGTTGTGTCTATCCCATGGCAATCCCTAAGTTATGACTAATAAAATACAATTTATTTTTTAGTTAAATTCTTCACTAAGGAACTTTTCTTGATTCTTATCTCCTGTTATTCTGTTTATTATGGTATCAAAAGGTGCAAAGACCTCCCCTTTAGCCCATGCCAATTCTTCTGAATCATTTTCTATGATAAACTGAATTCCAGGACTTTGCTACCATTAGCTTGGTCTACTGAATTATATCTCTATAACGAATCTGAAACATCAGCTCCTTCTTCCTTAACTATTCAATACAATTCACAAATAAACTACATGGAGATTCCTCTTCATATTTATCATAAAGTGTATACTTAGTCTTATTCTGCATGTATAAGACATTCTTGCTGCCAACAATATAAATAAAAGGATAAGTGTATGTCAGATACCCCATAAATGATAATCATCATTAAAAAAAAATACATACTGCGGAAGTTGTAAGCAAAAGCAGCAGTCAAAAGAGTGGCTACCTCTGGGAGAACAGAAATTAATATAATTATTAAGAATATGCTCAAAGGGAAATTCAAATATATTATTTTATTTTTCTTATTTTTCTTAATTCACACATGCATACATAATTAGTTATAAAATTTACGTGTATTTTATGACTAAATAATTAAACTATTTAATCTGATTTTCATCAATGGTAGTGGATTCTGTTTGTTTGTTCATTTGTTTTTCCTCTAAAGACAGTTTCTTCTTTTCTCTGTGGAATTCAATGATTGCACTGACAATAAATCCAGCAGCAGCCATGCTTTGGTAGATTGGCCAATTTTATGATAATATATGCATCTGATAAACACTAATCCCAATTTAAGTTTGAGAGTTAATTAGAGGAACTACGGGGACGCTATAATAATGCCATTTCACTATACCCTAACTAATAGTGAACACTCAAACATCACCCAGTATGTGAAAATCCTGATATAGACTAGGTATGATGAAGAATCTAGAAGAAAACATGGCCACTCCTTCAGATTCTATTTTCTCCTCCATTCTACCCACAACTTATTGGGTACCTGAGAGGTAATTTTTATTCATAACATTTTAATTGTGATACGGTTTATCTACTGCTATTTTGCTAGATTAAAATATTTTGAAATACCTCAAGGTACTTATGACCCAGGGTTGAAATTTTTCAACTATTTTTTCCTGGAAAAGCTTAATGTTGTTAGGAATGCAAATATGTGTGTGTGTGTGTGTGTGTGTGTATATAGAAGAAACCCACGCTGAGTCCCTTTTCCTGTTACCCAGCATTTGTTTTCTAAAGGATATACAGAAAAATGACTGCTATTAGTCATTTAGTCTCAATTGACTAAGTGTTGTGTTGCAATCATCTGGACACTATAAAGCATTTATTTTCGTGTTTCAACTCTTTGGTCTTTTTATGCTCCTTTTCTCATTTCATTGGCCAAACTGGCCTTCGTTGGTCTCTGTGCTTAGTGGTAGGCATGCGTTCTTATTTAATAGTGTCACTGACCAGAAGGCAATAAGTTTCCCCAATGCCATTTGAAAACAAAAAAACAAAATAAAACAAAACTCTTCAACCTCAAATTTTCTCACCTCTTTTTCTGTACCCCCGGCCTTAAACTTCCAGGCATGGTCCCCAGCATTTTATAAAACAATTCCTTATTTACTTCTCTTCCCTACTGTCATGGTCTGTTTCATAGTAAATAAAATTGTTATAACCTTTATGTCGAGGGTAAACATTCAGTTCTGCTACCTTTAAACTTGTTCTTCAAGACATTGATATAACCTAGCTAGACCATTGATCATCTTTAAGAAACCACTGGTAAAACTAAGCTATTAAACGCACCAGGGAGTGATACTCTTAGAAAGTGGTGCAATTTCACCAATACTCTGCTTTTTTTCTAAGTATTTTTTTTAACATCTTCAGTGGTTTTCTTGAGATAAAGGCTGAATAAAAATTTGACAGAACAATTCTTTAAGTAACTGAAAGAAAAAAAATGTAGCTAGTGAAGCTGACTTCAGTGGGATCTAGGAAGACTTGTAGATGTCAAAGTTGTTCATTGAAACAAAGTAAGATTTGGAAAGGTTAGAGGCAAAGATGTGGAATTCTGTTATTTTACTTATCCTGTGATTTCTGCCTTTTCAGTAAACAAGGTTAAGCTGTCATTTGACAGAGAGACACAGAAATTTCTTCAAAAAATGTAATCTTATTTCTGATAAGACCTGCCTTAAGTCACTGTGTGCTGACAAAATGGACAAAACGTACTTCATCAAAACATGTTCCACGAAAACAAATTATTTCTTTGTCTATACATGGAATATGAAGTTTTATTGCCTGTTAGGTGAAACCGTTTTCATTTTGTCCAAATGCTGTTTAAAATAGGAGCATATTTCTTTGATTAAAACTGAAGAACAGACTCAAATGATATAGATGTTTCCTTGAATATGCAAAATATACTTCATGACTATGCTAATGAGTTCTCTTTCTCTTTAATATTTAGAGTTTTAGTATATCCTCAAACATTGTTGCTGTAAACATTTCAATTATATTTTTCTTTCTTTCCCTTTTTTTTTTTTAAATTTTTTTGAGACATAGTCTCACAGTCTTGCTCTGTCACCCAGGCTGATGCACAGTGGTGCAATCATGGCTCACTGGAGCCTTGACCTCCTGGGCTCAACCCACCCTCCCGTCTCAGCCTTCTGAGTAGCTGGGACAGGCATGCACCACCACACCCAGATAATTTTAAAAAGAAAATTTAGAGAAACAGGATCTTACTGTGTTGCTCAGTTTGGTCTCATATTCCTGCACTCAAGAAATCCTACCACCTCAGCTTCCCAATGTGCTGGAATTATAGGCATAAGCAACCTAGCCCAGCTAAATTGTATATATACATTTTTAAAGCACAAGAATGAATTTTCATTTGCTTTTAAATAATTATCTCAAGTGGAAGTGATTTTTATATATATGCTAAAAAAGCGATGAAATGTAAAGAGCATAATTTACAACACAATTCTAATTTGTCTAATTTTATATTTAGATTTTATCTTACTAAGTCTGAAGGAAATTCAATACATATAGTGTAATTGTAAAATGTATACTTTCATTTGTCCTTCGCATGGTGAAAAGATGAATCAAATGACCTAATCCTGGAATGGCTTGTTTTCCTTGCTTACACGTTGCAGAAAGTTGATTACTTGTTAAATATAATTGAAGTCACAATATTTTGATACTGAGAAAGATTAAGGGAGCAATAAAGAAGCCATAATAATATAGTTACCGAATTTGCCAAAAACTTTACTTTTTTCTGTGTTTCACACAGACAATTATATTTGATATTCATAACAACCCTGTGAGGTCAATATAAAGATATTATTTCTATCTTCAATTGATGGGGAGTGTAGACAATGTTTAAATTAACATTTAAAGGTATGAAAGTAGTTATAGTCACAGATTCCAGACTACAACTTCTGAAGCCCAGACTCCCATACCTTTGTTTCCCCTACAACCGCATTTAGGTAGAGATTGTTTCTATTAATATTATCCTGTTCCATATTTTAATTCAAGACACTGATTGGAATCAAGAAACTGAATCGTAGCCTGTTGTTTTTCAAAACTGTTTGTCGTAGTAAACATTCTACTCTTCGGTATTCATTCATTCTCTCAATCTGAAACGGAGACAGCCAATGGCAAGGGGCATGCTAATTTAAGACTTGGCAAAGGAAAGAAGATAGTGATGAAGGTTGATGGGAAGGCACAGGTGAGAAGAGATGCCTTTCCACAACTTGGAAATAGTATTCTGTGGAGAATTTACCTCTGGAAAAATTAGAAGAAGGTTTTGCATTGTACCTTAATCAAAACTGGAAGATACAGTTTTTTACCATTGTTTTGGTTTTGGCTATCTTTTTTGAGACAGGGTCTTGCTCTGTTGCCCAGGCTGGAGTCCAGTGGTGTGACCACTGCTCGCTGCAGCCTCGGCATCCCAGTCTCAAGCGATCCTTCTGCCTCAGCCTGCCAAATAGCTGGGATTACAGGCAGGCACTACCAAAAGATTGGAGATTACAGGCGTGCACCACTACACCTGGCTAATTTGTAAATCTTTTCTCACTTTGTTGCCCAGGCTGGTCTTGAACTCCTGAACTCAATATACAGTTCTAAAAGGTTTTTTTTAATCATGTTATTTTATTGGTGTATCAGATGTCACTTACTTATCACTGTGTGCTCAATGTTGTAAAATTTATGTATAACGGAAGAGAAAATATCACTTAGGTGATGAAACACGGGAAATTTATTCAGTGTTAGGACTCCTGAAGAAACAACTTTGGAAATTTTCTTTTACGTAAAGAAACGGGCATCTGTAAATTTATACATATTTTTTAAAATTATGGTTATAAATTATACTTTTATAATATGGTATTGAAAATATAAAGAGTAAAGGACTATTTTAATTTCAGTTATAATTTTAGTGGTTTATGAAATAGATCAAAGCCATTTTGATTTTTTAAATTTCATGCAAAATTTGGTAAATTTCATATGAATAAAACTTCCCCCCAGCTATCTTTGGAAGACTAAAAGCAGGATGATTTACAGGTTAGAAATACACATTGTTGTGAAAGCTACAAATCCAAACCACATCATTAAATAAAACCTCAGGCTCACAGGAAAGTGACTGTCACAGAGCATTTTTATGAATGCAAATTTTTTATTACTTTTTGGTGAGGAAGAACATGATTAGTGACAAAGGGTAAGAAACTGAGTTGAAAAATAAAAACTCTGAAAACAACATGATGACTGCTTTCTATTTCTGAAAAACATTTTCTTGAATTTGTTCTGAAAAATACATGAAATATAGAAAATGTTCAAACATAGCTTTCAAAGATTGTAAAAAGTAAGCATGTAAAAATGAAGGAAGAAAAAGTGAGAAACAGAAGATATAAAAGTTGGGATTTCAGGCTAAGTGTACCTGTCATATTAATAAATCATTGCATCTTCATATTGTATGATTGATGCTTTTTGAAAATAAATCTGAATGTAAATTATTATATAATGAAACACGAGAGTAGGTGATATTTGTGTTGATATGCATTGAAAATAACCGATGTATTTATATTAAGGCATCAATTTGGTCTTTGGTATATGAATTTTTTTTAGTTCAAAAATATGTTTATATCTAAAACAATGATTATAGAAAATAGACACATTTATCCAGTTAAGAATAAAGTTTTGTGAATAAATGCTGCTCTTAAAAGTATTTCTCTTGTCTTCATTTTAATTTTGTTAGGATGAATAAATTAATAAAATTATATGAATTCAACAATCTAAGCTGAAGTTTATAATTATGCCTATACCAAGAGAAGTTAAAAAACTTCTCTAGGTGTGTTCCTAAAATAGGTAATTTTTTAAAGAAATAATTAAAATAGTCCAATATTTTCTCTGTAAGTACTCATAACTCTAGACTCTCTCTTTAATATATTGTCACTGACAGGTAGATGTTAATGAAAAATGCAGTTTTCTAAAACAGAGATCAGGCCACGGTCATATTCCTGTTTGGTGGTAATATAAACTCAATGACATTGGCTAAACAATGAGTTTTATTCTATCTAAAATCTCAATCCAAGTTCTCTTAACATCTTACATAATTTCCATGCATGAATCCTGTGATCCGTATCAAATAATCTACATTTGGATATCTGATTAAATGGTCCCTTAGACTTCTACCTCCTCCTGTAGTTTTCCCTGCCTCTTGCATCACTACCTAGTCCTAGAGGATACAAGTGTAGCACATTACTCACACAGTTTTAATATGTTCCTCAACCTTTCATTTCATTGCATCTGTCTGTTTGAGAACACTTTTTACCACTTTTTGCTTTATTTTGCATTGTTCACAGCTTTTTACATGCAGGTTGTAACTCTTAAATGAGACTTCAATTTCATTGATGATGACAACTGTCACCAGGACTCTTTTTTAGACATCCTTCTGAATGTCTGGAACAGCATCTTGCATCTACTGCATATTTAGAACACCTTGCTTAGTTAAAAAATGTTAGGAGGTATTATTTTCTGTTTGAAACTAAGGCATTTCAGACAGCACTTTGAAATTTCCAGTAGATAATTTAGAATAAGAATTTGATGATTTTTGACATAAGAAAAATGGTATTGACACAATTATTAGGGTAACTATTATGACCCATTTTAAAATTTCTAAAGTAGTATTGGTGAGCAATACTAAGACTAAACAATCTGATGAACCCATTATAAGCCATAAATGTTACATTCCTCCCTCATAGGACATAATTCCAAGAGCCCTTCAATGCCCATTTTCTCTATTCACTTTCACCTAAGAGTTTGAGAAAAGAATTATTACTAAAATAGTTTTTGATGTCTCTGAAGTTTTGAAGGGCAAAAATCTTTCATTTCCATGAACTTAGCACAATATATGAATGCAATCATTCCTCCCTTGACTAACACTTTTTTCCATCTTTTCATCAGCGCTTCAAATAATATGTTGTTTTTTTCTGATCTCTTCTTTTATTTAAAAAATTGCACCACTACATCTTTCATTGGCACAAGTCAGAGTAGTATATGTGTTTTTAAAAGAGTAGGAACATGGTAAAAAGTACTGCATTTAATATTTTCATTTTAAATTTATGTACTTAGAAACTGAAAAAGCGACTGGGTTCCGAGTGCTGGTCTTATCTCCAAATGGTTGTGAGTTACATTTGGCTGTAAGGTTTATGTGATTTCTAATCCTATATTGGAAAAAGATTTAACCTCTGAAGATGACATAGAAAATAAAAATTTCAGTGGTTTTGTTTTCTTTAGATAATATTTAATTTGGCTTTAATCCTAAAAGATAAAAGAGAGAGAGAGAGAGAGAGAGAAATCAAATTTGAGTCATATATTTCCCAGGAACTATTCTGAGATTTGACCTATTTGTGAAATTGAAAGCCAAGTAAGTCCGTGGCACAACATACATAAAGGTTAAGTACAATTTGACCTTGAGAGATTGGAGTTTTCCCTCTTTCCATAATACTCAGCTCTAGAGTCCCAATTTTTGAACAGCTGATCAACCGCTGTCCACACTAACAGACAGGTAAAGACCTGCACCACATGTTTTGCATTCAAACATGTTCCATTAACATGCTCAGTTAACTGGCACTTCTTGATGACTCTGATACGACTTCAGATATATTTTTGCATCCAACATATATATTCAGCTAAACTGAAAAGAAGACACCACATCAGACTTACAAGTAAAGTTCTGTAAGAAAATGATAAATTTTGTATTAAGCTTGTTGCATTGCCAAAAATGATGGACTCAATACTCTTCCCTTTCTACCCAGATTTCTGATCAGTTTCTCTGCCCTTTATGTAAATACATCTGAGCTGCAATCAACTCACATCCCGAAAGATTAGACTGAGGCTGGATACAAAATAAAGGGCAAAGGTCATTAACTTCTAGCTGAGTGTTCCATATGCTGGGTTCTACAAGTCTATATACATCAGATATTCTGATCACATCAATATCTAAATCCCTGTTTTGAATATCATTTTACCCTCCAGATATTGTTCAAGAAGATATGTGCATATAAATGTGCCCACCTATGTGGTTAAATGAATTCAATTCCTTTCAGAATATTTTCCTTCTTGTACCATGTTGTAGGAAACTCACAACCTAACTCTGTATGGAGCCTTATCTTTTCCTCTTCAATCTCTTCTTCATGTCTGTGTTCATACAGATTTGTCATAGGAAGAATATCTTATATAGATATTTTAGTAATTTCTGCAAAAGTTGTTACTTTCTCAATGTTTGCACAAGGAGTATTTTCAGTTAATAAATTCTGCTAAGAAACACCTTGGATAAAAATACTATCATACTATTATTTTTTTTTTAATTTAGCATCCAAGATTTTGCACAAGGTCTGTATGTAGAAAAGTATCTTATTTGAAGGAAGTAAATTGATTTCAAAGCTCTATTTTATTTATGTCTGTAAATAGCAACTAAGGCTTCCAAAATGTGCTGGAACACATTAATGACTTGTGATTTCATATCTGATTATTTGTGACCAGTGAAACCTAAAGTCAACGTACAAACTCTTGGCTGACTACACTCTCAGGGAACTATTTTCTAACGCTGATAAAACTAGAGATTTTAAAGTAAGATATTGAGTATTCAATGACTCTGGTCAATTTGCACAACATTTATATGTTGTTACTGTTTTTTGGCTCAAACAAGCAAAACAAAAAGTATGAGAAGCAATCCATACTTATAATAATGATATAATTGCTTAGTTTTAGAGTTTACATAAAAATAATACTTGGAATGCTTTCATTATTTTTTTTTAATCTACATGGACTACAGATGCTCCATTTTATGTTCTTATTTAGATTTGATATAAGGGAGCTTAGAAGCAACCTGTTATTTTAATGTGTGATTAAAAGAAGATAGTTCTGAAGTGTTTCATTTTACAAAATCAGAGAAATATTGTGGTATTCAGATCCACGCGGAGGACCTTAAAGGTTACATGAACTGTTAAACGTATACACGCATTTTATTTTTTAAATCCTCTGTTCTACATTTATTGTGTAAATATTGTTAAAAAATATGTGCTGAAACGTATTAGTGATATGTGATTCCATAGTTTTCTTCTGTGGATAGCTTATCTGAAACCTAAATCCAAAAGCCTCATGGAATTCCAAAACCTGACATTCCTGATACATTTTGCAGAGAAAAGGCAAAACACCCAGACCTACAACATTTGTACACGCTTTACCCTCCTTTTAGGGTGAATGTAATCTAGAATTAGCATCATCAGAGCATGTATATCCAGAGGTTACTCTCTACACCCCTCAGTGTCTCTTCAGATTTAACCTCACACTGGAACACACACCATTACGTGATTTAAAAGGATAAAGCAGCATCTGGAAAACTAAAATGTCGTAAAAAGCTTAAATTACATTTTATTCCTCAGGCTTAAAACACAAATTGGAGAATTATTCAAATTAAGCTTACTTACTTCCCATACCTCAAAATTATAAAATGATAGCACAGGGTAATTGCAAACAGAGGTAAAATCCAAAATTTTGCACATGGGTAGAAACAGACAGAAAATGTCATATAACTTTTGGGGACACTGGATAATGATAAATTTAAAGAGCAAAGGAAAAACTCTGGTTTAAACCAATTCCTATTTCATGTATTTAAGAATTCCAATATTTCTGAAATATATAGATGTGGTCAGTTTTAGAAAATAGGACCATTATGGTATGAATTCTTACTTCAAGACCAATAGCAACAACAACAAAACATTATCTAAAACAATTAGGAAAAAAAAAGTCCCACCCAAATTCTCAGAAATTAGCTTATGAAAATATTAAAATAATTGGAATTTTGTACTATATATTTAAACAGTAGCTTCACTGTTAAAGATTTCATGAAATTCTCCCATGATAATATAATATTTTATGTGAGATGCATGTAAATATATATTTATAAGCTAATGAAACTAGAAAATTAGATAAGCATCTGCAAGCTTTTATGCCGTTGAATACTTTGCAGTTGGCAAAGCATTTTACAGAAGCTCATTTAATCCTCACAACAACCCTGTGAGGTGGGCAGGGAAGTCACTGCCATCTCTGCTTTGTGGTTTGGACCCTGAACACAGAGACTTTTGGGAACATATCTGAGGATAATAACTGTGAATCTCCTTTTTTGCTCCTAGTCCCACACATTTTCCTGTTGATACCAAACTAATTATCAGTGAGATGGAAAAATTCTGAACCTGTGTAAGGAATAAATGTAAGTCAACTATGATTCTATGACATTTATATTCATTGGAGGATAGTCTTTCAGACTACGTTGTTATTGTGTGAGGTACCTATTTTTGATTACTGCTCGTGTTGAAAATAAGTGAATTAGACTGAAATACAAACCAACTAGCAAAATGTTTGACAATTAATTTTAAATACAGAAATGATCAAAATTGCTGATTTAAATATAAAAAAACAAGTGGAAAAAAGGAAAAAAAAGTTCCCCAACCTTTGGGAGAAGATAAGGTGTGTGGTTATTGTTAAAATTAAATCATTCCCTGACATATCAGATTATCATAACATACTTTAAACTATTCTTTCTGTCCATTTAAAAATAGGAGTATCCCATTAAAATAAACGGGGGTGTACGGGATAGAGACAATAGTCTCGTGCTCAGTACAGCACACAACTGGTGCACTGAAGTTGCATACATTATAGTGCAGGCAGCAAATCCCCATGCTCCATCAGTTTTGTATGGAGAAAAGAACTGGGGAGGGCAAAGGGAAATGGTACATACAAGTCCATGATAGAGTGGAAATACCTCATGTAATATAAACACAAGACAAGGCTAATGAGATCTGTTACAATAACAGAGAGTGGTTCTCAAAGGTTCACCCAGAAAAGTGATAAAAGAGGTCGTGATTACCTTTACAAGTTTCCTGTATTAGTGTTACCACCCCTATAAGTCATAGCCATCAGTGATCTTCAGCGTTTTTGTTTAGTTTTGCTTTTGAAAAAAATAAATCACAAAATATTGAAACAAATATCATTGTTTGGCTTAATGCAGGTATTCTTAATAAACAGTACCACAGACTTTATTGAGCAATTGAAAATATACACAAGGAACAATAACTTTTTCTTTGTATTGTCCTTTTTTTTTTTTTTTTTTTTTTTACTTTCTTCCAATTAAATAACCCAGTTTCGATCATGAAAAGGGCACTTGTTTCTACAGGAGCTGTGTCCAACTTGCTCAGTTCCAAGTACTGTTTCCACACTTCTTCCTTGTCATTGCTGAGGTTGTATCTCCACTTACTCAGGAAGCAAATTCCACAACGTTGCAAGAACTGACCCCCTAAGTTGTTCTTTCAGATTCTATTTCTCCATAGAGTTCAGCTAACTTTTTAAACTCAGGTCCCCAGTCTCCAAGGTAGTGATAATCCTGGTCTGATTGTGTCGTTGCTGAATCCAGCGAGCTGATAGACCCAGCTTCTGATCTCTGACCCTCATAGGCATAAGTCTGAAGAGAGTCATAAGGGGGGACGCTAGGGTCTAGGTCTGCTTCTGCCAGTCTTTGCTTAATAAATTCCTGAACATCTATACTTTCCAGGGTGGACAATGTCTGGTGTCTGGGAGTGAGCTTCACTTCAGGTCTGATATCTCTCCGGTACTTGAGCTCCTCAGCAGCAGAAGGATTCCTCAAGGCTGTGATGTCAAAGGCCTCCGTGTCTTCCTCTCCGCCTCCTTCATCATCATAGGTGACCACGTTCTCCCGTACATCCTCCTCTGAAATGATCAAGGGCTCTTTTTTGCTGCGCCTCAGGGTGATAAAAATTACCACAATTGCTGAGGAAAAATGGAAAGAGGATGAAGAATTAAGAAAACAGGAAGGAAATTCTTAGAGATGTTACATCAGCAATTTCCCATTCGTCACTAACCACATTCCAGAGTTAGGCTGACATCGCAGCACAACCCTCTCTGTGCTCTCTGAATAACACCACAAGGTACTGTAACGCCTCAAATAATGGAAAAGATGATTACCCCAGGAGACACTGCGAATTGCTGATCTTCTAGAGAAAACCACAATACTCTCTGTTTGCTAGGATGTAGGTTTCTTGGCTCATATTTCAGTAAAACCATTTAGTGATTAAAGTGAGATAAACACATGATGAAAAAATAATATGAAATTTTAACTAAAAAAATGTAGAGAGCAGGTCTCCCTATAGATATTTAATCCTTCTAGGTAGACACACTAAAGGAAAGATGTTTTAAGTTTCTGGAATATTGGAAGAAGGAGTCTTAAGGTTAAACCCTTTAAATTTTGACGCTTTGTGGAAAATCAAAGCAGAAATATTTTAATGTTGATCTCTTTTGTCAATTATCCTTTAAATTATATTATCATGCATTAATAATTGCATTTTCCCATTCAGGGGCAAAATAATGTTTCATTATCTGTACACAACTTGTTTCATAGGAATTTTCTGATTTATGAATGTTCTTTATATAACTATTTATTTAATTCTCACAGCAGAACTGTGACTTTACTCTATTTTTTACAGCAGAGTTATGGCTTTACTCTCTTTTCAACCCATTTATGCCTGAGGTTGCAATTTTTCTGTGTGTGCAAAATCAGACTTTGGCGATGACCTTGAGCAGTAGGGTATAAATAATTCCCACAAGCTTAGCATTCCAATAATGGAACACTATGCATAAATGAGGATGAGGAATCTGAGACTCAAGAAAGAGTATCTGAATAACCAAGATCAAAAGATCACACAGACGGCAAGTGGAAGAGCTTGTACCATAACATGATTTCTCACATCACAGGTAATGATATTTCTACTATAATAATATTCTACTTCAGTATTTCAGAAACATGAAATAATAAACTGAGTGGCCAATTGGACATGTACCTTAGGATAGCTCTTGCTGAATATGGTGGATTAGTCTTTATTTCCAACAATGCTGCAAACATTAGAAAATATGATAGAAATATGTCTTGGGAACTTTGCTTTGGCCATTTATCAACATTTTCAACTGTTTCTATTTGATGAGATTAAACTGCTACTAAATAGAAATAGTTCCCTCACATCAAATTTGTTATAGCCTGTGTTATTAGGCTGACTATTATTTACTTCAGTTCTATAGACTGCACTTTTCTTGTTCAGCTGATACTCTAGGGTTTATGATAGTGATAATGATGCCCATTAATATTTTAAACATTCTATACTTCATAATAATCAGGGAGGTACATTCAATTGAATTTAAGGTTGTTATATTTAGCAAATAAAAATAAATGGCAGGATTCTCAAACGTGAATTTGAGATCAACAACAGCACACATGCACACCCACCCACCCACACACACACTTCTCAACCTACAGTGAGCTTACATTCCTATAAACCCATTTGAAGTTGAAAATATCTTAAAGCAAAAATGCATTTGATACACATAATTTAGTAAGTATTATAGCTTAGCCTAGCCTACCTTAAATGTGCTCAGAACACATTAGCCTACAGTTCGGCAAACTTATCTAACACAAAACATACTTTATAATAAAGGTATTATAAAGAATTTTAAATCAGAATTCAAAATATGGTTTCTACTGAATGCATATTGCTTTCACATCCTTGTTAAGTCAAAAAATCTTAAGTCAAACTATTGTTGGTTAGAGACCATCTGCAACACACACACACACACACACACAACCACACATACACACACATACACATAAGGTATTGTGTCCCATATAATATTGGAGATACACACACACAGGCAAATATTGTGCTAAGCATACATGTATATGTTCCAAATATATTATCCCATGTGGCATATTTATGTTATGTATACACATATATACCTATATACAGATAAAGATATATTTCTTATTTATCTGAAATTCATATTTATCTCGGTATACTGCATTGTATCTGGCAACCTTGATTATATGTGATCCTCAACAAACGGTTGTGAAGCAAACACCAGGTTATCTAACTCTGATAAAGAACATACTTTCCCCCCAGCAACTGCCCTTTTACTGCTTACCTCTGCAAAGTAACTTGTATCTTTACTTTTATCATTATTGTTACTTTGTTCTTCTTTATAGCTTAACCTATTTTATGTATACCTCTAATCGATAAGGACTAGTTTTATCTGTTTTAAAACTAGAGAAAACTTGAGGAAGAGGAGTCGATTTTAAAGCCAGAGGTAGAAAGGATAATGAGAGAAAAGGATGGTCACTGTGCACTGGGAGGTATCCAGTTTTGCAGAGGAAAGGCAAATGGGAGACTATGAAGGAACCAAAAAGACAGGAAAAAAAAAAAAAAAAAAAAAACCATCTGTAGCAAAGGTCATAGAACCATCCAGAAAAGTGTGAAATGAAAAGATATTAGCATCGGGAAGGTCATGAGAAAATTTAATGAGGGTCACTACAGCAGACATGGGAAGCACTGAATTACTGTTGTCTAAAATGAAGTGATTACAGAAAGCTGAAAATGAAATGCTGATGCTTCTCATGCCCTGATCTACAAATATTATGCACAGAATTACAGATTTTCCCATATATGTTGACTATACTTCAAAGACATTACTTAATAGATGCCTTTATTTTGGGGTAAAAAAGGCTTCTGCTGAACATAGAAATATGCATTTAATAAGTCCCTGTGTATTTTAGCATAAATCCACCTTACAGTTTTCTAATTCAAAGCCCCAAACAACATCCTCAAGTAACTCACTCCACTGTATTCAGAAGTTTAGATTTATCATGCACGATATATATCTCTGTTCAACTTTATAATTAAATGAGGAGGCTGTACTAGATCAAAAGACCTATTTATACAGACTGCCTAATTTATTATAATACAATTTCTTACCTTCGCCAATAAATCAAGTTATTTTCTTTTATATTGAATTGGTTGGTGGTTGATGTCAAGGGAATTTATGTGCAGACACAACAGGAAATATGTAATCAATACTGCCATAGAGGTAGGCAGGTAATTTGCATCCTTCAATATTTGTGCAATTTTTCAATCTTTGCATATGTATCATATCCCCTTAATGAAATACAGGGATAAACCTGGCTTTTTAATTATCATGGCATATGGCATATAGTTTCGTATTTCTAAAAAGTTAAAATAATTCAGATATATTATAATTCAAAATATAGAGACCATTTACATTTGAATGTTGAAGGTTTACATTTACCTTTTCCCCAGAAAAGGTAGTATTTGCTACCTTCTGGATATTATTTGCTAGTATTCAGTGATTCCTAGACTTGTTACATACTTATTTAATAAAAGGATATATATATATATATATATATGAGATATATGTATACATAATAATCACAATCTGGGTCACTTTTGAGTGAAAGGGGATGTTGTTTATAATTATGCCAGGACATCAGGACAAACGCAGACATAGGATCACTCTAGTTAAAGGTAAATTCAAATCAACTCAGAGAAAATGTTGTACATTGTGTTCCTAATGAACTTATTTTCATTCCTGTTGGTTCCACAGATATTTCTGGAGCAGAGGGCACCAGGTAGATATTCCATAAACAGTTCTCATGTGGACAAACAAAAAAATAATCTCTGTGAAAGTGGTAATGTGACATTGTGTTAAGCGAATTATCCTGAACAGTAGTAGCCTCACTAGGAAAATAATTTTAAAATATTTGTTTAAAAATTAGCTTATGGTTACTAATAACATCAAACTCCTAATTGTACTGGAGAATATTTCTTAATGTTTGAAAAACAAATGAAATGTTTCCAAAAAAAATCCTAAGACCAAAGTATATTTTAAAAGAATGAGTACAGATAATAATTATACATATAAATAGAGTCAAATCCTTATTTAAAACCTGACAGTCAAAAGAATGTATTCAAACGACCCTGATAATCTTTCAAACCATACACGTGGGCAAGGTACCTCTTCTTACAGTGGATCATCTGGTAAAATACAATATGAGATAACCAAAGCAATGTTACAAAAAAAAAAAGATACATAACTTGTTTTTCTTTGTACAAAATAATAAATAATTTCTGTTATAATTTGAAGCCAATTTTAGTTGTATAATTTGCATTGAAACTTGAATAAGCTGTAGTACTTTTTAGATGTCTTATTCTAAAATAAATATTGTATCCTTGGTTAGTAAATTGCTTTTTCTTCTGTTCAAGTTGGGACAGAATTGTAAATGCCCTTGAGATTATCATTTTACATAATAAATTAGAAAAAAATTGTGGAGTTTTATGAATTAATTTTATCATCAAGTAATTCAAAGTTGGGGAAACATTTTTTGTATTTGTTTTCTCATAATATGTGTTTTTTCCTATATATTATGTATCATTCCAGTGCTTGGCATACTAAGTGGCTTTCAGTTTCCATAATATAAACTGTCATACAACTTGCATTTGAACACATTCCATACTGAATCTCAACATACTCCTCCCTAAGTAGCTTGCATAGCAGAATCTTTTAAACCTCAAGTATCATTTGATTCTTTGTCACACCATCATACGCTGGCACCACATTTGGTAGAATTGAGGTGGTCTGAGTCAGGGAGGTTATTTTGATTAGCTTATGGAGTGTGACTTGCCACACTTGGGAGTGGCATCTCTCTCTGAAACCTTAGATTTTTTAACCAAGGGTAGCACACAAAACCATTTGAAATTGCTCAAATGAAAATCAGGCTGATCTTTTTCTCCTCACCAATTCCATCCTCTTCTCTTAGTTCACCACACATTCACAACAACTCCATTCTGATCCTCATGTATCAGGAAATTTATATCCTATGTTAGGAAGCAATCCACGCTTCACTTATGGTGGCCTCACCTAGGTCACCTGCTTATATGTGAGCTATGGACTGAAAGGGTAGCCGGAAGAGGTCCCAGTCAGATCCCAACTCAGTGACTTATGCCAAGTGCGATCAAGGTTTACCTTGCCAACTACTCTGGCAAGAGATGGGATAAAGTTGGGAAATAAAAGTCAGGCCTCTGGGAGGGAGAGAGGACTTCAGCTACCTCTACTGTCATGAAATTCTGATTGCATCATAAAGGCTCACTCTAAATTCTCTTCCGTCCATCATATGCAATAGACCTGAAAAAGGTAATCTCAACAGAAAGTAACCCAACTCATAATGTTCAAATCTATCATTTAAAGTTAGTCTCTTTGGTTGACAAGCACCATTCAACGTATTCATAGATGGATTCTGGCCATGTTGTAAAATGTTGAACCATATGTAATCTTTAATAAACAAGAATAAGCATTTCAAAATTCTACAGAATGACTCTAAGGTCCTTTCAACTGAAATGTCATTCTCACAGGTTTAGAAATAGAAACAAAGACTGAATGTGTGGCCTGAGATCACACAGTTACTGGCAAAACTAGACCTGGGTTTGTACAATCACAGTCATTTTCACAAACAAGAAGTTGAGAGGGAAAACATATTTAATATTAAAATCTTAACTTTACAATTTGTTTAGGTGTGAGGGCTGACAGTTAATTTAGAATTAGAATTTCAAGAACAGAATTAGAAGTTCAAAAAGAAAGTTTTGCTACCTTTGGTTTTGCCAATATTTATGTTGAAAATCATAATCTCACAAATTAACTTCAACATTATTTTAAAATTATGATGACTATATCCTGTATCCCTTGGCTACATACTTTCTGAATAACCATAAAAACTAATCAATGTCATGAAAAGTATACATTGCATTATAATATATAATTGTAGTTATAATATATATTTTCACTAATTTTATTAGTTGAAACTCAAATATGCTTTTACAGCATCTTTTCACCAATTCCATCTTCTACTCTTAGTCCACCACATGCTCACACCAAATCTACTTTGATCCCCATTTATCTGGAAATTTATATCCAAGATTAGGGAGCAATCAATGCCTCACTTATGATGGCCTCACCTAGGTCACCTGCTTATACCTGAGGTATGGACTGAAAGGGGAGCTGGCAGAGGTCCCAGTCAGATCACGGCTCAAATATGCTTTTAGAGCATATTTGAGTTTCAACTAATAAAAATGAAAAAGTAAACATATCATAGAGTAACTTTATTAGTCTGGAGGGATATCATAAAATTTACAAATGTCCTATTATTTACCCCAAAAGAGAAAACACTTTCATAAAAACCAATTAAAATGAAGTATCGTTCCATGAAAACATAAAATATTCTTTCAAATAATGCACCTCAAAATGTACCTAGACATTTAACACGTTAATTACATTTTTGATATTCATCTTAGTAAATGAAAATAGTTTTATGATGATAAATGAGCTCAAAATTCGAAGATAGCATACCTCACCTAAGTGATCTACTTTTAAGAGTAAGAACGCTGGAAGAACTCTCATTAAAATCCCTGCGTTCTATTCTCTGTGACTTCAGTTAGGATTCTAGAGAGATCCAGGTTAATTGCTATTGTGTAGCCTTGTTTTCTCTTTCTGGAGTGTTTGTGCTCTTTTTCTTTTCCTTTTCAAATACACACACACAAAAGAAGTATGTTAATAACCAAAGAAAATAGCAGTTCTGACCAATAAATATATAAAGTTTCTTTCTTTTTCTTCTTCTTCTTTTTTTTTTTTTTTGAGATGGAGTCTGGCTCTGTTGCCCAGGCTGGAGTGCAGTGGCACGATCTCGGCTCACTGCAAGCTCTGCCTTCCCGGTTTACCCCATTCTCCTGCCTCAGCCTCCCAAGTAGATGGGACTAAAGGCGCCCGCCACTACGTCCAGCTAATTTTTTGTATTTTTAGTAGAGACATGGTTTCACCATGTTGGCCAGGATGGTCTCGATCTCCTGACCTCATTATCCGCCCACCTCGGCCTCCCAGAGTGCTGGGCTTACAGGCGTGAGACACCGTGCCTGTCCATATAAAGTTTCTAAAGGCTCTCTTCCTGACTTTCCTCTCCACTACACATTTGCTGTATATATTTATTTGTTTTTATTTATTTACTTATTTTTGAGACAGAGTCTCACTCTGTCATCTGGGCTGAAGTGCAGTGGTGTGATCATGGCTCACTGCAGCCTCCAACTCCCAGGCTCAAGGGATCCACTCATCCCAGCCTCCCAAGTAGCTTGAACTACAGGTGTGTGCCACCATAACGAGCTAGAAATGACTTGATTGCAGTGAAATAGTTCTTGCTGTGGTGCACCAAACTTCCATGCTTCATGTTGCTAAGTGCAATTGAGCATTTTGGTGCTCAATTTATTGAACTTGTAAGCATCTTTTGACTTTGTTGACAAGATCTACTACACAGCATAATGCTCATTGATACCCTCTTTTCCCTTGATGTTTGTGACATTATATTTTCTTCCTACTCTCGCTTCTTCACTGTCCTCTGCTATCTCATCCTTCTTATTTAGCGATCACATTGTAGTTTCTCACTGCTCAACCCCAGTCCATTGTCTCTCTACATATATTCTCTTGCTGGGCAACTTCAATGAAGTGGACTTTCAATGTCATCTAGCTCAGGGTACTTCAGGATCTATATTCAGCAAGATATAAGAAGTTGTATTTGATGCCATTCTAACTCATGCAGGTCTCTACATTGTCAAAGATCATTTTCCTGAGTCCATCGAAAGTACCTAGATAGTATTCACTTTTCCTCAGGTCTTTGGTAAGTATGCTACTCCGATACATGCTATGTCGAAGGGAGAAAAGGGCAGAGTTTTCCTAATTGGTTTGCCTACATGCCCTCTTGTCATCAGGAGTTCTATTCTCCATGTCATTCACAGTCATCTTTTGCAAATTGAAGATTTTATAATGGGACTCTCTGGCTTTAAACCTTTCTTTACACTCCTAAAACAAAACTTACCGGCTTTGCCATGCCCCACAAATCTCTGGATGCTCTCACTCTTTCCTGCAAATCCCTTCTCCTTTCCAGGTTCATTACGCTTTAATCTCCCCTCCATCTACACAAGCGATTTGTCTTCGACCCCAGGAACAAAACAAGGAACATATTTTTTGCAAGAATACCTCTTTCTCAGAAAAACAGTCAATTATCTTTTCATGTATGCCAGTACCATAAAAGGAATAAAAAGCAGGCTGCTAAGAGAAAGAAAAAAGGGTTTGGACAGAGGTTCCCACTTTATGAAGCAGAAAGATTCCTTATATCCATCTTTCTTTTTATTACAATACAGATTTGCTATCTTGTTTCAAAGAGCAATCTAAAGAGTTTATAGTTATGCGAGCTCCTCATGCAGCTGTGAAAAGATTTAGAATATTACAACAGATAATGAAAAATTAGAGAAAGTGTTTTATTTTCAATGAACTGTAATGAAAAATTCAAACAAAAAAGTATTATTATTATTATTAATATTATTTTAGACGGAGTCTTGCTTTGTTGCCCAGGCTGGAGTGTAGTGGCGTGATCTTGGCTCACTGCCAGCTCTGCCTCCTGGGTTCAGGCCATTCTCCTGCCTCAGCCTCCCGACTAGCTGGGACTACAGGCGCCCGCCACCATGCCTGGCTAATTTGTTTGTATTTTCAGTAGAGACGGGGTTTCACTATGTTAGCCACGACAGTCTCAATCTCCTGACCTCGTGATCCACCCGCCTCGACCTCCTAAAGTGCTGGGATTACAGGCGTGAGCCACTGTGCCCGGCCAAAATTACTGTTTTTAAGGGAATATAATTAAATTTAATAAAATTTAATAGCCCCCTAAGACCAAAAAATATTCAGTATGTTAACAACTAACATTAATGATTAACTAATTATTATGAACTAGTAGAAGTTTCTACAAGATATCTATTTTTTATTTGGTTTTCAGATTCATTTTGCTTTCTGATTTATTCATTTATATATTTAAGGTGTGCAACATGATGATGTTTTCCCAATAATAGTTTTCACTATTATTACATAATGAAATGCTTAATGTAGTCAAGCAAATCAATGTATCTGTCATCTCACATAGTTACACTCCTTTTTCACGTGGAGGGGAGAAAGCACCTAAAGTTCAGTCTTTTCAAATTTCCAGTACAAGACAATATTGTTATTAACTAAAGTCCTTTTGTTGTATATTTGATCTCTACATTTACTCACCCTACGGTCATATGACCCTCACCCTCATCCTGAATGAATGGGTGACCTCCTCTGATCTCAGAAGCTAAGCGGGATGGGGTCCTGGTTGGATTCATTTAGAATGATGCCACTTAGGTTCTTGCAAAAAAATGTGAAAAGCTCTTTCAAGATGGGATTCTGAATATTTAAATATTAATTCTTTCTAAAACATACACTTTCAAAAGCTATTTCTCTCTGATTTTACCCTTCTTCTGTTATTTCAGTTCTTTCAACACATTTGAATCTAACTATTTTGAGATTAATGATAGTATAGAGAAAATTAATTCATAGGAAATTGGAGCAGCTGTTTCCTTACCCACATTATGTACGCCTAATCCTTAAGTTTTGTCAAAATGATTTCCTCTCATTCAGAATTGCCATCATACAAACTTAGGGTTTAGAATGACTTACCCAGGAGAATGAGAACACAGAGAAGAATAGCGATTAAGGCTCCTGTACTCAAACCAGCCGAGGACAGAAACGCTTCCGCATGGCAGGTCCGCACGCGCCCATCTCTCTCGCATGCACAAACCCTGATGGTGAGGGTGCTGCTGCTGCTGAGAGAGGGGATTCCACCATCAGAGATCATAATGGGCAGATAATACACATCCTGAACAGTTCGACTAAATCTCCTCCGCCTTGTCAGAATGCTGGCTGTGTTATCTATGACAGACATAAGCAAAACAAAATATTCTTAGTCAAGCCGCCATTCAAGATTCACATTTCCTTTAATGGATAAAATGGGGATGTGTATCTTTCTTATTTCAGTTTGTGAAATGGACAAGGGAATACAAAGGGGCAATTATTAAAGAGAGGCTAATATTGGTTCTCCAGTTGAGAAACCTATTTAGAAAAATTAATACAGCCACACTAAAGATGAAGGAAAATTGTGGGAAGACAAAGGAGGAGGAAGAAATGAACATTTTGGACATGGACCTAATAGCTACAAGATTTAAAGGGATGCAGAAGGCCTGAAGTCATACATTTAGGGTCCTACACTTTGAAGTGAGCCAGCGAGACTTTCCCCAAACCTAGAGGCTCTGAATATATGTGATAGGACCACAAATCTGTATTTTTAGCAAACTATTGAGGTGAAGTTGATGCATAAAATAGGTATAAGAACGACTGGTTTAGATAATATTTCTATGGAGACAGTAGATCAAGCAATACATTTTTTTAGGCTTAGCTGTGATTTGAAGCACTATTTGACCATGGGGAAGTGAATGATGAATAAAATAGCTAATCATCTTTTTAAAAATGTGTTTATTAAATGCAATGTACTATAATAAATGCCTGCATGATATATTGTGTTCAATCTATAACCTTATGAGGGACAGGGTGCTAAATTCTTTAATTTATAGCTAAAAAAAATTTTATTATAAATACTAATTTAAAAGTAAATAACCCTAGTCCCAGAGTGTTAGTTGCCCAAAATCACAAAGCTAGTAAATGATAAGGATAAAACCTCTATTCTAGAACCCTGCTCAACACCACAATGTCACTTTGCCTCATCTCCAATTCACTGCCAAATGGTATTGATGTCTTCAGTGCATATAGTATATGTTTCATTGTACTGTTATTCCTCATCCCTGAATGCATAGCTGAAAACCCACATGGTTCACACTTGGTTGTACTGTTCAGATCCCTTCATAAAATTACCTGTTACCCTAGCTACAGATTGCCACCTGTCCCCAGGTCACATTCTTCTGGAATAGCATATAATTAATGACTCACTGCTGAAAGGTTACAAATGTTGGCCTGTCCCCCTTTCTATACTACTGACAATAATGATGGACAACTTTAGCTCCAGAGCTTTTCCAGGGGGTCAGCCATTAAGAGACATTAAGAGTGAATGGCAGCTCCATTTGTCACTCCACCCAGTCCTTCTTCCTTCTCCTGTGATCTACAGATGTTGATCCCAATGGCACACTCCACTACACCCGCACTCCAAATGCCAGTTCAACTCCAGGGAACTCAACATGCAGCTACATCTATGAGTTAATTATTTTGTACTAAAATGTAAATGGATCATTAGACAATTACAATGAGGGCTTCTTTTTCTCTTATCAATGTCTTTTATTCTGAAAATTGAAATTGTATTTTATATAGCTATGTTTATAATAGTCACAGTGCAATATCCTAAAATGATATTATTTATTGTACATTGCTAAATTAATATAATGAGAAAGCTAACTAATTTTTCAAATATTCGATGTACTACACATAATAAAACACAAGAAAATATGCATATACATACATATATGATTGAGTTACTAAAAATCAGAAATAAATAATCCAATGAGAAATTGAAGATTTTTCTTACCCAAAGAAAGAGGAGTTTTTAAAAACGACATCAGCTGTCTATTCTTAAACATGTTATAGGATAGAGGGAGAAGAAGTGGAGAAATGATATCATGTGTATTATATAATAATTTATCAGTCACATTTACTCTCCCAGAAAACCCGACCTTTGTGGAAGCAGATCTATCAGCTGTAGGATGATGCATCATAATTAACAGAAGTCTTTAGTCTATGGGAAATGTGTGAGATAAGTATTCACAGGCAGAAACATGTCTGACAATCTCACAGCTGCTCCTCTGAAGAGGAGATGTGAGACACTGGTCTCTGAATCTCAGGAAACACGAATAATAACATGTGAAATGACATAACATGTGGTGTAGATGGTGGTTGTTTCATGACTAAGGCCTAGCATACATCTCATATTAATAATCTTGAAGCGTGCTATTTTCAGGAAAACTATTGGAAATGCAATCAGAAACAAGACAAATGCCAGAATAGGCTTCTAGTGCATTCTAAGTCCTGAAATAGAAATCTCTAAGATGTAAAGACATAAAAATGTTCATTCTCTTTTTTTCCAGTTAAAGTTTTGACTTTGGAAAGGAAACGATGATTCAGGAGGCAAAGAGTTTCCCAGCTAGAAAAGCTTGGCACAGCAGAATAATGAGCTCTTGACAAGGGATATTCTATACCTCACCAGAATGGCAAAAAATATACCTGGCAGAAGGCTCACTGAACTTGAAAAATAAAATTTTGAACACTGAGGAAGAATATGAAAGGAAGAAGAAATATATATATATATAAAATATAGAAATATATATTATATAAAATATATATTATATAGAAATATATATTATATAAAATATATTATATAGAAATATATATTATATACAAATATATTATATAGAAATATATATTATATACAAATATATTATATAGAAATATATACATACTATATACACACACAACACACCATACACACAAATACACACATGTACATATATATGTGTATATATTAGACACAATAAAATATATCTTGCTGAAACTGCAAAATTAGGCAACAAGACATAACAAATCTCTAACACGATATACAATGGTTAAAAAATGAATAAGGGCTGGGTGCGGTGGATCACGCCTGTAATTCCAGCACTTTGGGAGGCCAAGGTGGGTGGATCACCTGAGGTCAGGAGTTCAACACCAGCCTGGCCAACATGGTGAAACCCCACCTCTACTAAAAAATACAAAAATTAGCCGGGCATGGTGGCAGGAGCCTATAATCTCAACTACTCGGGAGGCTGAGGCAGGAGAATTGCTGGAACCCGGGAGGCAGAGGTTGCAGAGAGCCGAGATCACGCCATTCTATTCCAGCCCAGTCTGTCAACAGTGAGACTCTGTCTCTAAATAGATAAATAAATATAGAAAGGCTCGAATGGCACCCAAATAAATAACAAAAATTAATATAGGCTGAATAACGAGAAAACATAGCAGGATAGAACATCCGTGGATTTCTCAGTGCTAACTGTCAATGTCAGTCTCTAATAATGTGCACCATAGCTGGGTTCTTAATTCTAACTCTCTATAGCTAGGATGAAGACAGCAGATTATAGAACATTTGGAAGCCAAGCTAGTAAAGCTAATGTATTAGATTAAGATTCGAGGAGATTTTGTATAGCTAGAACAAAGAAATTTAACAATGAGACATGAAATAAAGATGCATATTAGAGGGTAGACTTTGGAAAGTACCACATAGGGAGGATCTTGAATAGCAGCTTTATTTTAAAATACAGATAGATGATTGACAGGTAAATAGGTACATAGGTAAATGATAGATTAGATAGATAAATATAGACATATAGCAATAAGTCTATACAGCTGTCAAACAAGTTAAACAATCTGAAAGCATTCAATAAAGATAAGAAATTTCTGCTTCTTTTTATTGAAAGGACTGCTGCACTGGAGTACTGGGCATAGTTTTGGGTTCACTACATTAAAAGTGAAATTTTAAACCAATAATATGTGTTTAGAAGGCTTTGAGACATTAAAAATATAGTTTGGAAAATATTTCACATGAAGAATTAACAGAATGTAATATCTTTTTCATTATAACCAATATGTTCTTAATATTTCCACAAAACCCTTAATTCAATGCAGAAATAGTTTTGCATATATTTTATATTTAAAAATAGATGGCAATGCATTATTTATTTTGTTATATGATCCCATTTCTTGTTCAAAAAGGATATGGACACAAATAGGAGGTAGCAGCGAGGCTGTCACACACATATGTAATATCAGACTCAGGCCTACAGTCTAATAATACCCTGTGATTACTGTGAAATAATTGAAATTTCATTCTTTTGAAAAGCAATCATAATAATATAAATAATTGCTTCATCTTTCTAGCAATAAAATATTCCAAAGATGTTTATAATTGATAGTAATTTTGTGGGGCTTTTTCACAAAAGTATTTTATCATAAAATATATTGTTAAGTAGTTATGCATTCAATTTCTGTATTTCTACAGGTTGCAGAATATGGTAGTAGAATACAAGTCACATGCTTCTGTAGATCAGATGTCGTTTTCTTTTCTTTTCCTTTTTTTTTTTTTTTTTTTTTTTTAAATGGACTCTCATGCTCTGTCCCCCAGGCTGGAATGCAGTGACACAATCTCGACTCACTGCAAGCTCTGCCTCCCGGGTTCACGCCATTCTCCTCAGCCTCCCGAGTAGCTGGGACTACAGGCGCCCACCACCACGACCGGCTAATTTTTGTATTTTCAATAGAGATGGGGTTTCACCGTGTTAGCCAGGATGGTCTCGATCTCCTGACCTCATTATCTGCCCACCTCAGCCTCCCAAAGTGCTGCGATTACAGGCGTGAGCCACCGCACCCAGCCTAGATGTCGTTTTCTTTAGCTACTATTAGGTGTCTTATTTTTTTTGTTCAATAGTTTGAAAGACCTTGCAGGATAGACTTTAATTTATGTGCCACTGTAGTAAACTATGATCCAGTTTAAATTAAAATAAGGCATGCTTTTAAAATAGGTTTTGGAGCAAAAATAAATCCTATTTTTTCATTCGAAAATTACCTTATAGCTTAGAAAATATTAAAAAGTATGTGCTTTTGGGAACTGAAATTATTAGACACCTGTATACTCTCAGTTATATCAGCACATTCCTTTTTTGATAATGCAGGCAAAGATACATTTTATTGCAAGCATAGCCCGCCCGATCATTAAAGTAATATTTCCAAATCTATCAGAACAGCAGAAACATTTGAAATTCTCAGATGTGGATCTCTAATTAGACCAAAAAAATTTTAATGTGTATGAAGAGAAAGCTGGGAAATACAGCCCAACTTCCACCAGACAAATAAATAGGCATGGTTTCATATTGTTTCTGAGTGTTTTTCAGTCTTGCAGCAGAAATAGAATCTATTCATAATTTAACCATTATCAGAGCGCAGGCATCAAACAATGGTGTTTTGCATTCCCACAAAGCACCCTTTCCATAATCGGTACTTGATGAATGATTTGAACTACACTCAGCAGGAACTTGTCTTCTGTTACAGTTTTATTATATTGACATGTAGAAAGAAATTGAAAGCAAAATGAACTAATTCATCTTGTAATACTTCAGCAGCATGATCTCTTTATGCTCTCCAATGAAAGTTTATTTCTTCATATTCCCTGACTTCCCCTTCTTTGAATCCTACAGTGGCTTAATCTCCATTTTCGGACTCTAGATTCTGCTTGTTCATCTAAGTTTGCAAACATTCTTGTGGCCTCACTTGTCTTTCTGCCAAACTACAAATGCATGATCCAATATGTCGTTATGTTCTGATTTGCACCCTGGTTGACCATCTGCCACACTCCTCACTACATGATCATCTTAAAATCCTGGATAAATACAATGTCCATTGTCTATTTCTGCTTTGGAGTCACAAAAAATGCTGATACAAATTATAACCATCTTAACTGATTCCACCCAGTACATTAAAATAAATGTATTTATTTTATAATCTCCAAGGAAGTTATTAATCAATCTGTTAGCATTTGTCCTTATTTTTTTTTTTTTTTTTTTTTTGAGACTGGGTCTCTCTTTGTCACCCAGGCTGGAGTGCAGTGGTGCAATCTTGCCTCACTGCAACCTCCACCTCCCGGGTTCAAGTGCTTTTCCTGCCTCAGCCTCCAAAGTAGCTGGGACTACAGGCACCCGCCACCACACCTGGCTAATTTTTTGTATTTTTAGTAGAGACAGGGTTTCACCATATTGGCCAGGTTGGTCTCAAACTCGTGACCTTGTGATCTGCCCTCGTCGGCCTCCCAGAGTGCTGGGATTACAGGCCTGAGCCACCGCGCCTGGCCAATATTCGTTCTTTCTTCAGATGCTACACAGTAGCTCTTCTAAATTTCTTTTGTCCTTTTTCTTCTGAGCTGTTTTTCCACTCTCTGCACAAAAACATCTCTTTCTGCAAAGAAGCTGCAATCTATTACCAAGATTTTAAAAAACATATTTTAAATTGTTCAATCTTTCTTTGCCATTACATCTGTATATTCAAGACTGTATTTTGGACTTTACAAAATAAGCACAAATACACATAAAACAACTATGTGATTCTTGAAGAATATCAGGAAATCTGCTTATGAATGATACAAATTTGTCTAAGTGTTAATTTAGAAAGGAGGGAAATAAAGAAGAAAAAAGGAGCTTTTAAAATAAAGTCCAAGCCAAAATGCAAAATAATTCATTAAAACATAACAATAATATAAAAACTGCAGAAGGAGAGATAAGAACAGTTGTTTTAAAAATAAAATAGGAGTATGAACTCCAAGAGAAAACTTCTACCCGTTATTTATCACAAACCTTTAATAAACAGTATTTTTTTTGAGTAGAGAATGAATTAATTAAAGCAGAAAATACTATGTTTGGAGTCACTAGATTTATAAACACTAAAAAAAATTGTAAGCATAAATCCTTAGTTTTTTTTTTTTTTTTTTTTGAGACAGAGTCTCGCTCTGTCGCCCAGGCTGGAGTGCAGTGGCCGGATCTTGGCTCACTGCAAGCTCTGCCTCCCGGGTTTACGCCATTCTCCTGCCTCAGCCTCCCCAGTAGCTGGGACTACAGGCGCCCGCCACCACGCCCGGCTAGTGTTTTTGTATTTTTTAGTAGAGACGGGGTTTCACCGGGTTAGCCAGGATGGTCTCGATCTCTTAACCTCGTGATCCACCCGTCTCGGCCTCCCAAAGTGCTGGGATTACAGGCTTGAGCCACTGCGCCCGGCCCTTAGATAGTTTTAACAAGTGAATGTATCATTCTATTTTTAAAATAGTTTTTTTCAACTGCATTAATGTACAGGGTGGAGCAGATGACTCCTGTAGCACCATGTGGTTCTTAGCAAGGAAAGAATTAAAGCAGACGAATAGAACCTACATTTTCACAGAAGGAAAGCAAGGGACATACAACGATAAAATTAGTTTTATATATATACACACACATACATATACACACATATATATACATATATATGTATTATTATTATTATTATTTGGAGATAGAGTCTTGCTCTGTCACCAGGCTGGAGTGCTGGAGTACAGTGGTGCGATCTTGGCTCACTGCAACCTTCACCTCCCGGGTTCAAGTGATTCTCCTGCCTCAGCCTCCCAAATAGCTGGGACTACAAGTTCACGCCACTATGCCCAGCTAATTTTTGTAGTTTTAGTAGAGACAGGGTTTCACCATGTTGGCTAGGACGGTATCAATCTCTTGACCTTGTGATCCACCCACCTCAGCCTCCCAAAGTGCTGGGATTATAGGCAAGAGCCACCACACTCAGTCAAAATTAGCAATATTTTTGTTTTATTTTTCTACTTCTATTTTTTTTGCTTCATGAATTTGAGTCAGTTTTCTTTCATTGTGAGTGGGAGTAAAAAGGTGAGAGGTGGCGTGGGCTAGCAAATCCATAAGGGGAAAAATAATTTCATATATACATATGTAAAACAACAATCAATGTTTATATGTTTTACATATATATATATATATATGTATGTATAAATCAATACAGTTCGAAATAACCAGAGAGAAAACAAAAGCATATCTTTGTACCTAAAGCAAAAGAGCCACTAAAATGGATCACTACAGTTCATCCACAATCTTTTACATTTTAGGGTCAAGATTGTATACATGCTCTTTAACTTCTCACTTGCCAAGTTAGAGTGTCTGCATTCAGCTAAAGGATGGTGTAATTCTCTCAAGGTGCATCTGGATAATGTTAGTATTTGACTGGTAGGAGAAAGGAGAGCCACTGTAGAATAAAAGCCATGTGTTCCAACCTTGTCCCTGACCTTAGATAACTGACTCAGCAGGACACAGTTGCAGTCACATCCATTAGAGGATATATGAGGCTTGATTTGCAATTTAGGGCAGATTATATGTGCCTTATTTTGTTTAGGAATGTGAGGAATCACTAAATGGTCTCTTGAAACCCTGTGGATAAAAACAAAATTTTAAATGGTTATACTCTGTAGAGAAATTAAGCATATTACAACACCAGCTGTGAGTTCTTGTTTGAAGGACAAAAATAAACTACGAGAATATTGACTGCTACAAATCTGGCAATACCAAAGAAATACAAGACAAACATTTAAAATTTCCCATGATTTCCAATGTGTATCAAACTACATACCTGCATTTCCCTACCAATGGAGTGTGAAATTTGAAAGGACTCCAAAAGACACTTTTCTAACATTACATAGTCAACATTGAACTTATTGCAACTTCTATGCAACATAAGATTAAAGTTGTATCTTCTTTCACCAACCCCAAACAGCCACAAGAAAAACAAGCTTTCCTGTTTCCTTTTAAGTGTTTTGTTAAAAGTTATAAAGCAACGTATAAATGCTATGATCATTTTTAGAAGAATGAATGCTGCAAAAATAATAAAAAGTAATAAATCCAAGGAAGACACTAAATCTTCAGAATGCCACCAACAAAGTAAAAATGACACTCCAATAATTATTTTGTTTCATATGATTTAAAAAATTAATTTCCAGTGCATTTTTTCTCGTTTTAGAAACAATGTGTTGTTTTGACTCATTTATTTTTAAAGAATTCAAGAATCTATGAGAATGGAAAACACATACCAAAAAAAAGAACATAATAAAAACCAATGTGAGTTGCAGATATTCCTGATAGCAAATGATCAAAAATAATAAGCATTTTCAAATGTGAAAGACAAACTAAATGTGATTTAGAACCCTGTAAACAGAGATAGAAATGCACACATAATTACTAATGATCTTTTGTCCTAATCTGTAGGATTTACAAATGTACCTTACAGTTAGAATTAAGCCTAAGAATTAGGTTGGCAAATCTCTTCACATCAAATAAAGCACAGTCCCTCAAGAAACAGCACGAAGATCATGAAACAGAACGTATTTATCTTTGTAGACTAAGGATGATTTCACACCGGGGGGTTAGTTACACTTGCATATTACAAATGAATGAACAGGGTTATTGTATTCCTGGAAGCCTGGCTCAAGTCTATGTTCACAAATTTAGTGATAATATGGCCATAGTTTATTCGCTATAGATGTGAAGTTAAGCAGTTAAAATTATACAATGAAATTACTTGATATTACGATTAAAAGTTGACATCACAATGTAAAGAGAAGGTGATAGTAAGAAAACAACTACATTTTAATCAGAAAACATTTCATACTTTTTTGTTGTTTTAGAAAATACAACTTTAAATGCTCTAACTTAAAAATTATCTTTGAACTCTGGTTTTAAAATTTTAAATATAGTTGTGTTATTACCAACATATTAATTAACGATAAAAATAAGGTCAATATAAAGCAAAATTATGTATTTTATAATATATATTATAAAAGAAAAACCCTTCACTTGATTATTCTCTGAATCAATGTTTAATAGTTTAATAAATTGGGAGACATAACTTTCCAGATAAATACGGAAGATTTATTGGCACAATTTTTTCTAGCCACCACAATTTGGTACCAAAGCAACTAAAGAATGAATGCCAGAGTATCTTATATTGGAGTACAGAATGAAGCACAGTGCTTAGTCATTAGTATGTTCTCATGAGTCAATTAAAATGCCACTGAGTCTCTGCTTTGCTACATTTCCCTCTCTAGATTTTTCCAACCAAGAAATTGATGCTGCATTCTGTCATCTCTATGTTGTTTTAATCCACCACTTACTGAAAAGTAATCTCTGATTCACCTCCCTGGTGGAACAAACTCTATCCCTAAAGTCAAACCATGTTCCACCACTTTTAACAATACAGTTTGTAGTCATCTCTCTAAAGTAGCTCACATTTCACCTCCATCCATTGCAAATTACATTTCATATCATCCTCATTTCCCCAACTAGACAGCAAGCCTCTTGAAAGCAGGTCCTGTGTCTTTGAATTCCTTGAATCAGGCAGTTTAATAACCGCTGTATTCCCAGCAGACAGTATATAACACTGGAAAAATTAACTAGCAGAAGAAAAACAATGTTAAGAACTGTCTACAGAATTTCTCTTAAGAGGAAAGGCATTCTTTCCAAGAAACATAAGGAAGAGTGGTGATGAATAATAATTTGATGTGAGGCTAGAGTGGTATATGCTGGACATATAGCTTCAAATGTCAACTCGAGGGAATCAGGGTGTGTGTGTGTGTGCGTGTGTGTGTGTTTGTAAAGTGTTTGTCTTCATTTTGAATTAAGTCCAATAAGTGAATATATTCATATTGACAATATGCAAAGTGCATTTAATAGACATTTCATAAGAAATACTATATTTTCTATCAATTTATCATTGCTTTTATATGTGATTATATTCAACACTTCATTGTTTCTGGTAAATGTTTAATCATATTAGTTTAGATAAAGTTTATTTTACACTTCACCTTTGAAAAATATTTGTTCTTATTTCTTCTTATTTTCATTTGGCTGTAATAGCTCCAACAGTTACATAGTCAATATTGAAAAATCCCTTATTGTAACTTTTTGCCAAATGAATTTTATTATAAATAATACAGTTGTTGTTTTCTGTAACATTCAGTATTTTGAAATATCACTGCTTAATTGTCACATGAGTGCTATCTTAGATAGAAAAGGATTCTTTTATTGTAGCTCTTTCTTTCCAATATCACTAAAAGTAGATCAATTGGCTGTTCACTTCTAATTTTACAAATGAGTATTTTGACACTGTTTAGTACCTTTACAATTTAAATTCACTGTGTGGAAATTTGTAACATTATTTCATCATCTGTCAAGTTAGAAGATTTTCACTCTTAAATCTATATGTTTCTTCACTCAGGATAATTTCTTTAGTTATTCCATTATTGTTTTTCTATCCATTTATTTATGTTTTAGTTACCTTCTATGTGCCCATTATGACTCATTGCATTTCACGTGTGGTTTCAAATTCTTTATAGTTTCATCTCTATTTACACCGATAAAATAATAATTGCTTATATATCTCCATTTTACAAAAGAAAAAACAGAGATACCCTGAACATAATGTCGTGGCCATAGTTTCACCTATAATTAGTAGAGAAGCCAGGTTTCAAACAGTAGCAAGCTGTTTCTAGAGTCTCACTCTGAAATATTCTATTTGCTTCCCCTTTTGAACTTTCTGCTCACTGATGCAGTTTGTAATAGTGTTCATTTGAATTGTATCACCTTACCAGACTTTTTAAAATTGACAGTATTTTCATGTTAGCCCAAAAAGTCTCACTTAGATATATAATCATGTTTTAATATGTCCTAATTCACAATAACTGCCTCTGTCCTTCAACTAACTTGACCCCTGCCGTGTCCTCTGATCTTTCTCTAAGAAAGGCATTTTGAGCTCTGATTCCCAGAGATTCCTCCAACATAGTAAGGGATAGTAGGTAGAATTGAGCCAGCATCTAAATATCTTCTTGTTAATCTCAAAGTCTCTTTGCCTTGGAGGTGATTTTGGGGATCCATCCACAGGTCAAGTTTATTTAGCTGTCCATGTTATCCTAGTTAAGTTTTGGAAGAGAGAATGAGTTGGAAATCAATTCTTAGGCTGTAATTTCTGTCACCTGATATTCTTTTTCAGATGGCTACTAAGCTGGCCTTTCCTTTCCCTGCAGTCTGTACACTCCAACTTTCAGTAATAGTTTGTACTGTGAGAACATAATTCCTTGGGAAGGGAGGATACATAGCAGGCATGTAAAAGTAACAGAGGTAACAAGTGCCTGAGAAACAGAGAATATTGGTTGAAATGGTGACTAATCCTCAGAAATTTTGGAAAGAAACTTGAATTTGCTCCGTACATAAGATGGGGTTCTAACCCAACTTTAATTAAATTTGAAAGAACAAATATCTGTAGCATCTAGGGGAATATCAAGGCAGCAATCATCTTCATGATGATTAGACTATCATTGAACAGTATCCTTTCTCTGAAGCTCCGTTTATGCCCAATTACTTAATGAAACTTTTCCTAAATGGTTCTTCATGTATAAAATGTAGGTCTAGGTAAAATATGCAGTTTTTGATCGACCAATTCTCCCACTAAAAACAAAGAGAGAAGCTTAAAATACCAAGAAAATCTCAGCTGGGCGCAGTGGCTCACACCTGTAATCCCAGAACTTTGGGAGGCTGAGGAGGGCAGATCACCTGAGGTCGGGAGATTGAGACCAGCCTGATCAACATGGAGAAAACCCGTCTCTACTAAAAATACAAAATTAGCCGGGCATGGTGGCGCATGCCTGTAATCCCAGCTACTCGGTAGGATGAGAATCGCTTGAACCCAGGAGGCTGAGGTTGTGGAAAGCCGAGATCGCGCCATTGCACTCCAGCCTGGGCAACAAGAGCGAAACTGTCAAGAAAAAAAAAAAAAAGAAAGAAAGAAAGAAGGAAGAAGGAAAAAGGAAGAAGGAAGAAGGAAGGAAGGGAGGAAAGGAGGAAGGGAGGATGGGAGGAAGGGAGGAAGGGAAGAAGGGAGGAAGGAAGGAAGGAAAGAATATCTCCATTTACAGGCATCAGAAAGCTGCTGAAGCGAGACAAGTAGAGGAGTTAATATTCTAGAGAAGGAAAAACTGTGGAGATGAAAACTGTTGGTTGCAAAACATCCTTTCTTCTACAGGTATTTACTTACATTAGGAACTAACAAAAGGCTGGAATTCTAAGCTGGGGACAGAGAAACTAGGGGAGCTTTTGGAAGTTTCCTGAATCTGCAATTAATTTGGAAATTGAGGGACATGGCTGATTTTCCCTAAAGACATTCGTTATGTTCAAAATTTAAATTGAAAGTTAAATTGGAAGTTTAACAGAATGCTACAACTCTAAGCTGAAAAGCCCTGGAAGACAAAGAAAGGATTTTTTGTTATATCTTGGTGTTAAACAGTGATTATAGCTAAGGACCACTGCGAGTGCACAAGGAGGCTCTCAGTTTAGAGCCCTGGAGGGTCATCCTCTGGAAACAGAGACAAATCAGAGACAAACTGAACCTAAACAAAACTGCAAATCAGCCGTGACTCAGTTCAGACTCCGAGTGGATTAAAGTGAATATAATCCTCTCTAATTGCTTACCAGAGAAATGGTGAATACTCTGGAGAAATATATTATTATTTGATCTTCTGTTAGTACTATAGCTTGAATGTTTTTGTCCTGTCCAAAATTCATGTGTTGGAATCTTAGTCACTGACACAATAATGTTGGGAGGTGGGGCCTAATGGGCGGTATTTAGGTCCTGAGAGTTCCAGTTCCATGAAGGAATTAATGCCACAGTAAAAACGGCTTTCAGGCTGGGCACATGGACTCATGCCTGTAATTCCAGGATTCTGGGAGGCCAAGATGGGCAGATCACTTGAGGTCAGGAGTTCGAGACCAGTCTGGCCAACATGGTGAAACTCTGTCTCCACTAAAAATACAAAAATTAGCCAGGTGTGGTGGAAAGCGCCTGTAGTCCCAGATACTTGGGAGGCTGAGGCAGAAGAATCACTTGAACCTGGGAGGCAGAGGTTGCAGTGAGCTAAGACTGCGCCATTGCATTCCAGCCTGGACAACAGAGTGAGACTCCATCTCAAAACAAACAAACAAACACAGGCTTTCGGGAGTGAGATTTTTTTTCTCTTCCACTGTCTTGCTAATAAAGAAAAGTGCTCCCGGCACAGCGTGGTGGCTCACGCCTGTAATCCCAGCACTTTGGGAGGCCAAGGCAGGTGGATCACTGTCTCAAAAAAAGAAAGAAAGAAAGAAAGAAAAGTGTTCCTTCTGTCCAAAGGTGTCATCTTGGAAGCAGAGACCAGGCCCTTACAGACAACAAATGATCTTGGACTTCCCAGCCTCCAGAACTGTGAGAAATAAATTTTTATTGTATACAAATTCTCAGTTTCAGGTGTTCCACTATAACAGCACAAAACATGTGTCATTCAATAAAAAAAATTCTAGATATATTAAGAAATAAGACCATGTGTCCCAGTCCTGTCTCCCCTTTCCCCTACCCCCACCAGGGAAAAAAAAAAAAAAAAAAAGGCGAACACACAAAAAACTGGCATTTGTTCTAGATGTTAGAAAGGCTGACAATGATTATAAACTCATTAAGATAAAAAGCTAAAGAGAATGTTAAAAATAAAGAATTTCACTAGAGATTTACATGTCTATCAAATAATCAAATGGATATCAACCAAAGCTGATTTTCTTTGAATGGATGTATTTGTTCTCATAGGACGTTTGTTTCCTTAAGCAGTTCATTAGCTCCATGCTAGCATTTCCACCAATATATTCCCAGCACATGTCACAGTGAGTAATAAAAACTAGGTCCAAAAATAAAGAAACTTTTAAAATAAATATGATGGAACATTAAAGAAGATGTTTGTTCTGCAATGTTCAGGTGAATTATCAGATTCCAAATTCAAGAGGGTTAGAACGTATATCAGGAAAGATCCCACAGGAATGGGAAAGATCTGACAAAAACATGGAACATCGTGTTACATTTAGTTATTTAGCAAAGCATATTTAGATATTAAATAGGAGAATTTCATCAGAGTATAGATGGGCGAAGATCTCCTTAGTATGAGGAAATTAGCTAACTTATGTGATTCTAGGCATAAATACTGCTAACGTATTCTCTGGTATGAACTTAGAATGAATACATTAAGAAGGTATAATAAGCACATAGGTGTTTTTACAATAGTTACTAGTAGGAGTTACTTCCATAAAGTGTC
The DNA here is from genome assembly GCF_003255815.1 of Theropithecus gelada. Classification (NCBI taxonomy): domain Eukaryota; kingdom Metazoa; phylum Chordata; class Mammalia; order Primates; family Cercopithecidae; genus Theropithecus; species Theropithecus gelada. The sequence continues at coordinate 19,465,906 of NC_037673.1, forward strand.
AAGAAATATAAAGCATGTGAGCTGAGATGGTACCTACTTACATGCTAGTCAGTTAGCCTGATGCAATGTTATAGACGCCTGAAGAAAACACAAGCCTCCTGAGTCAAAAACAAAGGATTTTGTTACTTGTATCACAGCAAGGAGCATAACCTCTCCTTCAGATTTGTTTCCTTGTACCTTAAGGTGTAGAGGAGTGAGGTGGAGGCCCCAGGTGCTGTGGAGCACGCAGTGGGTTTGTGCCTCAGCTAAGGAATCTTAAATTTATGGAGCCTGGATCTTTGATAACGAATTGTAAAAAAAATGCCCAATCTCTGTATCAGAGAGTATCATTATCCTTGTTAATACTATACATCAAATAAATAAGTCTTTTGAACCTAAGGAAGACACTGTATCTTCTAAGGCTGATTGTTATATAAACTTTGCAGAAGAGATAGTCTGGAAGAAAATAAAAAATTAATGCACCTGCTGGCAAGACATGAAGAAATGCAAGAGTTTCATGAGAAATTTTGCCCTAGCATGAATATCCTGAGGAGAAGAATTAAAGATCGAAGAAGTTCTGGTATTATTGTTCACAAAGGGAAACTGTTCCAGAGTCTTAAGGTATTTTACAATAGTTACAATAAAGACGATTGACACTACTGTACTTCTCTGCTCACAATCCATTATCTACATATCAACCAAAATATTCCTTTAGAAATCATACTACATCACTCCTGTTAAAAAGTTAGTTTCCATATCTTCCATTGAAATTATGATTGATTTTTTTTAAAGAAACAAAAATGGAGATTGACTTCTCACAGACTAAGACACCAAGCTGGCTATAGATTGCCTCTCTAGCTAACTCTAACTTTAATTTCCACTTTCAATACCTATGTTGACTTTATATGGAACTTTAGCCAGTCCGTTAAGTTCACTCTGCTACTCTTCCCCATACCTCAGGGCCTTTAGGCTAGATAAACTTCCTGCCTATGAATTTTAGCCATTCCCTCTTTTCTTGTTAAGCTTCATTCATCATTCAGTTGTCAGGTTATCTAGCTCCGTCTTTAGGAACTAATCCTAATTCCCCATTCCAGGACAGACACATCTCTTACAAGCCGGTTAAGCAGCATGTTTATTCTTTGTTCCATTTCAGTTCCATTTGAGAGCAAGAGGTAGGTCCTGACTACACCTGTAATGAGATCATCACTTGCCATAGAAACCTACAGGAAGAGTGTTTACATGCACGCTGCTTGAATGAATATGTGAGCTCCAATTTTGTGCCTGGAAACATGCTAAACTTGTTTTAGTGAACTCTGTCCCTCATGTAGAAATTAAAAGAAAATATTACCACTTAGATTTGAAACACATGATTATGCCACATCTGTTTCAGATCTCTTTTTAAGACATAAGACATTACCCTTACAGTCTTTGCTTTCCATCTGATCTCACTTCTTTTCTACCTAAACTTGATCACTCTTTTGAATTTGATGTGCATCTTTCCCAACTATAGATTTCAATTGTACTAAGTATTTATAAAATTCTATGAAGTTTCTAGTTGTTCAATAGCTATAATTATATATATATGTAATATATGTGCTATATATACATATGTGCGCATATATATAATTAAAATGAAAATTTCTGAACATATATGTATAGCTACATATATATCATTAAATTTCCACATATCTCTATGTGGTTCTGCATAGTTCTCTATATATGCCAAAACTATAATTTTATTTCAATATGAATTTCCTAATTATTTTTATACATATTTTCTTTAAATGTATTTATTTGCCTCATTTTGTCTAACCAATTTTTTATCTTTTTGTAAATATGTTACTAATTTATTTCTGTATTTTGAAATTACAAAGTGTTTTGTCATCATTTATGCATTTTTCATTAGTCAGAGTAAATTCATTTTTCTGATTTCTTTCTCAATTCATTCACTATCTTCTAAATTTTTGGTTCTCAGGCTTATCATGAACAACAATATGCATCTCTTTCTCTCTCTTTTTTTGAAAAATCTCTGTGCCCTTGCTTTTTGCCATATAGCAATTTGGGAGATGTCACTAAACCAGTGGCTTCCTGATCGCTCATCCTGGTTTGGGGGCTATGTCTGATTTCTGTTGTTTCCCTCAGTATGGACTTTCATGTGAGAATTGGGCACAGAAAGTAATCATTTTTTTCTAGATTTATTTCTTTATTTTCTGGGGGCTTGTAAATGTCAGTTAACTCACATAGGCACAGAACATGATAAATTTTCTTCTAGCTATTTTTTTTATGTTCGATAGGCATGTGAATGTCAATTAACTTACATAACACAAAGCGCAAGCACACAAGACCTTGCAGTCCAGCATTTTCTGACTTTTATTCCATTGTATTTTCTGACTCTTACTCCATTATATTTTCATTTTTGTTGATCTCCAGAGTACATGAGTAAATGTATATACGTAAGCATGTGTATATGCATGTATGTATACAGTTTGGTAGGGCTATTTTATTTTTAATTTCATCTTTATACATTATTATCTATAATTGCTTTGTCTGTGGAGGCAAGACCATTTGATTCTAATATATTTATATATGGTATTATTAATTCTCCCAAGGGTACTAAGTCAGTGATTGTAATCATGGAAAATGGACTTAAAAACTGAGACTCAGGAGGTTTAGGGGCTGAATTTATGGAGGATAGCCAAGACTGTTAAATCAAGTACACGTTTTCAGCTATGTGTTAATATTTCCATCCAAAACAATTGCTGTTTTTTTCTATCTGAGAGAAATTATTCCTGTTATTTATAATTTCAATACTCAAAAATTGTAAAAATATTCTTTAAAAAATTTTAAACACCTTTACCACTAGACAACCATCCACAGACTTCTCACACTGAAGCTGGTGTAGCTGATGTAAACTTCATTTGCATAGTTAAATATTAAAAAGTGTGCACACAAACTCTTTTAAAAGCATGTATATATTTTTTAGGAGAAAACCTATATGTGAGTTCTGACACTAGTAATGTTGTCAAATCACTTACTTAAGACATTTCAAATACAATAAATAATTAGTGGCCAGGTATGGTGACTCACACCTGTAATCCCAGCACTTTGGGAGGCCGAGGCAGGAGGATCACCTGGGGTCAGGAGTTCAAGACCAACCTGGCCAACATGGTGAAACCCTGTCTCTACTAAAAAATACAAAAAATTGGCCCACCGTGGTGGTGGGCGCCTGTAATCCCAGCTACTTGGGAGGCTGAGGAAGGAGAATCACTTGGACCTGGGAGGTGGAGCCTGCAGTGAGCCAAGATCACGCCATTACACTTCAGCCTGGGCAACAAGAGTGAAACTCCATCTCAAAAATAAATAAATAAATAAATAATTTAATTCACAAATTCCAGCTATAATAATCTTATATGAAGAACTTTTAATTAAGAATGTGGGATTTGGCCAGGCACAGTGGCTCATGACTGTATTCCCAGCACTTTGGGAGGCCAAGGAGGGTGGATCACCTGAGGTCAGGAGTTTGAGATCAGCCTGACCAACATGGTGAAACCCTGTCTCTACTAAAAATAATAATTAAAACAAACAAACAAACAAACAAAAAACAAAAACAAAACTAGCCAGGCGTGGTACAAGAGTGAAACTCCCTCTCAAAAAAGAAAAAAAAAAAAAAAAAAAGAATGTGGGATTCAACAATAGCAAAATTATTCTGTTTTTCTAAAGTACATTCAGAGTTATATTTATGTGGGTTAAATAGGTTGAATTGAACATATCTTCAAATCTAAGTCGAATATGTTATCAAATTTAAATTATTTTAAAACATAAAATTTTTATTGGAATAGAAAAAAAAATGCAACTGAAACATAAGTGCATGGCTCAACATATGATCCCAATCTCCTAAGGAAGCAAATTAAATAACCTCTGCCAAATTATACAATTCTTTGAAATGTGGAAAAATATGATTTTTTCACGAGTTTCACATATTTAATCATACTAAGTATATTTGAATTATAAGACAGCCTGTTCTAATGTAAGTAAATGTACAATAGTCAGTTAAATGCAATTTGTCATACACTAACATGCACAAATATTTATTCCCATAAGCAGAGCTGACCTAGGGCCACTTAAAATGTGAGAGACAATTAAGCTTTAAATGTTCATATAAATCTTATGGCTTTGTGCACATTCTGATCCTTTTTTATATTTAAAGATGTTTAGGGGAAATGGGAAAAATGCTTTTGGCAGGTTGTCATTTAGTGACCTCCATTTGAAAATCTTCTCCCGGAAGTAAAGAGAGAGGGAATTCAATGTTTACTGAAAACGTATGTGCCACTGTTTTCTTCATGTCATTCTGAGGCAACTGTTAAATTCCAAATAGCAGCATATTCAGATCAACATAATCAAATATATAGTTTGGAGAAAGAAAAAGTTGATCCTAATCAGAAAATTGGACATACCGTATAGCTTAATGTTTCCCTAAGGTATGAAGAATGACTTACATGGAACCTTGAGAAATGTACCAAAGAGGACATCTAAATAATGAAGGAACTTCCGTAGTTACTAAATTATAGGATTATTTTTAACCACACAATACAGAAGGCTAAATAAAAATGATTCAAAAATTTCCAAAATACTCTGCATACTTGTGCATATCTTTCTATGCATATTTTGGACAATGTTCATAATAAGAGGAAATATAATTTGTACAGCACATCTTGATAGTCTTGCTCATACAAGATGATTGCAAGCATTGCATTTCCTTTAGTAACTGTCTCTAGGATATATTTTTCATTTTTCCTAATTTGAATATTTTCTACCTCCAAGCAGTAGCAGCAGCTCTCATAAACAAGTTTGTCAGCTAAGATTTCTCTTAAAATTTGCCCAAGAGCATATTACATGTATATTTCTTGTTTAAATAGATGCTTCTGAATAAATTCAATGAAAATTATTTGTACATATGGCTCAATTTTAAATACAAGCTATTCACAGATCATAACACAGCAGCATCAAACTGACTTTGAATGCTGATTTGCAAGATGTTTGTGAGTATATAAGAATAAAGCCTATTCCATATAAGGTCAAAGCAGAAACCACATAGATAAACAAATATGTGTATATATGTTCACCTTCATTGTCCTTCAGAGTGAAGTTTGGATTTACAGGCAGGTGTTCATCAAGAAAGAAGTTAAACCTTGGTCCATTGGCAAAATCATCTTTATCAGTGGCACTGATGGTGTGAATAACCTAAAGAAAAGACAAACAGTAAACAGTAAATTTAATTTTGCTTGTTCTCTTGATGTTAATTACATTGTATTCTTTCTGTTTAAAAATATTTTTAGAAGATCTTTTCTTCCAACTTGAGTTTTTTTTTTTTTTTTTTTTTTTTTTTTCAAATTCAGGTCATATAATGATGAATTAAATTGCTCTATCCTACATTCGATTTTAGGAAAAACATGGTATATAATTTCTAAACATTCATCACACTTTATTTTCTAGCATTGCACACACATTGATTTTATTTTTTTCTTAATAAGCCATGGTACTGTGGGGTCAATTCGATGCAATGTTTTCACATGAACACCTGTTGGAAGAGACATAAAATATTGTTTGCACAAATATAAACAACCCAGTGTTGATTCAGAGCAGTTGATCAGTGTATGTTGGTCTAAGCAGTAAATGCAAGAACAGTGGAGTCTTGGTTTTATTATTTTTTTCAAGAAGCCTTTAAGATCATGATCTAGTCCCTGTATATTACAGATGAGGAGCCTGAATCCTGGAAGGATGGTGATGTGCCCCAAATCTCTAAAATAATGGCAGAGGCAATACAAGACCCTCAGTGATTTATGAATAACTTCTCCTCTCTAATGCTCAGGAGAAGGCAATTATTTAGAATCTGGACTTAATGTACACTAAAAAGCAGAGTAAGATAGATTTTATGGTGGCCCAAGAGAAGAACACGCATTTCAATAAGTATGGTCAGTCTGCTCTTAAAAAATAAATATCAAAATAAACAGACAAAAAGATATTTTCCTCTTTTGAAAATTATTATCGTAATGCTTAGGTGTCTTCATTCAACCCTTTCCTTAGAAAAACGAGAAACAGAGAGAAGATAGTGCTGTGAAAACAGTATTTCCTCCTTCTGACATACATTGTATCCATTTTAGAAACTAATGTCATTTCTTAGAATATTATACTTAATTTCAACCAGTTCAATATTTTACAAGGGAGGTAATTCACCAAAGGATATCACAGTTAAAACCTAAATTTTTCTCTATGTTCTGAGCCCACTGGTTTGTCAGAAAGATGAGGAGGAAAATAAAAGTACCGAGAAGTGGGGGTAAGTGAGTGTAAAACCAGAAAAGCATATGTTTTCAAGAAGTGACAGTGAAGAAAGTACTTGAGGATATAAAAAGAGATCAGCTTCCTCACTATGTTTACTGGGCTCACTCTTTCACCTCCTTTCCATCACTGCTCGAAAGACACATGTTTAGCAAGTTACTATGTGCTCCTTACCCCTGCCTCCATCTCCAAATAAGTCTCTATCCTTCTCGATTTCCTTCTATATTTATTTATAAGCTGAAAATCTTATGGTTTTCTTTTTTCCATTGAAGTACAACTAGTCTCTGGATAGACTGTTTTTCCCCTTGTTTTCACTTGGAGTAGGGGGATACATTGATGGATAATCAGATACATTGTGACCATTCCAGTGCTGCCTCATCTGAGGAACATACCTACAATGGCTACACATTAGTTACTTAATATAAAATTGAAATAAAATGTCAATATTTTAAGTTTTTTAAGGGTTAAGTAAGTATTTAAGCAGGCATCACATACTCCATCACTTCCTCCCATACATACAAATATATAATGTTACCTCACCTTTCCCCCCTTTTTTATAAAACAAATGTCCTGTCTCCTTGCTCTTGAATTTTAGTGATTCTCCAGGGAGTGACCCTATTTTCTCCACCATACCTTATAACATACTGATATAGTTGCAAGTTTGCTTTTTATCCAATATTAGAAATTTGGAGTAGGTTGGTGAAGAACATTTCATGTGAGTTAACTGAGCTAGTTTATGGTTTCTGTTATCACTGCTGTGGGATTATTGTTTTCTTTATTATTCATTTCAAAGTTAGCATATATATCATTTTAATTATTTAATATTTTTACAAATATGAGCTTGCTATATCTGTTAAACTCTGATATCATTCATATTCTGTTGTGTTTGTAAGGCATCTCTTTCACTTTTTTACAGATGATTTTAAATGCAAATTGAACAGAAAGCTCACATATGACAATTGTGTTCTTTTAAGAGAGAAACTCCTGGTCTCTACATAAAAAATGAGGATTTGATTATCATGTTTTGTTTAACAATGTCCCAATCATCTGGAACTCTTATAGAATTGCTGATAATGTATCTAAGCTTAAATTTTTATTAATCATATTTCTGAAAAAAAAAATGTTGCCAAAACCTAGAACGTTAGTCTGACTTCGTCTGAAATTCTGTAATATTTGCTTGGTCTGTGCTCTGTATTGGTATGTTCAATTTTTCTGTTTTACAAATCACCTTGTCTCTTTCGTTAGGTAATAGAATTTACATTCATTGTTACTTTAGACTTTCTTTAGAAAAAATACTTGAGAAGTTAACATATTTATGATTTTTAGAAGTTATAAACTTCTGGCAGATATCTAGATAATTGCCAGGTTTCCATCAGCAATATTTTCTATCCCTTTGTCAGAATTGTGATTTATAGCCACTGTGTTACCTTGTTATCTCTTTGTCCAATTGCTTTAGTAATGTAAAATCCCTAACGATATCTTTTTTGATTCTTGTGTCTTCTAATTGAATCCAAATGCTATTTATCATATATACATGATCTAATTAGTGCATAGAATGGTTATTTATTTTGAAAGATATCAAATAAATTATATTACAAATTTAGTCTACATTACAAAAGCAAAGAGTGAAAAAAAATAGACAGTTGCTATTTATAAATAATTACCAGGGAGCATTTTTGATATCTACAAAGAAATGTATCCACTTTTAAAAATATCAATTGTCTGTTAATACTAGAGTACTTTATTAGGGAAAAGTCAGTATCACAAATATATAAAATTTGTCTAATCTAATACCATAATGTTAGATTTGGCAAATGAACTTGCTTGGCTTAAGCATTTTACATTTTAAAAAGAAAGTTCTTTCTTTTCTTTTCTTTCTTTCTTTTTTTTTTTTGGCAGAGACTCACTCTATAACTCAGGCTGGAGTGCCAGAAGCACAGAAGCACAGTCTCTCAATCTCAGCTCACTGTAACCTTCACCTCCTGGGTTCTAGTGATTCTCATGTCTCAGCCACCAAGTAGTTGGGATTACAGGTGTGAGCCATCATGCCCAATTAATTTTTGTATTTTTGGTGGAAATAGGGTTTTGCCATGTTGGCCAGGCTAGTCTAGAATCCCTGGCCTCAAGTGATCTGCCCGCCTTGGCCTCCCAAAATACTGGGATTACAGGTGTGAGCCACTGTACCCGGCCAAGAATATTCTTAACTCAGAAATAGAAAAACAAATACCACATGTTCTCACTTACAAATGGAAGCTAAACAATGGGGACAAATGAACAGAAAGATGAAAATCACAGACAACAGCGACTCCAAAAGGGCAGAGAATGGGAATGGGAGAGTGTTGAAAAATAACTTGTTGATCACAATGTTCACCATTTGAGTAATGCATACACTAGAGGCTCAATCAATCCCAGCACTTTGGGAGGCCAAGGCGGGTGGATCACGAGGTCAGGAGATCGAGACCAGCCTGGTTAACATGGTGAAACCCCATCTCTACTAAAAATACAAAAAAATTAGCTGGGTGTGGTGGAGGGCGCCTGTAGTCCCAGCTACTCAGGAGGCTGTGGCAGGAGAACGGTGTGAACCCAGGAGGCGGAGCTTGCAGTAAGCCTAGATCGTGTCACTGCACTCCAGCCTTGGTGACAGAGTGAGACTCCATCTCAAAAAAAAAAAAAAAAATGCCCATGTAACCTCTCAAAAAGAAATTTTTTAGAAGACATAGTATCCTGTTTAATCAATGCATCTGCTTCATAATACAATCTTTAATAGTATCTGCACACATTTATTTGATAACATCAACTTTTGTTATTTAAATGAGCTTGATTTTTGACAGTAAAGAATCTCTATTGACCTAGTTAATTTTTTCATGCAAAGTTATATGGTTAATAATTGTATGTGGTGGAAGCATATAATGTTATGCAATAAAATTTCTTTTATGTGTTATTTTTGTACGTTTATTTACAATGAAAGAAGGAATACAGAGGAAATTTAATATGCATAAAATAGAATAGACTCCCTTTATTTTTTCAATGTTTCTACTTTAGGCATATCTAATTTTTTCTAAATTCATTCTACTTTGGGAACTGTCTTCAAATTTCATGCATGTATGCCTTTCTTTTTAATATTTTTCTCAGGCAATATACTTAAAAGTTTTTTTTTTTTAGAACAGGAAAATATATTAACTTAGAGAACTATATTGTTGCAGTTTACATTAGTATCACAATTTGCCTGAACTCTGCTATTACATGGGGATTAAACTTTCATAAAAAGCCAATCTCTTTGCCATAGCTACATTCTGATACGTTTAGATGTGCAGCATTCATAATAGAAATACCCGTAATTCTAAAAGCAATTGTCATTGAAAGAGGAACTGTCACACAGCCTGGCAATACAAATACACTTCAGAAAACTGATTTCGCCAATTGTTGTTTAAATAGAGTTTCTTATTCCAACTCTGCATCAGAATGCATCGGATTTCTTCAAAAGTGTTTTCAATATATGATTAAAGGAGTCAAATACTAGGACACTAAAGAATACAGATTTGGGCTATTTAACTCTGTAATGGGTTAATCACACAAGTAGAGCACATACACTGGTAATGATTTGTCTAAATGTGAGTGCCACAAGCTACACTTTCAAACAATCTTTTCTTCCATCAATTAAAGCTTAAATTTATTTTGGTGGAAGAGGTGAAAACAAATACACAAGCAACAGCATAATAAGTTCAGTTATCGTACGATCTTATCTAAAATCGTTCAATGGTAAAGGCAACAATGGTAGCTAAATGTATAGTGTTTTGAAGTGCAAAAAGGTGTAACCACATAATCAACTAACAAAACTTAATCAAAAAAGTGTAGTAACATCAAATGCTAAGTGTAGTAATTACCTTTTTGATATGGTTAGGTTTTGTGTCCCCACTAAAATCATGTTGAATTATAATCCCCATAATCCCCATAATCCCCACATGTCAAAGGAGAGACCAGGTAGAGGTAATTGGATCATGAGGGGGGCTTTCCCCATGCTGTTCTCCTGATAGTGAGTTCTCAAGAGATATGATGGTTTTGTTGTTCTTGTTGTTCTTGTTGTTGTTTGTTTTGTTTTGTTTTTCGAGATTGGGTTTTGCTCTTGTTGCCTAGGCTGGAGTGCAGTGGTGCGATCTCAGCTCACTACAACCTACACCTCCTAGGTTCAAGTGATTCTCCTGCCTCAGCCTCTCAAGTAGCTGGGATTACAGGCACCCGCCACCATGCCTGGCTAATTTTTTGTATTTTTAAAGAGATGGGGTTTCGCCATGTTGGGCAGGCTGAACTCCTGACCTCAGGTGATCTGCCTGCCTTAGCCTTCCAAAGTGCTGGGATTACAGGCATGAGCCAACACACCTGGCCAATCTGATGGTTTTATAAGTTTATCCCCCATCTCTCAGCACTTCTCTTTCCTGCAGGATTGTGAAGAAGGTGCCTTGCTTCCCCTTGGCTTTCCTCCATGATTTTAAGTTTCCTAAGGCCTCCCTAGCCATGCTGAACTGTGAGTCAATTAAACCTCTTTCCTTTATACATTATCATGTCTCAAGCAGTTCTTTACAGCAGTATGAAAACAGACTAATACAGTAAATTGGTACCATGGAGCGTGGGGGACTGATATAAACATACCAAAAAATGTGGAATTGACTTTGGAACTGGATAAGAGGGAGAGATTGGAACAGTTTGGAGGGCTTAGAAGACAGGAAGATGTGGGAAGGTTTGGAACTTTCTAGAGACTTGTTGAATGGCTTTGACGAAAATGTGGATGGTGATATGGAAAATGAAGTCCAGGCTGAGGATGGAGAAGAGGAACCTGTTGGAAACTGGAATAAAAGTGACTCTTGCTATGCTTTAGCAATGAGACTGGTGGCATTGTGCCCCTGCTCTAGGGATCTGTGAAAGTTTGAGAGAGATGATTTAGGGTATCTAGTGGAAGAAATTTTTAATAGCAAAGTGTTCAAGATATAACTTGGGTGCTCTTAAAATCATTCAGTTTTATACATTTCAAAGGGATGGTTTAAATTCGGAACTTACGTTTTAAAGGGAAGCAGAGCATAAAAGTTTGGAAAATTTGAAGCCTGATAATGCAATAAAAAAGAACAACCCATTTTCTGAGGAGAAATTCAAGCTGGCTGCAGAAAGTTGCATAAGTATCAAGGAGCTGTATGTTAATCACCAAGACAATGGAGAAAATGTCTCCAGGGCATGTCAGAGGTCTTCACGGCAACCCCTCCCATCAGGAACCTAGAGGCCTAGGAAGAAAAACTGGTTTTGTGGGCCAGCCCAGGACCCTGGTGCTTTGTGCAGGGCTTGGTGCCCTGCATCCAAGCCACAGCTAAAAGGGGCCAATACACAGCTCGGGCCATTGCTTCAGAGGGTGCAAGCCCCAAGCCTTCGTGGCTTACATGTGGTATTGGACCTGCAAGTGCTCAGAAGCCAAGAATTGAAGTTTGGGAGCCTCCACTTAGATTTCAGAGGATCTAAGGGAATGCTGGGATGTCCAGCAGAAGTCTGCTGCAGGGCTGGAGCCCTCAAGGAGAATGGCTACTAGGGCAGTGTTGAGGGGAAGTTTGGGGTTGGAGCCCCCACAACAGAGTCCCCAATGGGGCACTGCCTAGTGGAGCTGTGAGAAGAGGGCCACTGTTATTCAGATCCCAGAATGGCAGATCCACCAACAGCTTACACTGTGTGCCTGGAAATGCTGCAGACACTCAATGCCAGCCCTTTAAAGCAGCCAGGAAAAGGCTGTACCCTGCAAAGCCACTGGAGCTGAGCTGCCTAAGGCTGTGGGAGGCCACCTCTTGCATCAGCGTGACCTGCATGTGAGACATGGAGTAAAGGGAGATCATTTTGGAGCTTTAACATTTGACTGCACTGCTAGATTTTGGACATGCCAGGGGCCTGTATCCTCTTCCTTTTGGCCAATTTCTCCTATTTGGAATGGGTGTATTTACCCAATGCCTGTAGACCCATGGTACCTAGAAAGTGACTAACTTGCTTTTGATTTTACAGGCTCATAGGCAGAAAGGACTTGCCTTGTCTCAGATGAGACTTTGGACTTGGACTTTTGGGCTAATGCTGGAATGAATTATAACTCTGGGGGACTGTTGGGAAGGCATGATTGGTTTTGAAATGTGAAAGGGACATTAGATTTGAGAGGGGCCAGGGTAGAATGATATGGTTAGGCTTTGTGTCACCATCCAAATCTCATCTTCATTTATAATCCCCATATATCAAGGGAGAGATTAGGTGGAGGTAATTGAATCATGGGGATGGTTTCCCTCATGCTGTTTTTGTGATGGTGAGTGAGTTCCAAGAAGATTTGATGGTTTTATAAGAGGCTCTTTCCCCGTCACTCAGCACTTCTCCTTCTTGCTGCCTTGTGAAAAAGCTGCCTTGCTCCCGCTTTGCCTTCCGCCATGAGTGTAGGTTTCCTAAGGTGTCCCCAGTCGGTAGTCCTTTATAGCAGTATGAAAATGAACTAATACACTTTTGAAAATAAGTATCAAATAAGTTTCCTAAGGACTCCCCAGTCACGATGCTCTGTGAGTTCATCTTTCCTTTATAAATTACCCAGTCTCCGGAAGTCCTCTTTCCTTTATAAATTACCCAGTCTCTCGAAGTCCTTTATACCAGTTTGAAACTGAACTAATACATTTATGAAAATAGGTAACAAATACATAAAGAAAGGAGGAATCCTATGTAAATAAACAGTTAATGAGACTTACCAAAGAAAAAGCAAGTTGTCAGAGATACATCCCTCTCCAAAAAGTATCAAATAGAATAAGAATAAGGTAACTGAATGCATAGAATAAGGTAAATCATATTTAGAGGACAGAATAAGATATGCATAGAATAAGATAACTCATGCATAGAATAAGGTAACTCATATTTAAAGGAGTTTGAAACTTATTTAGTCCTATATTTATAGAATTTCAGTCTTGGAAGGGCCCCGAAATTCTGACATTTGTCTTTATTTTGGAGATGAAGAAAGCACCTGTTAATGTCGAATAATATCATTTCTTAGACATGCTGTAGAGCTTTTGCAGTCAATGCAGGGGGTAAAACAAAGGACCCATAGCAGCAATGTCACATTGGGAAGGCAGCAAGTCCTATGGAGAATGGATAAGTGAACCTATCTCATGAGAAAGTGGTGGAAAATATCAGAGGTCAACAGAAAAATTCAGGGCCATAGGCCAGAAAACTGAGACTGGAGTATTAAATTTGGGAGCAGATGTTCACATACAGAGAAAATAAGTATCAATTGAGCCAAGAGCAAGGGCTGGGTGTTATTGACCCAGATTTGCAGCAGACTACATAGGTAGCATTGGACTAGCAACCATTGTTGTGTCACATTATGAGAATATACTTTAACCTTAAAGCTTTGAAATAATCTTGAAATTTAAAAATAAAATTTACATGCTTATTTAAATGAATGTTTGAAATTATAATTAGTTAGAAAACAATGTCTGATGCAAACATAAGTCCATGCCTGGTTATTTACATCATATTTCAAATGACATTTTAAATTTACCAGTTTTAGATCTCTGAGTAATCTAAACATCATGGAAATAGCCGGGTGTGGTGGCTCACGCCTGTAATCCCAGCACTTTGGCAGGCCGAGGCGAGTGGAACAACTGAGGTTGGGAGTTCATGACCAGTCTGACCAACATGGAGAAACCATGTCTCTACCAAAAATACAAAATTAGCCGGGTGTGGTGGTGCATGCCTGTAATCCCAGCTACTCGGGAGGCTGGGGCCGGAGAACTGCTTGAACCCAGGAGGTGGAGGTTGTGGTGAGCCAAGATTGTGCCATTGCACTCCAGCCTGGGCAACAAGAGCGAAACTCAGTCTCAAAAAAAAAAAAAAAATCATGGGAATAAAGATTCATTGAGGCAAAGCACCTAAGTTTTAAGAGTTGCCTTCTAGAGAGAAAGTAGTTGAGTGCTAACAAGGGTAACATTTATTCTTACGCGTCTTATTTTTAATGTGGTGGCAAATGGTCTACTGTTTCAAGTTAATTTTCTAATCGTTTGTGGTAAGAGAAGTCCAAATAACATGTTTACATTGACTTGTTATTTAGCAAATTTGCTAATTTCATTAAAAAATTCTACCCATGTATAGCAGCATTGTCACTGTTGTTGCTGTTATTAATGGGTGTTGAATTTTCACAAATGCTTTGGATTCTCCTGATTAGGTAGGTTTTTATTTTTCATTGTCTCATTTTAAAATACTATTCTTTTTTGCTTTACATGGTTTACAAATATTTTATTTATGACATTTATTATATCTATGATTGTGGAGAGAATAGCTATAATTCCACTTTTACCTTTTGATGTTAAGGCTATACTGGCATCACAAAATGTGTAAAAAAATGGTCCTACCACCCTTTTTCTGAGCCCTTGAATGCCTTTTACAATTATTCTCATGATCTTTTTTAAATTTTTAGTAGAATTCACCATTAAAGCCATGAGAAGAGAATTTATTTGTGGAAAGGAAAGGTTTTTATTTATATATTTAATGAATTTAATAAATACAACCTTAATCAGGCTCAGTCCTTACTATTTTTATTATTATTATTATCATTATCATTATCTTTATTATTATTTTTGAGACGAAGTCTCACTTTGTCACTCAGGCTGGAGTGCAGTGGCATGATCACAGCTCGCTGCAGACTTGACCTCCAGGGCTCAAGGGATCCTCCCACTTAAGCCTCCCAAGTAGCTGGGATTATAGGCATGAGCCACCAAGCCCAGCTAAATCTATTCTTGTGTCAGCTTTGACAAACTTTACTTTTCTAAAAATATATGCATTATGTCTAAACTTTCAAATTTTAGTAAAATATGACATTGTAATACACAATTGGCTTTTGATATCTGTAGGATCTATAGTTATCACCTCTTGATTTTTTCCCAATATTCTTCATTTGTTCTATTTCTCTCTCTTTTGTCTTTAACAGATTACCAGGGACTTGCCTGTCTTTTCAAATAACTAAGCTGTGAACTTTTGAATGTTTTCTTTTGATTCATTTCATTACATTCATCTCATAAATTGTTATTCTCTCTCATTTTGATTAAATTGACTTATTTTTCTAACTTCTTAAGAATGATGCTTAGGCTTTCAATTTGCATTATTTATCTTATTATATGCATTTAAAATTATAAATTTCCCGTTAGTTATGGCTGAACCGTTTCCTAGAAATTTTAATATGGACTTATTTACATTATCATTTCATGTAACTAGTTTTTTCATTTAAGTTTGTTTTTCTTCATGGAATCTTTGTTTACTTAGAAATGCATTCCTTTATTTGCAATATGTATTTTGTTTTTGTTTTCATTTTATTATACTTTAAGTTCTAGGGTACATATGTACAACGTGCAGGTTTATTACATATGTATACATGTGCCATGTTGGTTTGCTGCACTCATTAATTCATCATTTACATTAGATATTTCTCCTAATGCTATCCCTTTCCCATCCCCCTACCCCATGACAGGCCCCAGTGTGTGATGTTCCCCACCCTGTGTCCAAGGGTTCTCATTGTCCAGTTCCCACCTATGAGTGAGAACATGCAGTATTTGGTTTTCTTTCCTTGCGATAGTTTGCTCAGAATGACAGTTTCCAGCTTTATCCATGTCCGTACAAAGGACATGAAGGCATCTTTTGTTATGGCTGCATAGTATTCCATTGTGTATATGTTCCACATTTTCTTAATCCAGTCTATCAATGATGGACATTTGGGTTGGTTCCAAGTCTTTGCTATTTTGAACAGTGCCACAATAAACATACATGTGCATAAGTATTTACAGTAACACAATTTATAATCCTTTGGGTATATACCCAGTAATGGGACCACTGGGTCAAATGTTATTTCTAGTTCTAGATCCTTGAGGAATTGCCACACTGTCTTCCACAATGGTTGAATTCGTTTATACTCCCGTCAACAGTGTAAAAGGTTCCTATTTCTCCACATTCTCTCCAACACCTGTTGTTTCCTGAATTTTTAATGATCGCCATTCTAACTGGTGTGAGATGGTATCTCATTGTGGTTTTGATTTGCATTTCTCTGATGAGCAGAGATGATGAGTATTTTTTCATTTGTCTATTGGCTGCATAAATGTCTCTTCATATCCTTTGCCTCCCCTTTATTTTTGAGACAGTCTCGCTCTGTCACCGAGGCTGGAGTGCAGTGGCACAATCTCGCCTCACTGCAAACTCCACCTCCTGGGTTCACGCTATTCTCCTGCCTCAGCCGCCAAAGTAACTGGGACTACAGGTGCCCAGCACCATGCCCAGTTAATTATTTGTATTTTTATTTTTTTTGTGCTTTTTAGTAGAGATGGGGTTTCACCATATTAGCCAGGATGGTCTCGATCTCCTGACATCGTGATTCACCCGTCTTGGCCTCCCAAAGTGCTGGGATTACAGGCATGAGCCACTGTGCCTGGTTCTTTGCCCCTTTTTGATGGGGTTGTTTGATTTTTTCTTGTAAATTTGTTTAAGTCCTTTGTAGATTCTAGATATTAGTCCTTTGTCAGATGAGTAGATTGCAAAAATTTTCTCCCATTCTGTAGGTTGCCTATTCACTCTGATGGTAGTTTCTTTTGCTGTGCAAAAGCTTTTTAGTTTAATTAGATCTCATTTGTCTATTTTGGCTTTTGTTGCCATTGTTTTTGGTGTTTTAGTCATGAAGTCCTTGCCCATGCCTATGTTATGAATGGTATTGCCCAGGTTTTCTTCTAGGGTTTTTATGGTTTTAGGGCTAACATTTAAATCTTTAATCCATCTTGAATTAGTTATTCTATAAGGTGTAAGGAAGGGATCCAGTTTCAGCTTTCTACATATGGCTACCCAGTTTTCCCAGCACCATTTATTAAACAGAGAATCCTTTCCTCATTTATTGTTTTTGTCAGGTTTGCCAAAAATCAGATGGTTGTAGATGTGTGGTGTCATTTCTGAGGCATCTGTTCTGTTTCATTGGTCTATATCTCTGGTTTGGTACCAGTACCATGCTCTTTTGGTTACTGTAGCCTTGTAGAATAGTTTGAAGTCAGGTAGCATGATGCCTCCAGCTTTGTTCTTTTTGATTAGGATTGTCTTGGCAATGAGGGTTCTTCTTTGGTTTCATATGAACTTTAAAGTAGGTTTCTCCAATTCTGTGAAGAAAGTCATCAGTAGCTTGATGGGGATGGCATTGAATCTATAAATTACCATGGGCAGTATGGCCATTTTCACGATATTGATTCTTCCTATCCATGAGCATGAGCATGGAATGTTCTTCCATTTGTTTGTATCCTCTTTTATTTCATTGAGCAGTGGTTTGTAGTTCTCCCTGAAGAGGTCCTTCACATCCCTTGTAAGTTGGATTCCTAGGTATTTTATTCACTTTGTAGCAATTGTGAATGGGAGTTCACTCATGATTTGGCCCTCTGTTGGTCTATTATTGGTGTATAGGAATGCTTGTTATTTTTGCACATTGATTTTGTATCCTGAGAATTTGCTGAAGTTGTTTATCAGCTTAAGAAGATTTTGGGCTGAGATGATGGGGTTTTCTAAATATACAGTCATGTCATCTGCAAACAGGGACAATTTGACTTCCTCTTTTCCTAATTAAATATCCTTTATTTTTTTCTCTTGCCTGATTACCCTCTGGCCAGAACTTCCAACACTATGTTGAACAGGAGTGGTGAGAGAGGGCATCCCTGTCTTGTGCCAGTTTTCAAAGGGAATGCTGCCAGTTTTTGCCCATTCAGTATGATATTGGCTGTGGGTTTGTCATAAATAGCTCTTGTTATTTTGAGATACATTCCATCAATACCTAGTTTATTGATAGTTTTTAGCATGAAGGGCTGTTGAATTTTGTCAAAGGCCTTTTCTGCATCTATTGAGATAATCATGTGGTTTTTGTCTTTGGTTCTGTTTATGTGATGGATTACATTTATTGATTTGCATATGTTGAACCAGCCTTGCATCCCAGGGATGAAGCCAACTTGATCTTGGTGGATAACGTTTTTGATGTGCTGCTGGATTCGGTTTGCCAGCATTTTATTGAGGATTTTTGCATTGATGTTCTTCAGGGATATTGGTCTAAAATTCTCTATTTTTGTTGTGGCTCTGCCAGGCTTTGGTATCAGGATGATGGTGGCCTCATAAAATGAGTTAGGGAGGATTCCCTCTTTTTCTATTGATTGGAATAGTTTCAGAAGGAATGGTACCAGCTCCTGTTTGTACCGCTGGTAGAATTTGGCTGTGAATCCATCTGGTCCTGGACTTTTTTTGTTAGTAGGCTATTAATTATTGCCTCAATTTCAGAGCTTGTTATTGGTCTATTCAGGGATTCAGCATCTTCCTGGTTTAGTCTTGGGAGGGTATATGTGTGCAGGAATGTATCCATTTCTTCTAGATTTTCTAGTTTATTTGCATAGAGGTGTTTATAGTATTCTCTGATGGTAGTTTGTATTTCTGTGGTATTGGTGGTGATATCCCTTTTATCATTTTTTATTGTGTCTATTTGATTCTTCTCTCTTTTCTTCTTTATTAGTCTTGCTAGTGGTCTAACAATTTTGCTGATCTTTAAAAAAAAAATCTCCTGGATTCAGTGAATTTCTGAACGGTTTTTTGCGTCTCTATCTCCTTCAGTTCTGCTCTGATCTTAGTTATTTCTTCCCTTCTGCTAGCTTTTGAATTTGTTTGCTCTTGCTTCTCTAGTTCTTTTCATTGTGATGTTAGGGTATTGATTTTAGATCTTTCCTGCTTTCTCTTGTGGGTATTTAGTGCTATAAATTTCCCTCTACACACTGCCTTAAAGGTGTCCCAGAGATTATGGTACGTTGTGTCTTTGTTCTCATTGATTTCAAAGGACATCTTTATTTCTGCCTTCATTTCGTTGTTTACACCCAGTAGTCATTCAGGAGCAGGTTGTTCAGTTTCAATGTAGTTGTGCGGTTTTAAGTGAGTTTCTTAATCTTGAGTTCTAATTTGATTGCACTCTGGTCTGAGAGACAGTTTGTTGTGATTTCTTTTCTTTTACATTTGCTGAGGAGTGCTTTACTTTCAACTATGTGGTCAATTTTGGAATAAGTACGTTGTGGTGTTGAAGAATTTATGTTCTGTTGATTTGGGGTGGAGAGTTCTGTAGATGTTTATTAGATCTGCTTGGTGCAGAGCTGAGTTCAAGTCCTGAATATCCTTGTTAACCTTCTGTCTCATGGATCTAATATTGACAGTGGGGTGTTAAAGTCTCCCATTATTGTTGTGTGGGAGTTTAAGTCTCTTTGTAGGTCTCTAAGGACTTGCTTTTTGAATCTGAGTGCTCCTGTATTGGGTGCATATATATTTTGCATAGTTAGATCTTCTTGTTGCATTGATCCCTTTACCATTATGTAATGGCCTTCTTTGTCTCTTTTGAGCTTTAAAGTCTGTTTTATCCGAGACTAGGATTGCAACCTCTGCTTTTTTTTGCTTTCCGTTTATTGGTAGATGTTCCTCCATGCCTTTATTTTGAGCCTATGTGTGTCTCTGCACATGAGATGGGTCTCCTGTATGCAGCACACTGATGAATCTTGACTCTTTATCCAATTTAGCAGTCTATGTCTTTTAATTGGGGAATTTAGCCCATTTACATTTAAGGTTAATATTGTTATGTGTGAATTTGATCCTGTCTTTATGATGTTAGCTGGTTATTTTCCCCTTAGTTTATGCAATTTCTTCCTGACATCCATGGTCTTTACAATTTGGCATGTTTTTGCAGTGGCTAGTACAGATTATTTAGTGCTTCCTTCAGGACCTCTTGTGAGGCAGGCCTGGTGGTCACAAAATCTCTCAGCATTTGCTTGTTTGTAAAGGATTTTATTTCTCCTTCACTTATGAAATTTAGTTTGGCTGTATATGAAATTCTGGATTGAAATTCTTTTCCTTTAAGAATGTTGAATATTGGTCCCACTCTCTTGTGGCTTGTAGAGTTTCTGCCAAGAGATCCGCTGTTAGTCTAAAGGGCTTCCCTTTGTGGGTAACCTTACCTTTTTCCCTGGTTGCCCTTAACATTTTTTCCTTCATTTCAACCTTGGTGAAACTGACAATTATGTGTCTTGGGGTTGCTCTTCTCAAAGAGTATTTTTGTGGTGTTCTCTGTATTTCCTGAATTTGAATGTTGCCCTGCCTTGCTAGGTTGGGGAAGTTCTCCTGGATAATATCCTGAAGTGTGTTTTCCACTTAGTTCCATTCTCCCTATCACTTTCAGGTATACCAATCAAATGTAGATTTGGTCTTTTCACATAGTCCCATATTTCTTGGAGGCTTTGTTCATTTCTTTTTACATTTTTTTTCTCTAAACTTCTCTTCTCACTTCATTTCATTCATTTGATCTTCAATCACTGATACCCTTTCTTCCACTTGATCGAATCAGCTACTGAAGCTTGTGTATGCATCACATGGTTTTTGTGCCACGGTTTTCAGCTCCATCAGGTCATTTAAGGTCTTCTCTACACTGTTTATTCTAGTTAGTCATTTGTCTAATCTTTTTACAAGGTTTTAGCTTCTTTGCGATGGGTTTGAACATCCTCCTTTGGCTCAGAGAAGTTT
This sequence comes from Theropithecus gelada, assembly GCF_003255815.1. Taxonomy (NCBI): domain Eukaryota; kingdom Metazoa; phylum Chordata; class Mammalia; order Primates; family Cercopithecidae; genus Theropithecus; species Theropithecus gelada. Next base: position 19,486,819 of record NC_037673.1, read on the forward strand.
GTTATTACCGACCTTCTGAAGCCTACTTCTGTCAATTCATGAAATTCATTCTCCGTCCAGCTTTGTGCCATTGCTGGCAAGGAGCTGCGATCCTTTGGAGGAGAAGAGATACTCTGGATTTTAGAATTTTCCGTTTTTCTGCTCTGGTTTCTCCTGATCTTTGTGATTTTTATATACCTTTGTTCTTTGATGATGTTAATCTACAGATGGGGTTTCGGTGTGGATATCCTTTTGGTTGATGTTGATGCTACTCCTTTCTGTTTGTTAGTTTTCCTTCTAACAGTAAGATCCCTCAGCTGCAGGTCTGTTGGAGCTTGCTGGAGGTCTACTCTAGACCCTGTTTGCCTGGATATCACCAGCAGAGGCTGTAGAACAGCAAATATTGCAGAACAGCAAATATTGCTGCCTGATCCTTCCTCTGGAAGCTTCGTGTCAGAGGGGCACCCAGCTGTATGAGGTGTCAGTTGGCCCCTACTGGGAGGTGTCTCCCAGTTAGGCTACACAGGGGTCAGGGACTCACTTGAGGAGGCAGTTTGTCCGTTCTCAGATTCAGACATTGTGCAGGAAGAACCATTGCTCTCTTCAGAGCTATCGGACAGGGACATTTAAGTCTGCAGTAGTTTCTGCTGCCTTTTGTTCAGCTATGCCCTGCCCCCAGAGGTGGAATCTACAGAGGCAGGTAGACTTTTTTGAGCTGTGGTGGGCTCCACTCAGTTCGAGCTTCCAGGCCGCTTTGTTTACCTACTGAAGACTCATCAATGGCGGACGCCCCTCCCCCATCAGGCTGCCAGACTGCTGCGCTAGCTGTGAGTAAGGCTCCCTGGGCATGAGACCCACTGAGCCAGGTGCGGGATATAATTTCCCGGTGCGCCATTTGCTAAGAGCATTGGAAAAGCACAGTATTAAGGCGGGGATGTCCCGATTTTCCTGGTACAGTCTGTCACGGCTTCCCTTGGCTAGAAAAGGGAAAACCCCCAACCCCTTGCACTTCCCAGGTAAGACAATACCCCATCCTGCTTTGGCTCACACTCCATGGGCTGTCCGACTAGTCCCAATGAGATGAACCAGGTACCTCAGTTGGAAATGTGGAAATCACCCATCTTCTGCATCAGTCATGCTGGGAGCTGCAGAACTGATCTGTTCCTATTTGACCATCTTGGCAGGTCTTAGGTTACTTAGAAGTACATTCCTTTATTTGCAATATGATTTTTTAAGAAATAGTTTTTAATTATCATCTAGCTATACTTATTGTAATAAAGAAAAATGAGGCTGATTTTGTACATTATTAAATCTTGTGTGGTGGCCCAGCAGACAGTATAATTGTGGTCAATATTTTGTGCAAATTTTGAAAGAATGCATCATCTGAAGTTGGCATATTTGTCTATCAGTAAATTTTTATAACTGTAATGTTTAATTTTAATATTACTCAAATTTTATGTGAATATTCTTTCAGTTACTTGGAAAAGTGTATAAAATCTTTCAATTCAAAAATAGTTTGATTTGCTTATTTAGAGGCAGGATTGACAAGTATATATACATTTAAAATTGCTATTTCTACCCAGTGTACAGACTATATTTATCATAATGAAGTTTGCCTTTTTACATGTAATGTTTTCCCTTTGATAATTTTTATGTGTGTGTATAATTGCATAGGGATATTGATAAAGTTTCCATTAGAACTGTGTGTATAATTTCCTGTATTTTTTCTTTCAACTTTTTTCTCTCATATTTATAATACATCTCTTATAAGCAACACCTAATTGACTTTTAAGTCTATTCTGATAACAGGCACAATTTAATTTGAGTATTTAAGTGGTTTTATTTTAACATAAACACTGAAACACACTTTATATATTTCACATTTGTTCATGGTATTTCCACTTGTTCTATATAAATTTTTGTCTCATGTTTTGTTTTATGAAGTTCCACTAACATTACCCATTCAAATATTAAGTAATAAAATCTTTATTGTCCTTGTTTGTGTAATGAGATGAAACTATATTTCTACAGCAAATATGAAAAACTATCATTCTAACTTTGAGTTTTACAAACTTCATGCAAATTTCAGGATTATTTTGGCACTATTACATTAGTTATAATCTTCATATTTTGTTAGAATTTATGTTTAGCTTGGAAATGTGTCATTCTAGAATCCTTGAACATACATCCTATGTGAAATACTTTAAAAAAAATCTTTGTACTGTAACATATAGAAAACCATACACAGTAATTTTTCAAGTAATTGAGTTATTCTAATGTTAATGAATATTTTATAAACATAATTAAAATCAGGAATTAGAGCTTTAAACTTTGCCCTCTTTGGGATTAAGTATTTTTTAAAATTCCAATTTCTATCAGCTTGTTAGTTACATGTTCTTTTACTAATTTGATTGGTTAATTTATAAATTACAAAATAAATTTTCAACTTATAAATTTTATATAAATTAATAGATTATCAATTTCCTCAAAAGTTAGGAATTTAAAATATTTTAACTTCCCTTATCTCTTTCCTTTTTTATGATTTCTTAGACTATGTATACTCTCTATATTTTAAACCCTAGAAAACTTCGATTGCTTAGTTATTAATCATTTAGTTCTGCTTTGTTCTTTAATGTGTCTTGCCAATAGAGTTATTTTTGTTTTTACTCAAGAAAAGCTTTAATGGTGTTTCTGACTTAGGCTAAATAATGTTCACATTTTTGTTTGCCTAAATATGAGCTTTATTTGACTTTACTTTTGAGGAATATATTTGGTAGAAAAATAATATACGACTGTCAGTTATTTTCTAGTAGCCCTTGGGTGTTATCCTTTTATTGTTTCCCAGCTTTAATTTTTCCTCATGAAAATCTGATTTATTATTGTCCTTTTGAAGGTATTTTTTAAAATTTTTAATTAAAACTTCTATTTTGAGGTAATCGAAGATTTATAGGTAATTGTAAGAAATAATACTGAGAGATCTTATATACCTTTACCTACTTTCTCCCACAGGTAACATCTTGCAAAACAATGTCACAACCAAGATATTGACATTGATAAGAAGAACATATGAGCTTTTCCATCAGCATAAGGATATCTCCTGCTGCCATGTTATGGCCACACCCACTCTCTTCATCTTTACACTTGGACCCAACCTCTGGCAACTAATAACCTGTTCTCTATTTCTATAATTTTGTTATGGTAAAAATGCTATTTCAATGAAATTATACTTTATGGAAACTTTGGACATTGGCTCTTTTATTCACTCAGAACAATTTTCTAGAGATTCATCCAGGTTATTGCATGTATTAATTATTCATTCCTTTTCTTTGCTGAACCGTATTTCACGCTATGAATTTATCACAGTTTGCTTAATCGTTCATCTATTGAAGGATGTCTGTGTTGGTTCCAGTCTGGATTTATTAGAAATGAAACTGCTATAAATAATTTTGTACATTTGTTGTATAAACATAAAATTTCATATCTCTGTGGGAAATGCCCAAGAATATAGTTCTGAATTTTATGGTAATTGCAAATTTAATTTTTTATGAAACTGTCAAAATATGTTCCCGGGTAGCAGTGCCATTTTACACGTTCACCAATGATGCAGAAATGACCTAATTTCTCCACAATTTACCACAAAGTTTAGCTTTTATGATAGGCCTGTAGTGATATCACATTGTAGTTTTAATTTCTATTTACCCAATGTAAATAGAAATAAATTTTTAAAAAGATGTGGAATACCTTTGCATATGCTGGTTGGCTCTTTCTATGTCCTTGCCAGTAAATGTCTGTTCTTGTATTTTGCCCAATTTCAAATTGAATTTTATCTTCAGATTTTATTGTTGAGTTTTGAAACCTTTTCATAAAAACAAACTATAGGACTAAAAGTAGAAACTCTGTAGTTTGTCTTTTTATCATCTTAACAGATTTTAAGAGCAAAACTTTTAAATTTTGATGAAATTCAATTTATCACTGTTTCCTTTTATGACTCATGCTTTTGGTGTCAAGTCAAAGAATGCTTTGCCTCATCTTAGGTCCTGTGACTTTGATAGTGGTATCATATCTTTTTTTCTCTTGCTGCTTTTAATTTGCTAAAGTTTTACTTTCGTGCACTGAGGTAAATTTAGCTTTGTAGGCAGTATGCTTGGTGGTTTTGTTTCTCTTAAGTTTATTGAGTGTTTGACTTGATATTTCCATCAATTTGGAATAACTTTCAGCTATAATCATCTTAAATATTTTTTCAGTCCCATTCTTTCTCTCATATGCCTCTGAGAATTGAATAACTTGTATATTAGACTTGCATGTCCCATATGTCTCTCATATTCTTATTTATATTTTCTTTATCTTTTCATGCTTCAACATGGCTTTTTTATTCTGACCTACTTTCCAGTTCCCTTATTTTCTCTTGCACTATGTCTAAGTTGCTGTTATTACCAACAATTGAGCTACTGTATTTTCTTAAATTTAAATTTTCCAATTCCATTATTTTCTCTTCCACTATGTCTAAGTTGCTGTTATTACCAACAATTGAGATACTGTATTTTCTTAAATTTAAATTTTCCATTAGAATGTTTAACATTTTTTTCATTAACTGTGCTTTTATAATGTATTTCAAGAACATTATATTAGGATGTATGCATCTATTTTTAATAGAATTGAAAGAAAATTTGATAAATATTTAATAATGTATTTATACTATAAAATTACTTACTGGTTTTAAAATCATTGCATAGTAAAATACTTAAGCATATAAAATAATAATCTTAATATTTTAAGTGAATAAATTATATAAACCCTACAATGCTTTCAAATATAACTTTACCTTGTCCTCATTCATATTTATAATTTTCTCATGGGAAATGTTAAATTAATTAAGTAGAAGGCCATATCAGCCTGAGACTATCACTGTACTTTTAGCTTTTGTGTAACAAAATGCTACCTAGATTTGTTTGATGGTTAATATTGAGCGTCAACTTGATTGGACTGAAGGATGCAAAGTATTGTTCCTCGGGGGTCTGTGACGGTGTTACCAAAGGAGATTAATATTCGAGTCAGTGGACTAGGAGAGGCAGATCCACCCTCAATCTGGGTGGGCACAACCTAATCAGCTGCCAGACAGGCTAGAATAAAACAGGCAGAAGATGGAAGAGCAGACTTGTTGAGTCTTCCGGACTTCATCTTTTTCCCGTGCTGGATGCTTCCTGAACTCGAACATCGGACTCCACGCTCTTCAGCATTTGGATTCTTGGACTTAACACCAGTGGTTTGCCAGGGGATCTCAGTCCTTTGGCTACAGGCTGAAAGCTGCACTGTTGGCTTCCCTAATACTGAGGTTTAGGGAATCAGACTGGCTTTCTTGCTCCTTAGCTTGCACACGGCCTACTGCGGGACTTCACCTTATGATGGTGTGTGAGTCAATACTCCTTAATAAACTCCCTTTCATATATGCATCTATCTTATTAGTTCTGTCTTTCTAGAGAACTCTAACACATTATGTCAACTAAAAGAACCCTAACTTAGGAATATAATTTTAGTAAAAAATAGCTGGGTTTCAGGCAATTACAAGACAGCCAACTGGTCACTTTAGGCCCAAATAAAGCAAACACCTAGCTGTAGCCAATCAGGTCATTTCTCTACTTGGCTTCTGTGTTCAGCCTTTGAAAGCCTGTCGCTCACGATGCTGGATGGAGTTCTTTAAACTTCTTCTGATTCTGAGTGTAGCCCAATTTGTTACTCATTCTTTGCTTAAATAAACCCTTTTAAATGTATTATGTCTAGAGTTTTTTTTTATTTTAACAACAGTGAACATGAAAAAAGGTTTATGTTACAAAGCCAGCCATTCAGATATACATATATTTTTCCCTGACAGTATTAAAAATAAATAGGTAATGATTACTTTAGCAAGCCTCACTGATTGTCCTTCATACACGAATACAAAAAAGGATGCTTCTCAGGAGTATAATTTCAGCACAGGTTTCAAAATGACTTGGCATCATTTGGGAAGGGATACTCATTCTTGTTCACTACAGATAATAATAGAGTACTTTTGACTCAGAAAGGGTATATTTTGACCTATACCCTTTCCACTTCTGGATTCATCCAAAGCAGATAGATTTTAAGGTGTTGCTCCTGGAATGCACGCCTTTCTGTAATCCCTCCCCCTTCAGTGTGGGTATGACCTGTGTCTTGGTTCTGACAGAATATGGCAAATGTGTTGATGTGTCACTCACTTGATTACATTACATTATACGAGGCTGTTTTCCCTGCAGGCTTGCTCCTCTTATTTGCTTGATGAAATAACTGGACATATTGGGGAGGTCCAAATGGCAAGCAACTGGTGGTGGTATCTCAGAGATACGGGCAGCCTTGAGGAGTAAAGGAAAGTCTTGACTTTTTCAGGTCTGTATTAGAGAGAAACTGAATGTTCCCAACAGCCCTATGAACTTGGAAGAGATCCCCAAGCCTCGGGCGAGAAAACAGCCCTAGCAGACACCTTGATTAGAGTCTTGCGAGACCTCTGCAAAGACCAAGCTAAGCCATGCACAAATTTCTGACCTATAGAAACTGTGAGATAATAAATGCATTTTGTTTCAAGTTGTGGATTTTGTGTAATTGCTTATACAGCAGAAAAACAAATACACAACCCCTTTCAGCCTCCTACTTGCTCTATTTGCTATAGGCAACCAGACTTCCAAATTGCCTTGCTTCTTTAACTAGATGCCACACGACATCCAGCCTCTTGCCCCATGTTCCAGATCCATCTTCACTCTCACCACCTTATTACTACATATACACTCTTCATGTTTTTAAAATTGAATCATCATTTAGTATCAGTATCACTCAATCATCGTTCCTGTGTCACTCCTGCAGATCCTCCAAAATAGACAGAGCTATCCCTCTGACACAATCAAATCCATCAGCCTCATTAAGAGGAAAACATTTGCTATTTCCTCCTCATTTAAAGTAGGGTTGGACATAAAGCATTCAATATCATTTTATTGGTATAATTTGTGCAGCATTCATGAATGAATTCATTTTTCTGAGTTACATTCGGATCCAAAGAAAATTCAATTGCTATGATTCTCCAAAAATTATTTGGTACTTAAAATAAAGCTTTATGAAATTAGTTTCACTGAGTACAAAATTACACTGTGGGCTTTGGGGGATTATACCTAAGAATAATAAAAATAAAGCCGCTTGCATTTATTCCATTCAAATGAGGAGGAAGGAAACAATTAACTTACCTGGCCAGGCTTAGAATTTTCACAGACAACAATATCATATTCCCTGGCAAGTTCGGGTGGATTGTCGTTGACATCCAGAACTCTAATACCCACTGTGACATGGCTCAGCAAATCAGGATTATCTGCAAAATACACAGGAATGTATTTAGTATTTCGATGCACACTTTAGAGGCTCGGTTTAAAACAAATCTCTTTAATACTGCAGCTTGTCACTGGTTCCATATGCTGCAGCAGGACTTTTGGCAAACGACAACTTTATGAAGGTGTTCTTTGCTAGAACTCATTAACTCACAGGAAAATGAAAAATGAACACCATGGCATGACATGAATGCCAAAATGATATTTTGTCATATCAAGGAAATTACATGTTATCAGGGACTCGAGTGGCAGAAAGTTGTCAGAATTCATTGTATGCTGTCAGAGTCTACAGGATGAACAATTGGTTTCATCATTAATCTAAGAAAAACACAGCAGCTGGTAAAAAAACAATCACATAATCTTTTAAAAAGTCTAATGTTCAAATCTAACTAAACTCAAAGAAAACAAAAAATAAATTTATTTGCACAAAGGATCATTTTCTTATGGTAGGATATATGTAGTGTGTGATGTTGAGTCATACTTGAGGAAAATAAAGAGTAATTGAAGTCAAAATTTAGTATGAGATTCACACATGAAATTGACATGTAACTCTGGGAGATATCAAAATATATTCAATACTTGCAAATCCATCTTAAACCAAGTCTTTTCATTTTTTCAGTGGGTTTATTAATTCTGAGATGTAACAAAAATGTAAATGTCTGGTTTATTTTACAAGTCAAAGCTAGAGATTCAGAATACATAATGAACAAATTAAATCTCTCTGTCTGGCTTTCTCTCTGCTAATGTATCTGCCATTCTCTGAAACAATTCAAATTTAAATTATAACAACATACTAATACATTAATAATAAGACTAGTTAAAAAGATATAACAATATTAGAAAAAAGGGAATAAATACTTATAGAGAAGTTATTCACGATGGTAAGAAAAGATATGGTTTAAAAAGTATCTTAAGTAGCTCTAATGCAAATAGAAAATCTAAGTAGCACTGTATTAAAATAACTAGAGAAAATAAATTCTTCAGTAAAAAGTTAATTTTTGTGAAGAATGAAAAAAAATGTGTCCCTGATTTTTTACTTAAACAGGTAATTACAGTCTACACATTTTTCCCTAGAAGATATAAGAAAGAGGAAATATTTCAAAATTTTTATTTATTTATTTATTTATTTTGCTTGTGAAACTTTGGAACCAATACTCGACACTGCCACTCAGGACACATATGAAGTGTCATCCGCCTAAACAGAATCATAGTAAACACACTCTACTGCGTTGTTCTTGATCATTCTTGATCAATTTTGTACCATGAATATTTGTTTAGCTCAACAATAAAAGACGGAAGAGGTACAGAAAAGAAGGAAATTTTTATAAAGATAAAATAAAAGTTATTCACAAGTTAGCGAATTAAAGGAAGGATGAAAAAGCATATACATAATCGCTCTGACTGCTATCAGCAGTCACCTCTCACTGTCCTACCTCTGCCTTGGTGCAGCTTTCCCCTGGAACTGGAACGTGTTCTCAGGCATTCCACACTTGGGCACAGGAAACTGAATCCTTCTACTTCAAAATAGACTCTTTCCATTATGACTCAATATTACTTTACAGCCCTAATGTACAATCACTATTCTGTAACAATGATTAAAAGCATAACATTTGGGATCAGGCTAATATCAGTTTTGTCTGTATACCTACTACCATTCTACGTCCTGTAGGAAACATCTTATCTTATTGAGCATGTGACTCATGACACTGCCTGCCCTGTCAGGGGCAACCGTAGCAGTTATGAAAACCAAAAGGTTAGAGTAAATTTAAAGTAATTTCTGGTGCAAATTCAATAACTGCTGTCTGTTACTAAAAGTAGGATGATGTATAAAAATGTGGCTGTGATTTCAGATAATTAGGGGTGAAAACTCACTATCACTTTATAGCCACTCGCAGCCTTCTTGCAGCCTTCTTGCAGCATTCTGGTCTTTTATGATATGAGATATTTCTATATTTGTGAACTGAAAATTACCCATGGGTCTCTATATATTATTTCTTGTGTCCTTGGGCTAGTATTTTATCCTTTGAATGTCAATCAATCTACCTATAAAATATAAATCTGTTCATGGGATTTACAAACATTTTGCTAAGGCTAAAACTGGATAATTCTCTAAGGTCTTAAAACACTATTTCTATTATTGTTATTATAATTTTTGATTTTATGCTTTGTTTCTAGAAAACAATTTTCATATTCTTTTGACAGCAGAGTAAATAAAATACATTGAAATCATACAAACTTAAATATAAATCATTCTCAGCACTCTTCAGGAGCAGAACTTCAAAAAGTTATTTGCTATTTATTGATGTACCTTAATTATTTAATCTGTAAGCCTATAATAAGAGTTATTTGACTTGCCAAGTTGTGTTTTTGAGAAACAATTAACGGTAACTATGTCAACTTTATAATACTGAGACTGGGAAAAAGAATGTACATTTTAATAATTTCTGAATACTAAAATAGAAACAAAGCCAAAATACATGCATGCAATTTCCAGCACAAACTATGCTATATAAAAATCATCTGTGCTTTATGCAACATTAATATAATAAGGACTCATGTCATCAGAGTGCTCCCTCTAGAGATAGCGATACAGAGAAAGTGCTATTCCAGTGCAAGTGGAAGCGGTATGCTACAATACCTAGAAGATCTTTTATAACTTGAGAAACAATAATTTTTATCCAGTGATTACTTTTGGAAAGACCGATGTGTGCATAACACTATGATGGTCTCTAGAGAACACAGGACAACAAAATATGTCATTCTTCCAGATTTCCCACTTATCAAAATTGAATGGAAAAAACAAATACTATTCTTTTCTTAAATATCATGACTTAATTGTTCAATTTACTTCTAGACCAAAGCCATTATTATTTAAATATGTGCCACTAAACAATCTAAATCATGTCTATTAGTATATGCCTACTAGAGAATTTGGTAGATTTCTAATTTGATTATTATTATTCTAAAATTAGTATTAAAAATATTTGTCAAATATATGAATAGGTTAGTGTAATATTGTAGATTATTTTCCTAAAAATATGCTTTTATTGCTTTCATTATGAAAATTCACTCAAAATGAAAAGCCTTATCTACTATTATAATAACAATTTACAGGGAATATGAACTTAAATAACCACATTTATTGCTATCTAAGTTTCATAAATGCCCATGAGAATAAAGATGGTTTATAAATTGTATTTTTGGTCTGTCTGATTGAGAGTTCTATAAAAAGATTTCCTTATAGGAAAATGTATAACTAAAATTATGCTCATTCTTTTGAATACTTTCTGTGGACTGATGCTGGAACATTTTAGCATGCTTGGTTAATGTTCTGCTTGTTAACAAATAAGTTTCCATTATTTTCTTTAATAAATATATAACAATAGGTTTTGCAAACAGGTGCTCAAATGAAAACAAATTTCCACTTAAGTGTACTTGTTTGATTTGAAATGAGAGTAGGTTTTCCATTGTAAAATCTTGCATATGAAAGTCATATTTAAGTTTTAGGTAGAAAAAGTGAGCTAAATCAATTAATACATATTATAAACTACTTTATAATATTATTACATCTACTTAAACAATAATTTATATGTAAAACTCTCACAATGCCTGGTACATGCTGGTGCCAATAATATGCCTCTTTTTCTCTTTTTTTTCTATATTATTTAAATATCAGTAAAAAAATCAAATATTGTATTCAAAATAATTTGCTATAATTTATATGAAAGATGTATATCATATATAATAAATTACTCCTCAAATATCTCTTTACGGTATCCACTTAAAAAGTTTTTAAATAAAGCATTCTGTGAATTTTATGTGATAGAAAATTTAACTAACTCTATCTGTTTAAGGTCACTTATTTCATAGGAAGGAGCATAACATATGTGTAGAAATATTTCAAAAATTACAAAGCATTTAGAAACATATCACACAAGATTTACCCCACATATTTATTCAACTTTTGTACGTTTACAATAAGTGCTCTCATTTATTACATAGTTATCATACAAATTCTAAATTGAAGTGAATTATTTAAAATGAATCTTGACTCTTTTCGATACATTATTTTGTTCCAGTTGCCTATAAATCCTCCATCAATTCCTTATATATCATTAATATTATTATCTGAGAGTCACATGAGTTAGAAGCTTTAAAATTAAAGCTGTGCCTTTGCTGTTAGGAATGAACACTTTGTTCCATTAACCAGAACTACAAAGTCAAAGTAATTTACCTCTACTTGAAAGTAATTACACTGAGATAATGTAAGAAATTTTATTGATTAAAAAGTAAATGAAAAATTGTATTCTATTCTTGTGAAAATGTCACAATTGGCCCACTCAATTATATAACAATCTACCAAATATAACATTTATTTTCCACTTTTTGTAATAATTCAGTTTGAACATGTTTTATCTATCTTAGGCTACTTGTCTATAATGCCTGTGAACTTTTCTTTCATCTTTATAGAGTATACAGGATTTATCTTGTGATGAACTGTTATGCTGTCTTTTGCACTTATAATTACAATCATATTTTTAAAGCTGCTTAGAAACTTACTAACAAAATGGATTATAAGTTTATTCTTTCTTTTTCTGGGTGTGCAATCTAATTATAATAAATTTTCCTGGCCTGACGCGGTGGCTTATGCCTGTAATCCTAACACTTTGGGAGGCCGAGGTGGGCAGATGATGAGGTCAGGAGATCGGGACCATCCTGGCTAACACGGTGAAACCCCTTCTCTACTAAACACACAAAAAAATTAGCCGGGTGTGGTGGCGGGAGCCTGTAGTCCCAGCTACTTGGGAGGCTGAGGCAGGAGAATGGCGTGAACCGGGGAGGTGGAGCTTGCAGTGAGCCATGACTTCACCACTGCACTCCAGCCTGGGCAACAGCAAGACTACGTCTCAAATAATAATAATAATAAAATAAAAATAAAAATAAAAATTTCCTTATAGATAGAATCAACATCAGAAAATGCTAATTAAAGCAAAACAGCTACTATGTAAAATAATAAAAATAATGATACATATATATTTTAAATGTTTGTATAAAAATATTGAAATGCATAATTATTCATCAAACTGTAATCTGTCAATGTAGGAGTATGGACATAACTCTGAGAACAGATTTGTTGCTGCTCGGGGTTAATGCCACCATTCTTATAAAGATAACACACACTGAGTTACTTACGAAGTTATTTATGAAGTCCAAAATTGATTGATTCTAAGTGAGGGAAGAATTTGAAGATTCTTTCAAAACACTAAGCATGGCAACACTTCTACTTCTATAAAATTACCTGAGATTTTATAATTGCCTAATTGTTCTCCTTAATTGCAACATAATTTTAGCAAATCACTTTTATCGAGTCTTGGGAAACTTTCAACTTAAAGTACGTTACACAAATTCTGAATCCATTATGTGCATATATGTCATTATTTTGTTTACTATTTAAATAAACTACATAATTACAATAAGAAGTTTGACTGGTTTGGAAATAGAACTAAAAAAAAAAAAAATCCACTTTGGTCAGGAAAAAGCAACTGATTAAACCTGGCCTGCCATCACAAAGGATAGTAAAATGGAACTAAATACATAAAATAGAAAATAGATAATGTGAAGAATGCTCTCTGGGAGAAGAGAGCTACATAAGCAGAACCCCAGGACTATCTCAGGCTTTGATAATACATTCATTATGACCAAGTGAGGGATATCCTAGGAAAAGAAGACTGGTTGGTTAACATTTAAAAATCAGTGAATATAATTCACTGCACACATTCAATACACACATAATAGAAGTTAACAAATATGACATAAGAAATAAAGAACACTTAGCAAGTTACAAATAGAAGGGACTTTCTCAACCTCAACACATCTATGACTATGATCACTCTTATCGGTGAATATTGAATGCTTTGTCCCAAGGATTAGAAATAGACAGAAATGTAGGGATATATGCTCCCAGAACTTCTCCTGAACACTATCTTTAGGGTTAGAGTTAGAGTAAATAGTAAAAGAAATAAAAGTTACATAAATTGCAACATAGAAAACAAATTTATCTTCTTTCAGAGCCAGAATGATTCTCTATGAAGAAAATACCATATAATATACAAAAAAATTAGAATTATTAAAACAATTTAGCAGTATCACAGGATACAAGTTCAGTATTTACATATATTTCTATAAAAATGAAAGTAAAGGAAGATTTTAACATCTAATTTATATAACATGAATAAACATGAAAACAAACATGTGAAATACTTGTATGCTGAATTCCACATATATTGCTAGGAGAAATGTTTAAATGACCTAGATAACTGAAAACATACTGTGTTTACTCACGGATAAAATGCTTGATATCGTTCATTGAGGTGTTCACACTCCCAAAGTGAAACTTAGATTCAATGTAATACGAATCAAAAATCCGACATTGTTGAATAATTTGATAAGCCGATTCTAAAAGTTATATGCAACAAAAACTGTTCTAAACAGTTTCAAACAATTTCAAAAAGAAAGAAGAAAAATGTGGGAGAACTCACACTGATTTTGTGCCATTATAAAACTACAGTAATCATAACACTGTAGTAATAGTATGTACATTGTCAGTGGTACCAATGACAGTCAAGAAATTGATAAATACATAAATCCTCAAGTGTTTATGGACAAACCAGCCATAATAATTGAGAAAATGATAGCATTTAGACAAATGGTGGATCCACTGTAAATTCATATTAAAGAAAATTAAACTTGACCCTTACCACTCATCATACATAAAATATGGCCCAAAGGAAGCCATAAATATAAATATAAAACCTCGAGGTTTAAATATATAAAACTAATAAAGGAAATTTTTGTTACCTTTTGTTTGGCAAAGAATTATTAGAAAAAAACCACAAAATATTAAAACCATAAAAGAAAAAAAGCCAACAAATTGTAATTTTCAAGAAAATGTTATTTGAAAAACTCATTAAATATAGCATTTATTAAGAAAATGAAAAGATAAGACACAAATAAGTGAATATATTCCAAACATGTACATCTAATTAACTCATATGTCCACATACGTTAAAATCTCAAAATCAAACAATAAAAATCTAAACAAGTTTATAAAATTTTGCAAAATCCTGAATAGGAAATCCACCAAAGAAGAAAATACAGATTGCACATGAAAATATTTTCAACATCACTTCTCTGTGGTGAAATGCAAATAAAAACAACAATAAGTTGTCACCACATACTTATTATAAAGAGGGGAAAAAATACCTTGGCAACATATGTGAAGGATGTGAAGCAACTGCTGATAGTAATGCAAAGCTGTATAGCCAGTTTGGAAAGCAATTTGGCATATTTCCATGTACTTGAACATGATATTTTGTTTAACAATCCCACACTTAGCCATTTACCCAAGACAAGTTAAAATATATGTACACACACACACACACACACAAATTGGGCTTGGCACGGTGGCTCACACCTACAATCACAGCACTTTGGGAGGCCGGTGGAGGTGGCTCAGCTGAGGTCAGGAGTTCGAGACCAGTCTGGCCAACATGGTGAAACCCCGTCTCTACTAAAAATATATATATAAATTAGCCAAGCATGGCTTCTTGAAAAGAGTAACTCATAAGCTTGACTCATTAACGCAAAAGCTTCCTGAAAAGAATGCCTCAAAGGAGCCCACAGTGTCTACTTGTCATTCTCATTACATTTGAAAAAGGTAAAACTATAAGTAGTTACCAGGACTTGGAGGTGAGGGAAAAAAAATCACTTCAAATTTAACTTTTGTGGATGAAGGTTGTGGAAAGTGACTAGATGCCTCTGCAAAATTCATTATGCTTTACACATAAAAATGGTAATTTTACTATGTAAATTGCTCCCCATGAAACTTGACTTGTTAACACGAGTGATATATTTTGAGGCATTAAATTTGTAGCCAGTGGTTTCTTTTTTCTGTCATTTTCTTAAATAGACTTCTCTTTGACAAAACTTTTCCAATGAATCATTCTAACAAATTTCTTTAAAATGAACTTTTAGTAACAACATAAACTTTATTAATGTATTGCTTCTATTGAAATAATAAATACTATAAATTATTGAGAATATTCCTCATTTATGCTTGTCACTGGGTTGTTGACATCAAGGTGATCTGAAGCAATAGTTAAGAAATAAAAAAAAAGAGGGAAAAAAAAGATAATCAAAGAACCTTCAGTCAAAGAGACTGGTGTTTCCTGATTAAGTATTATAACATTTGCAATTTACTTTCAAATAGTTCCAATAAGACAAAATCACAAAATGTAAAAGGCAGCAGCAATAAGTTATTGTTGTACTATTCTTTTTCTACTTGAATATTTTCATCATAAAAATTGTAAAAAAAAAAACCCAAAAACTGGTTTATTTAATAAAATAGCACAAACCAAAAAAAAAAAGAAGTGCCTTATACATAATATCTGATGATTAACATTTTTATATTTTCATTTCCTCTATCCAGAACTAAGGTAAAAACAGAAGACATTCCTTATCTTTAACTTTCGACAACATAATCATATATGTGTGAGTGCCTGGGTTTGTATCTTGGTTCATTCATTATGAGTGTCATATTTTCATTTATTTGGGAGTATTTGATTTGACTTAGTAGTATGTAGTGTCACTTATGATTTAAAAGGCACATTATGACAGGTGGGTGAATAACAAGAAGGCTAAGTTTAGGACCCAATCACAAAGGAAGCTAAGGTTAGGATCCAAAGAAAGCTATTAAAATACCCCAGGTAAGGGGTGAAAGTTGTTTGAAGTGGAGTAGAAATGAGACAAACGATAAGAAATTGTTGACTTATAAATAGTTTTTAAAGGTATAGCTGACAAAAGTTTCTAGTGGATTGGATGTGGAACATGAGAGAGAAGAGAAAAATGACTGCATGCTTTATATAAGCAAGCTAAAGACTACTGTCATCATTCCAAAGATAGATAAGACATCTGAAGAAGATTGAGGGAGAAATCGGATTTTACAGATATTTACTTGCAGCGTGTCAAGTTTGAGACCTTCAGGAGCAGATATTAAAGTGGCTAATATGGAATGCAGGGGAAAATAACATTGCAGCTGCAGATTAAAATTTGAGAGTTATGAAATCTACGAGGCTGAATGAAATCATCATCGCAACAACTCAAGATACATTTGAAGTCTAAAACTTGGGGTCCCACAACTCAATAAGTAGAGAAGTGAGGAGGGACTAAACAGCATGCACAAAGAAGAGCCAAAGAAGGATGGAGTTAATCAAAAGGATATTATGTCCTTAAGCCAAAGAAAGAGTCTTTTTCTTGAAAGAGTTGTTAATCGTATCAAATATTGATGCTTCGTTGAGTAGAGGAATGAGAATTAGGCTTTGGATTCTGCGACATGGAGGTTGAAAATGATTGTGCTGAAGTATCGAAGTCAAGAGTCTTGTTAGAATGGATTTAAAACAGCATGGAAGAAAAGAGTACAAACTGTAAACAGAGTAAATTATTTCAAGGAGTTTTTCAGTCAAAAGAATGAGATAACAGTTGTACTTGGAGGAGAATATTAGATCAAGAGATGTTTTCAGCTTTTGTTGTTTTGTTTGCTTTGCATGAATTAATTTTATTTTCAGATAGAAAATAAAGCTTGTTTTTGAGGACAGGGGAATCATGCTTTAGACAGTGAAAAATGAGAATTCAGGAAAGAAGATGAAATAGAAAGAGCATTGTCTCACAGCAAACAAGAAAGAACAGTATAAGGTCATGAGAAGGAGTGGCCAGAGACTTGGCATGAACAGTGCATTTCAGGAACCTGAAGAAAGCCATATTTACAGATATCAACATCTACTAGCTAGGTTGATAGATAGGATGGCAGAGGAATATGAAAACCCTTTTCTGATTGTTCTTATTTTATAAGTTTTTGGAGAAGCAATGTTATCTTATACAATACACATAAGGAAATTGGAAGAGGTATTAGAAATTCAACAAAAAGAAACCTATAAAATAAATATCTAGCAATGCTATATAAAATTATTTGAGTGGTTTGGTTTCTTTTGAATAAAGAAACTTGTTCTAATTGTCTTACAATGTGACACTAACACTGGGATATTGCAATTAACAAATCGTCAATTGTATTCGCACATTAAGTAAATGTGGTGGATATTGTGATTGTCTCATGAAATTGCTCCTTATTATGTAGAATCTAAAAAGGTTTGAAAGGAGTTAACCATGAGTAATAATAAAAATATGGGCCTGATGGTCCTGAGTCAGTGTCCACATGCCTTTCATTTTGCCACAATAATTTATCCATGTATGGACAAATTTCATGTATTAAATACATTTGTTAAGGCAGTGAAAGGAGATTAATACAAAAAACAAAAAACCAAAACACAAAAATCCAAAAGCAGTAACATTTTTAATGGCTACGTAAAATGACAATTTATCTCCCCAGGTTGTGAATGAGAATGCATGAACCCAACTTTGGCATCACTCATCTTATTACCATGTTACAAGTTAACATACAGTTTGTTACTTCTTACTATAATATAGCAACATGAAGGATAAAGGAGATGTTAAAAAAAATTCAGAAAATGAAAAATCAGGGAGAATTGGAGACAGAGAACTGATAAAAGCAAACTCAGAGCTTAATCTACCTACGAACTTTACAGATACATGAGCCAATAAATCTCTTTTAAATTTGAGAACAAATTGAATTATTTTTTCCTTGTGTGCTTTTTTACATATAAGTGAAAACATTCGAACAAATTCTGGCAGCCACCTCCAAGGCAACACCAATTATTCCAGCCTGTATTCATATCCTTGTATAATGACTTTCCATATCTAATAAGGCTTTCCATATTTAATATTATTAAATACAATATTGCAGAAGTAACAATGTGCAATTTCTGAGGCTAGGTCATAAAGAAGATGGTTACCTTCAGGTCACTCGTTCTCGGGTAACTCACTCTGAGTTGGCCAGCTGCCATGGCAATCAAGACACTCACCAGTCCTATGGAGGAGTCCGTGACATGAAAAACCGAGTTCGTTGCCAAAAACCAGCACCAACTTGCTAGCTATGTAAGTGAGACATGTTGGAAGTGTCTCCCACAGGTCCAGTCACATTTTGAAATAATTACAGCGCTAATCAAAATCTGGGTGACAACCTCTGAACCTGAATCACCCATGTAAGCTGTTCCCTTATTACTGACCCAAAGAAACTGTGTAACACACTATAGTTTATTAATGTTTTATGTTACTACATTATGAAGCAATCTGTTACATGGCAATGGATTGATACCTATATGTATACACAACATTTCTAAAAAGCATTTTGTTTGATTACTTTTGATTATTGGTTAAGGCAATACCGACTTCTTTCTGTGCTATTCCCTTTGTGTGCTAAGAAAAAGTGCCAATTAGGATCTCTTTGTGTGCTAAGGGAAATTGCTAATACAATCACATTTGTGGAAGACAAATTGCATACATCAAAATAAGCACATTGACAATAACAAAATAATGTTTATAAACTACAGGGACTTAAAAGTACTCACTCTGAGGTAATGGGTTTTTATATTGTTAGATGCAGCTGCTAACCAAAAATAATTTCATATTAAGGGCAGCAAGGAATACAATCAGAAACACTACATTTCATTTCTATCATCTGACATTAACAGTTGGATTCCATTTGAAATTTGTGGATTCTAGTCTTTCAATATGTTTGCATGAGAGTTGAGAAAAAAATAACTAAAAAGAGTCAATGAATAAAGAAAACACAAACATTGGTTTGTGGACTGTTATGTATGTAATCTTCATAAAGAAAAAGTGAAAAAGACAGCTGAAGCAATGCATACAATATGCACTTTTTGTTGTTTCACTTGTAAATTCCGGAAATAGCAGAAGCTTTCAGACACATTGAAAGTTTTAATAAAGTATAATCTCCCAAACTTTGGCTCTTTTGGAAGTTTATCTGTTATACAAGCAATGAATGCTTAGAGTTTCCTTTTGGTGAATTGATCAGGTCAAAGAAATTTTTACATTTAGTGCATAGAACAAGGTTAAACAGGATATTTGCATTAAATGAAGAATAAACTGTGTAGTGAATCATGAAGTTGTTAAGCTGGTATGATGGGTAGAGAAATTAGGAGCAAAATATATTTATGTATTTAACACAATTTACTAACCACGTTCTGTATACCAAGACATTCACTAAGTATTTGACAATACTATGATGAACAAAGATAAGTTAGACCAGATTTCTAAACTTGACATGGTTACAAGCCCATAGAGGTGAAAAAAATACTATAATGAAATGTGGTAAGTGCTATACTTAATGCATGCACAACGTTTACCTGTGGAAGAAAAGAAACTGTATATTTGTCTAGGTTGTTGCAAACAAATTTTACAGATGTGACATTTTAAACAGTTCTTATAAGTAAGTAACTTTGTAAAGCAGAGCAAAATGAAAACAGGTCACTGAGAGATGAAAGGATTATGAAATTATTGAAAAACCCTGGCCTGTGTGGGGACTATGACTAAAAACACAATACACATTTTTCAGAGGATTAAGCTGAAAACAGAGAGGGCTGAGTCTTGTCAAGGAAATCCATCCACGTGGAGTTTATTTCTTAGACCATCAAGAAACGTTTATGTGTCTCTGCGCATGTGTTTGTCATAGGATTGGAACTAAATGGAGCTACGATTTAAATCGAATTGTGGTTAGAAACAATGTTTCTTAACCTTAACCTTAACTTTACATTAGATTCATATAGGGCGATGGTCCTTACACTTTAGCATGAATGAGAAACACATGGAAGGCCTGACAGAACCAGGGTTTCTGGGCCTCAACCACAGAGTGTCGGATTCACTAGATTTGGGCCGAGGCCTGAGGATCTGCATTATTAGTTCCCATGGAACACACTTTGAGAGCTACCAGTTTGGAATGTAAGATGCTGAGGATCTTCTTCAGGAAAAATGAATCTCAGAATCTCAGATAAGCAGTGGGTATAGCACTCGAGGGGATTCAAAAACATAATGTGTAGTTAGGTTTGAGATCCAGATATTGCGAAATATCACTCAGATAACGGTGTGAATGATGCAGTATACGGTACCGTGATGGTTAATTTTATGTGTCAACTTACCTGAGCCATGCAGTGCTCAGATTTATATAGTCACACATTATTCTAGGTGTTTTGGAATGAGATTAGCATTAGCATTGGGAGACTGAGTAAAGCAGACGGTCTTTCATATTGTTGGTGGGCCTCATTCAATCAGTTGAAGGCCTGACTAGAACCAAAGTACTTCCCCCCAATGACAGAGAATTCTCCTGCTTCACAGCTTTGCATGAGCTTTTCCTGGCTCTATAGCAGTCTGCCTGCCTTCAGACTCAAAGTGGGATAGAGTGCAGATTTGGGATTTGTCAGCTTCCATAATCACGTGAGCCAAATTTTTATAATAAATCTTTCTGTTCCCCCTCTCTCTTTCTCTCTCTCCTTCTCTATCAGTCTATTTCCATATCTCAATATATGTACATATATATGTGTCTGTGTGTGTGCACACACACATTACACACACACACACACACATATCCTCCCTATCACTCTGTTTCTCTGGAGAATCCTAATACACAAATTCAGACATATTTGGAATCAGAAGAGAATATGCAGGGAAGAGAACCTTTACTCATCCCTCAACTCAAGACTGAATCCATGCATTATCCTCTCTATGAAACCTTCACTGATCCCCTTAGAGTGATTAAACTACCGTTTTGTAGCCCCTAAAAAATCTCTCTTATCCCTAAAAATCCTGTTTCCGCAATAATTTTCCAAAATGCAATTATCTACTTACCTTGTCTTATGAATTACACTCAAACGCCTCAAAGGCAAAATAATATTCTCAATATCCCTAGTGTCTAAAATACCACACTGCCTAGCAAGTATCATTTATTAATATATTCTGCATGAGTTAATTGAAAGATATTTTAGGATAAAGATGATAAAGTACCCAACACCAAAATACTGGAATGGGAGCTAATCACAATATGAATTTCAAAAATAAATAACAAAATAAACCTTAGTGAGTTAAAATAATCTGACCAATGATTGGGCTCAGCAAACATCAGCTTCCCTAAAGGGTCATATTAGAATAAGTACAGATTTAGGAACTGGAATATTTATATTGGTATCTTGTATGACCCTGAAACAAGGCCTGCTCACAAGAAGGAAGAAGCACTGTTTTTCCCTTGCCCTCATTCCTTCCTAGATACAGCTGCAATGCCTCACCTGCCCAGAGGAGGCACCTTTCTCTTGTTGACATAAACCCCTCGGTAGGCTAAAAAAAATACTCACAAACATTCACTACTGAATGTCACTTCACAAAACAACTGGCTCTTCAGAACCTGTACATTAAGAAGATTTTTAAAAATACAACTTGAAAAAGTATCAGCTACCCTTCCAAAACAGAATATATCAGAAAATACTTGGGTAACGTGGCTGATGTTGAGGTTAAGGTTGACAAACAATTGTACCTGGCAATGTTCCTGATGACATTAACAAGCAATTATGCCAAGTAATCAGTGCATGCATTTCATTTCTAAATACAGTCTCCCAACATGGCTATAAAATCTTTACTAGTGCTCTTTCTTTCTATACACCTATTTATGATTAGAATTAAATTATATTTTAGTAATGCTCATTGAGGTGTTCTCCAAGGTTGTTTTATTACCATCTAAAAACTCAGAAAATTACAATTTTGTACTACTTTACTTAGTAGATATAGATCAACTCAAACCCCATATAAAGTATTGCACATAATAAAAATACACCTATATTTTGCCAAGTAAATATATAATCAGGACGTTACTTAGTAAAAACAGGCATTTATTTTGGTGATGATTGCAAATAACATAATTTTTATGAATGCATGAACTCATATATATTCATAAATTACATTCTACTTAATGCAAATATTATTTGGAGTGAGGTAGTGAATAAAAATTAATCTAAAGCATGGCTTCTGATTGAAATGCTTCGGGAGTTGATTCTCTTTTCTGAAGAAGTAGCTCAACACCCTTCTATTAGTCTGTTCTCACACTGCTAATAAAGACACATCTGAAGCTGGGGAGGCCTCACAGTCATGGCGGAAGGCAAATGAGAAGCAAAGTCACATCTTACGTGGCAGCAGGCAAGAGGAAGTGTGTGCAGAACACCCTTTTATAAAACTATCAGATTTCATGAGACTTATTCACTATGATGAGAACAGCATGGAAAAGACGAGCTCCATGATACAATTACCTGCCACCTGCTCCCTTCCACAACACGTGGAAATTACAGCAGCTATAATTAAAGATGAGATTTGTGTGGGGACACAGCCAAAGCATATTATTCCACTCCTGGTCCCTCCCACAACTCATGTCATCACATTTCATAGCCAATCATGTCTTCCCAACGATCCTCCAAAGTCTTAACTTATTTCAGCATTAACTCAAAAGTTCACAGTCCAAAGTCTCATCTGAGACAAGGCAAGTCCCTTCTGCTTATAAGCCTGGAAAATCAAAAGCAAATTAGTGACTTCCTAGACACAATGGGGATCCAGGCATTAAGTAAGTAAATATAGCCATTCCAAATGGGAAAAATTGGCCAAAACGAAGGGGCTACAGGCCCCATGTAAGTCTGAAATCCAGCGGGGCAGTCAAGTCTTAAAGTTCCAAAATTATCTCCTTTGACTCCATGTCTCACATCCAGATCATGTTGATGCAAAAGGTGGGCTCCCATGGGCTTGGGCAGGTCCACCCCTGTGGCTTTGCAGGGTACAAGACCCCTCCCAGCTGTTTTAAGGGCTGGCGTTGAGTGTCTGTGGCTTTTTAAGGTACGCAGTGTAACCCGTCAGAGGATTTACCATTCTGGGGTTTGGAGGATGTTGGCCATCTTCTCATAGCTCCACTAGGCAGTGCCCCAGTGGAAACTCTGTGTGGGGGCTTGCACCCTACATTTCCCTTCTGTACTGCCTTGGCAGAGGTTCTCCATGAGGACCCACCCCAGCAGCAAACTTCTGTCTGGATGTCTAATGGTTTCCATATATTCTCTGAAATCTAGGAGGAGGTTCCCAAACTTCAGTTCTTGATTTCTATGTACCCTCAGGCTCAACACCATGTGCAAGATGCCAAGGCTTAGGGCTTGCACCCTATGAAGTCACTGCCCAAGCTATACCTTGGTCCTTTTTGTGCCACAGCTGGTGCGACTGGGATGCAGGGCACCAAGTACCTAGGCTACACACAGCAGGGGACCCTGACTCAGCCCGTGCAAGTCTCTGGGTCTGTGATGGGAGGGTCAGCTGTGAAGATCTCTGACATGCCTTGGAGACATTTTCCCCATTGTCTAGGTTTTTAACATTTGGCTCCTTGTTACTTATGCAAATTTCTGCAGCAGGCTTGAATTTCTCCCAAGTAAATGGGTTTTTCTTTTCTATCTCATCATCAAGCTGTAAATTTTCCAAACTTTTATGCTCTGCTTCCTCTTGAACTCTTTGTCGCTTAGAGATTTCTTCCACCAGATACCTCAAATCATCTCTGTCCAGTTCAAAGTTCCACAGATCTCTAGGGCAGAGGCAAAAAGCTGCTAGTCTCTGTTAAAGCACATTAAGAGTCACCTTTGCTCCAATTCCCAAAAAGTTCCTTATCTCCATCTGAGATCACAACAGCCTGAACTTTATTGTTTATATCACTATAAGCATTTTGGTCAAAGCCATTCAACAAGTTTTTAGGAAGTTCCAAACTTTCCTACATCTTCCTGTCTTCCGAGCACTCTCAGTATCTAGGAAGTTCCAAACTTTCCCACTTTTTTTTTATCTTCTTCTGAGCCCTCCAAACTGTTTCAACCTCTGACTGTTACCTGATTCCAAAGTCACTTCCACATTTTCAAGTATCTTTACAGCACTACCCCAATCTATTGGTATCAATTTACTGTATTAGTCTGTTTTCACAGTACTGATAAAGACATACCTGAGAATGGGTAATTTACAAAGGAAAAAGGTTTAATGCACTTAGTTTCACATGGCTGGGAAGGCCTCACAATCATGAAAGAAGGCAAAGGAGAAGCAAAGTCACATATTACATGGTGGCAGGCAAGAGACAGAGTGTGCAGGGGAACTCCCCTTCATAATGCCATCAGATCTCCTGAGATTTATTCACTATCATGAGAACAGCATGGGAAAGACGGGCCCCCATGATTCAATTACCTCCCACTGGGTCCCTCCGATGACATGTGGGAATTGTGTGAGCTACATCTCAAGATGAGATATGGGTGAGGACACAATCAAACCATTTCAGCCCTCATAATTTTTTTCTTGGATATATTTTTCCATTCATCCCTTTATTTCTTAACTAATTTTTAATGAGTCCTTATTATTTAATCACCATTTAATTTGTTCTTATGTTACTAAGGATCCACGATTGCTAACATCTGGCTATTTTGAAGACGAAAATAACCAGAAGTGATTGCAATTGAACTCACTCATGGATTCTTTAGAGCACCCCTTTAAAATGAATTAGTGAAAAGTTACTTTTACAGAGATATTATGTTGAAAAACCAATCCAAATGAAAGTCACTTGAGCTAATTTTGTAGACACCAAAATCCAAGTAGAATAAAAAACACTGAAATAGCCTCATGATTGCTATATAATTAAGGGCAATAGAAGCATGCATAAACTACAGTGCAATACCACCTCACACCACTAGAATGGCTATAATAAAAAGACAGATAGGAATATATGTTGGTGGATATGAAGAAATTGGAATATTGCTGTCGGAAATGTAAAACAGTGCATCCACTCTGGAAGACAATCTGCCAGTTCATCAAATGGCTACACATAGAATTACCGCATGAGTTACCCACAATTTCACTCCTAGGCATATACTCAAGAGAAATGGAAACATTTCCACTACTTTCACACCAATGCCTGCAGCAATATTATTCATATTAGGAAAAAAAATGGAAACCAGATGAATGTTTGTCAAGTAAAGAATGGATAAATATGTGATACATCAATACAATAGAACAATTTTGGCAATAAAAAATTAAGTACTGATGACACATACTATAATATGGATAAACATTTAACACACCATGCTCAATGACATGAACCTGTCACAAAGGACTACCTATTACATGATTCTTTTATATAACAAAGCAATAGCAGGCAAATTTATACAGACAGAAAGTAAATTAATGACTTCCTGAATTAAAGTGAGAGAGTGTGGGGGATTATGACTAAGTAATGCAGAATTATTTTTTGGAGTAATAAAAATGTTTTGAAATTGGTTGTGGTACTGGATGTACAACTCCATGAATACTCTAGAAACCATTGAGCTATACACTTTAAAAGGGTACATTTTATGCTATATGAATGATATATCAATGAAGCTGTTACAATTTTTAATGTTTTAGATCCTCTGAAAGAAAAACAGAACGTGATTTTACTTTACATGGCACTATTTTCAAATGTGAAGTGTTCTTAATCTCTAATATATTAATGGTTTTTCATGAACACATCAAAACATTTCCTACATATATATATAAACTCTTCATCACTTTTAAAGTGAGGATAATTGGTACCTTTGGTCTACTTATGAATATGTTTAAAAACTTTATTGTTATGAAGATGGATGCATTTTCTTAGAATTATATTCTAATTTCATTTAACACAGTCATATCTACCTTTATGATCCCAGCAGTATTATGGATACGTATTTTTGTATGTTGTTTCCTGAGCTTAGGCGTTTATCACAATGGAATATTCTGGGTGGAGGTAGAACAAGAGTTACCCTCAGCTTTAGATCATGTACTTGAAGAGAGCCTAGATCTGGCTGTTGAAATTCCAAGAATTATTCTTTTACTGTAAGTTCTATAAGTGTTTTTGAAACTTGAGCAGAGGTGTTACATTGACAAAAAAATCAATGTGCAATTATATATTTTTATTTCTTTCTTTTTCCCTAAACTACCACACATATGAGGTACCCTTCTTCCAAAGACTTGATAGGTTAAGTATGGCAAAAGCAAATGAAAAAGCAAGTCTCCCAATCAGAAGGAGAACCAAATGCCCTTGACTCAAGGATGAGGCATAAGAGTTCTGTGACGCCGGCCGGGCGCGGTGGCTCAAGCCTGTAATCCCAGCACTTTGGGAGGCCGAGACGGGCGGATCACGAGGTCAGGAGATCGAGACCATGCTGGCTAACACGGTGAAACCCCGTCTCTACTAAAAAATACAAAAAATTAGCCGGGCGAAGTGGCGGGCGCCTGTGGTCCCAGCTACTCGGGAGGCTGAGGCGGGAGAATGGCGTGAACCCGGGAGGCGGAGCTTGCAGTGAGCTGAGATCCGGCCACTGCACTCCTGCCTGGGCGACAGAGCGAGACTCCGTCTCCAAAAAAAAAAAAAAAAAAAAAAAAGAGTTCTGTGACGCCAATTTTCCATCACCGTGTCAGAATTACAGTAAGGAGGAATGTATGTACAAGACTTATTCATGCTATCTGATAAGGATAAATTATATCTAATACACTCCGCTTACTCTCTGATAATAAATTATATCTAATACATTCCGCTTACTCTCTTAGATCCTGGTATCAAACATAAAGATTATGAGAGCCCTGCTCTTAACGAAATTTCAGTATAAGTCTTCTTGTACAAGTGACATCTTTTACTATGATATATGAAGGAGTTTACCATTTTCTGAAGCAGTGACTGTGATGTTGTACCATGGAGTTTCTTCTCTGTCAAGAACCTTTGTAGTCTTAATGGTTCCAGTATTGGCATCGATGTTGAAAAATCTGTCATCTTCAGCATTGTAGTTGATGAAGTATCTAGAGAAAAAAAAGAGAATTTTTTACTTGATGTTATAATGAAGAAAATACAACTGAACCAAGAGAAGTATTATATTTAAATACATTCAAATATTCAAATATTCTATATTTGATTACATGGCAGTTTTATATTTTTATAGAACTTATATCAATTATTCTTATCTGTCAGTCTTTAATTCTAAGTTCAATTACTAATTCAAAGAATAATTTTATTAGGTCTTACCAAGTTTCATGAATAAAAGTAGATAGTAGAAACATAGGGATTAATAATGGAGAGACCAAAAGAACTCACCTCTTAGAAACTTATAATATGTTGCTATTATCCAAAAAATAAATTAGAATCCTTGAAGTCAGAGATAAATTTATCTTGAAATTTCATTGTAGCTAAGGTTTAAAGATAAATATAAAATGAAAAACAAAACATTTATATTTATTAACATTGTACCTCCATCACAGTTCAACTAAACCCTTGTTCAGTCAAAGAATGAGATAAAAAATAAAGATAGGTTGAATTATAGGCCACAAATTATTTTCCCTCTTCAATTCATGTAATCTTGCAGGATTCTCTCATATTGGGTTAGATTTCAGCTTACTTTTGTAATCAAATGAGCTGAAAGTGATCGTGTCTGTCTTCTTTCTGGGCCTAGGTTTCATGAGACTTTGTATGTTTCCTCGTATGCTATGCCACTGCCACAAGAAAAGCATACTTGGGCTAATTAACTTGTCCTAGCAGGAGGAATTAAGGTAAGACCTTAACTGGGGCAAAGTTGTCCCAATTAAGGCTCCCAACCTAGCGTAGATCAACCTAGTAAACGTGCAGATGCATGATTGAGTGCCCCAGAGATAAACAGAACTGACATCAAAAGCTAGCCTAATTCAGCTGGCCCTCAGCTAACCCATCGACACATACGGTATAGTCAGACATAGCTTTTTTTTAAGACCCCTGGGTTTTGGAGTTATGTGTTATTTAGCAACAGCTGATTGACATATCTATGAATAAATACTATTAAACAATTATCATATGCTCTAGAAAAGCTTCAGACTATTTCTACAACTATTTAAGGAGAGAAATATTCTCTTTTCTCCTAAAGCCTCTAATGCTTATTTCTCTTTTTAAATCTAAGCTTAAGTAATATTTTATCTAGACCTGAAAGATGAAATGGACTAATTATGTGAAAAGTGCTAGGGAAGAACATAGGAAATGGAGAAAACCAAGATGCAAAGATCCAAATTAAATAAAAAGTTTGAATTGGTTAGAAAACAAATCTATGTAAATGTGGCTATGCAAACTGAATGACATGAATGTCCAAGAGTTAGGACAAGGTAGGACAAGGCAAAGAGTTTTTACTCTTTTGTGAAAGCAATGGGAAGAATGTCAAATTCAAAAAAATAAAAAGATTAATTCATGTTCTGAAAAATAACAGTGGCTACCTTTTATCATAGATTGTAGAAACTTGAAAACAATTTATAAACAAATTCTTTGTCAACTTGGACAAAGATGGAAAGATAGAAGATAATGGAAAGAAGTGTATAACATATTGCTATATATGAAATGCAATTCATAGACTTTTTGTTGAAGTGGCATTAGTACAGCAATTAAATCACAGGTGACTTCATTTGCATGTGTGTGTTTGACCTACTATTTAATTGATAGGCCCCTTTACTGAGGTGGATAAAAAGAGTTAGGGAAAGGTAATTTGGGAAAAATGAATGATTATGCCTTAAATGCCCATTAGATACCCACGTGGAATAAAAAGCAAAAGTCAAATGTGGGTATGGAGTTCAATTGTCCTTTCTAAACAGGAAATATAACTTTGAGACGACATAGGAGCATAAAGGTAAGGTAATGGGAATGGTATCATCTCATCTGGAACAGAATTGTAAGAGAAAAGAAATAAAAGATTGAGCACCAAAGTATACAACCTACTGAGTATAGAGCAGGCCAATATCTGTTCAGAGATGGTGACAGCCAAAGGAGAGAGGGAAAACCGGGAGGGGGAGTGGCGTGCAGCCAAGAAATGTCTTACCAGGAAGGAAGGAGCTAACAACTGGGGTGAAGTCTGTTAGGAGATTGATTGAGGTTAGTGAGGGTTAATTGGATTTGACAAGACGGACAGTATTATTAATAGTTAACTTGTCAAGAATAACATCAGAAAAAATATCAAAGGATTGGAGATTTATTACAGTGGCTTCAAGAGAAGATACAAAGACCATGAGTCAAGACAATTGATCGATATCTTTTCCTGAATGAACAGCAGAAAAAAAAAAAAGCATTTTATGTCATCAGAACAGTGGGTTCAACAAATTATTTTCTTTTATATGAGAAATAAAAAGCATTGTCTTTGCTGAAAGAAATGATGCTTTTGAAAAAGGGGACTATCAAAAATGGTAAAACTCATGAGAAGGTGAAAAGAATTGGATTCCAGGGCAGTTGTAGAAATTTCCCATTGAAAGTAATAGGGATGCTTCTTCCATTTTAGTATGAGTAAAAGAAGAAAAGCTGGGTAGAAATATAGGATAGGTGTGGTGATGTAAATATTGCAAAATTCATCATACTTTCTAGAACAGAGAGTAAGTGGAATTGCAGTACAACCCCATGCCTCTCATAGGCATAAGGTGTTAGAAGGGTATGCAGAGCATATTGCTAAGGTGTGAAATCTTCTAACCTCCTGTGGATAGGCATGAACACACATGGCAGAGGATATTAATAGCAGCATGGAGAATGAAACTGCAGAGCAAGGAGTATGCCAAGAAATCTAACTTATCAGTAAAAAACACATAAAAAGAGACAGATTGTATCACTTGTGTGATCAAAACAAGGAGGTGACCACTGTACATTGAATGTTCTAACAATAAGTACATGTTAATTGAAAAAAGTTTAACATAAGAAAGAAATTTAAACAAGAAAAGGCACAATTTTAAAGTAAATCTTATTCTGAGACACAAAAACAAGATGCTACATAATAGTGGGAAATCTATATGTCACTGGACTTCTCAAAGCATAAAGCAACGCTACAGTAAAACCATTGCACCTTCTTTGAATTGAGTCTATACTAGAAAAAAAAGCACAAAACAAAATGAAACAAAAAAAAAAAAACAAAAAAACCCCACCCTTCTTATAATATCTCTTTCCCAGAGGATAAATGCTGAGGATGAGGGCTGAACTGGTTAGGAAATGACAGATGTCTTTTCACGTGGAAAGGACAACATCCTTTAAAATGTAATCAGTAGGCTTTCTGGCTATTTTATTATCTAATGTTAACCTGTCTTTAAGAAATTGTCCATTTTTGGTTACTGTAAGAAAATCAGCTTCCGTATCTGAAATTTGGAGGGCTCAAATTTGGAACTTATTATTCAGCTTCAAAGTTTCCTGCAGCAACTATCAGAAAAGCTCAGATTATATTGGTATAGATCCCTATGAAATATGGCAGAGCATGTCTCATTTTAGAAATTCGATCACCTTAGAACTGTCAGTCTGGAAGAAAATAGGTTTTGTTTTGTTTTGTTTTCCAAAAATATGTAGTCTTTTTGCCAGCCCAATCTCCTCTTTTTTAGCCACTTCACACTGGGCTTTCTAACATAAGTGCTAATATCAGTGGCTTAATATTTTTAGAGTTAAATGTATTTTAATTTATGTAGGTTTAAATTAAGTTTATATATTAGAAAAATGGTAACCAAAATGCTAGGCACACATCTTTAGACTCATATTATTTGCTTCCGAGTTTCCTAAGCTATCTAGCTCTCTAGGGAAATCAATATCCTAAGGGCTAGATTTTGGGCGATGCTTGGATCCAAAGAGTCTTATTCATGAAGCTCCAATTGAATTTTGACTCAAGTAGAACTAAATAGTTCTGCCTAACCACCTTTGGCTTTCTGCCCAGACGTGGAAATAAAAACTCAGAAGTAAGTAAAGTGGAAATGTGAGAAAAGAGAAACTATTCAAGACTATTTTGAAGATTAAATGTAGAATCATTCTATTTAGAATGAAAAAGTGACATGGGTCCATAAAACCGTTAATCAAACAATTAAAAAGAGATGAGAATATTCTCAGTAAATTATTTTTTCAAATAATGTTATAATAAAATCTGTTTCATAAGCCCTCAGAAAGTTAAAAAAACTTAATACTTTATGAATGTATATATCAATATTTAGATTTTTTTACAAATAATTAATTTGACATTTTCAGGAGTATTTAGAAAATACAAAATCAAGTAACCATTTGCCTAGGAGACATAGGTCCTAAAAGAGGACTAATCATAAAACCCGTGGAATTGGGGTTTTAAATTAAAAAAAAAAAATTCTAGGTTACAGCTATCAAAAATGAACCAGAATAAATTGAGGTTAGAAGATTTATAGCCATATAAGATATTTTAAACAGTTTCTTCAAATTCTGATTTGGCCCTTAATATAAACCTTTGAGTACTGGTATATGTGTGAGGTAGAGAGGAAACACTTAAATACTTATATGAGTTATTTAACAAAGCTACCTAGTAAGAGGTAAGAAGAGCTAACATTTATGGAGCACTTGCAATATACTAGATGGGGTTCTAAATGCTTTATAAACATTAGTTCATTAAACACTCAAAACAGCTGCATGAGGTAGGTACTATTACTAGTTCCCTTTTGCAAATGAAGAAACCAAGGCACAGAGTAATAGAGAATTTTGTACAACAATAAGGAGATAGTGCAAGAGATTAAAACACAATCTAGGTCTACTGAGTAATACTTATCAGCTTGTTTTTTTTTCACAGTGTCCTTCTTGTTGCCCAAGCTGGAGTGCAACGGCACAATCTCGGCTCACTGCAACCTCCATTTCCCGGGTTTAAACGATTCTCTTGCCTTAGCCTCCCCAGTAGCTGGGATTAAAGGCATTTGCCCCCACGCCCAGCTAATTTTTGTAGTTTTGGTAGAGACGGGGTTTCACCATGTTGACCATGCTGGTCTCTAACTCCTGACCTCAGGTGATCCACCCCCCTCGGCCTCCCAAATTGCTGGGATTACAGGTGTGAACCACCACACCAGGCCAGCTTCTTTGTTTTTAAAAGGAGAAAGTTTTAAAGGGGTGATAATATTGTTTGAATATTTTTCACTTCTGAATCTCATATTAAAAGCTAATTCCCAGTGTTGGAGGTGAGGCCTGGTGGGAGGTGACTGGATTGTGGGGGTGGATCCCTCATGAATGTTTTGGCCCCATCCACTTGGTGATAAGTGAGTTCTCACTCAGTTCACGCAAAATCTAATTGCTTAAAAGCCTGGGACCTCCCCTTCTCACTCCTGCTCCCACTCTCACCATGTGACATGCTGGCTCCCCTCCCCCTTCTGCCAGACTGTAAGTTCTCTGAGGCCAGAAGCAGATGCTGGCACCAGGCTTCCTGCACACCCTGCAGAACCATGAGCCAATTAAAACTCTTTTCTTTATAAATGACCCAGCTTCAGGTATTTTTATAGCAACACAAGCACAAACCCCTACAATCTTGATCCATTCATTCAAAAATACTTTCATTTGAAAGAGTACACAAAAGGAATGAGAAATATATATTTAAAAAGAGAGAATATGTCCAATAGTTTACTTTGGGAAAATAATGAAATAAAGAAAAAAGAAAGAAAAGCCAGGTGCGGTGGCTCACGCCTGTAATCCTAGCACTTTGGGAGTCCGAGGCGGGCGGATCACGAGGTCCAGACCATCCTGGCTAACACGGTGAAACCCCGTCGCTACTAAAAATACAAAAAAATGAACCGGGCGTGGTGACGGGCACCTGTAGTCCCAGCTACTCGGGAGGCTGAGGCAGGAGAGTGGCGTGAACCCGGGAGGCGGAGCTTGCAGTGAGCTGAGATCGCGCCACTGTGTTTTAGCCTGGGCGACAGAGCCAGACTCAGTCTCAAAAAAAAAAAAAAAAAAGAAAGAAAGAAAGAACAAAGGGGGGAGGGAGGGAGGGAGGGAGGAAGGGAAAGAAGGAAGAAAGGAAGGAAGGAAAGAAAAGGAAGGAAGGGAGAGTAAGAAGAGAAGAAAGAAAGAAAAGAAAGAAAGAAAGGAAAGAAAGAAAGAAAGAAAGAAAGAGAGAGAAAGAAAGAGAAATAAAGAAAGAAAGAGAAATAAAGAAAGAAAGAGAAAGAAAGAAAGAAAGAAAAAGGGAGAGAGGGAGAAAGAAGGAAGGAAGGCAAGAAAACAAGCAAGCAAGAAAGAAATGGAGGGAGGGAGGGAGGGAGGGACAGGAAACTTATTATAATGATGGATGCCAGAGAGTTTAATGAAGAGATCAGAGAATAAAATTCCAAGGAATAAAAGCGTCATGGAGGACATGGTATTTGATCAGTCTTGAAAGATGAATAACAGTTAAATAGAGATATGTGCATCAGAGATCATCCAGAGAGTATGGAATTTGATGATTTCATATGATATATTAGAGAAAAACAGAGAGAAAGAAAGATCTTAGATCTGGTTTGGAATTCCTTCAGAGGTGAGATAGCATTTTGCAGACTACTGGTATTGGCTGCTAGACTAGAAAGAGAAAAGAAGAAGAAAAAAAAGCTTCATGTAGTAGACAGGAAACAAACAGTAATTTTCTCCTTCCCACACATCAGCGTTCCAGTTAATATGACTGCCCTTATTCACGTGTTAGACTTGAGTAGTAAGCTCTCTTTTTAAAATAAAATATTCTTAGGTACAAGATGAGGATGGACTAAACTGTAGCACCTAGTATAGCAAATGAAAGAATATAATTATTCTCTTTGTAGATGAAAGGAGTACAGATATTTGATATGGAAAGATAATCTCTGTAAAATTTTGAAGATGAGAATGCATAGATTGGAAAAAAATGTCCAGAGTGTTTGGATTGTAAGAGCACAGACTTTTAAAGACACACGAAGAAGCAAGAAGAATTAGGGTGAGCGATGGGTTGCTTACCAAGGACGAATTTCCCAATTTTCGGATATCGGAAGTCGTAACCTCTTTGAAGACACTTAAAAACATCTACATTCTTTCTCTCTGTGTACAATAAGTTACAGATTCTTAGCCTTGTTTTTTAGAATGTAAAGATCAATTCCAGGAAAAATTGTTTCTAAAATAGACCCAGCATCTATGTGAAAATTATATTGAGCCATAGTAAGATCGTCAATACAGATTTGAAACCAAGCAAACCTATTAATCACAGCTGTATCACTTAGCGCTGTGATATTAAGAGATTTAGTCTCTCTGAGCTGTCTCCAAGAGCAAAATGGAGAACCATTTACATAATAATCTTCTTGTGATGATTAAGTGAAGTGATATGTGAAAATCAATTATGTTTGAGGGTTAAATGATAGGCCTTCATAGAACACAACTATAACTTGCTTTAAGGTTTCTCAGGAAGGTGGTTTTCTCTCTCTTTCTTTCTTGGGAAGCTTCGGTCTATTTTGATAAGACAGTTCATAAATTGTAGGTACTGGTTGTTCCTTTCTCCTATGACTGCACTATAAACACAGTGGGATATGAATAAGGGTTACTACTGAATAAAGAAGAGTCTCTGTACAAATAGCCAGAACTTCAGCCTGTTTCCGAAAATTCTCTGTCAGAAAATTAATTTTTAATTTCCTGCTTAAAGCACATAGAGCAATTTTTATTTGGAAAGTATATGACACTAAAGCTCTTTAACTTCTACCAACAATAACATAGATGTATTGCTTGGCCTCACAAGTGAATGAATAAGCCAACCAATCAATCAACAGTTATAATGGAGACTCTGATAATATTTCAGGCAACTGATAGTAGTCTTTTGCTTCCTTTGTAAATATTTTGGTAGCACTAACCATGCCAAGTAATCATGTCTTACCTATCCAGGTCAGTATGTTTTCACATCTAGATAAGATATCTGTAGATTCTTAATGCCATCCTTCACATGGATTTCTAATATTATGTTTAAAATTGGTTAGGTTAATTCAGGTAACAATTTTTTTTTCTCTTTATGGTGTGTAGCTGGCTTATTCCCTCTTTCATTGAGTAATATCTAAACATTGAACAAAGAACAAATACATTTGCACCTCACACAAAACTTCATAGAACCACAGTTCTAGAAATAATTTTAAGATGTAATACAATTATTGATTGTGAAAGCCCATCTTTTAGACTTCAGTTTACATCTAAGGAAAAAAAGCAAAGCAACTACTTTGTGGTATATCTTGTTAATATCCTGTACTAATCTACAAGCATATGTGGCCAAAAGGGTTAATATGAGGGTGAAAAGGTTGAAATAGACTCAAGGGCTACTCTTATATGACAATTGTGATACATAATTCAAACTTGTGATACATAATTCAAACCCTATAACCACCACATGTTCACTATATTATGTGTGAAATAAGTATCAAAATGGTATTTCATTAAATGCTACTCTGGAAGTTGTGTGATCAATGATCAATAAGATGTCTCCTAGTTATAGATCGGAGAAAGTGCAATTAAGTTACTGACAACTCAAATTTGCTCAGTAGTCTTTATCAGACCTCTAATTGGACAAGACGCATAGGCAAACCTTAACTAATTTCACACTGGCAGATAAATGGACCCATTCATGCCTCACCCAGTACAGGAGATCTTGCCAAGTTTCCAATATAACTTAGAAATACTCGCTATAATTTTGTATTTCTACACTGCTCTCTGTTCTATCATTCAACTTCTGCACCATTTCTTATCTCTAGTAAATGTTTTAAAGCAATGATGAAAGTAAAAAGAAAATGCAGTATATTGAAATGAGATGAAAAATGATTATTTAAATTAGTACTTTAGAGACCAACAAACAGAGACGTTATGACCATAGTAAAAATTCAATCTCAATAATGATTACCTTTACTCAAGTATTTTCTTCCACAGAAACTGCTTTAAATAAACTATGTAGGTCATCATTTGGCACTCAGCTTCCCTTTGATTATGTAGGTATATATTTGTGATAATTATTAAAGTGCATAAGAAATGTTATTTTTCATTTCAATAACAACTGTTCAGTCCTCAGTGGCACTTATTTTCATTATATTCTGTCCATTTCACCACAATAAATTAATTTAAAACTTATGTAACAGAAATCTATTTTTACAGTGACCTACTTAGAGAAATATAATCTGGTTTAAAGTATAGAAGACCTCTTTCAGTTGTCACTTTGTAAACACTTGCACGTACAAGACATGAATGGTAAAGCAAATTTATTTAAGATTTTGGGCCGGGCGCAGTGGCTCAAGCCTGTAATCCCAGCACTTTGGGAGGCCGAGACGGGCGAATCACAAGGTCAGGAGATCGAGACCATCCTGGTTAACACGGTGAAACCCCGTCTCTACTAAAAAAATACAAAAAACTAGCCGGGCGAGGTGGCAGGCGCCTGTAGTCCCAGCTACTCGGGAGGCTGAGCCAGGAGAATGGTGTAAACCCGGGAGGCGGAGCTTGCAGTGAGCTGAGATCTGGCCACTGCACTCCAGCCTGGGCGACAGAGCTAGACTCCGTCTCAAAAAAAAAAAAAAAAAAAAAAAAAAGATTTTGTCACCCAAGTAGTTTTGTAAGTTTTATCGAGAATAATCAATAGTTGGGATAAAGTTTAATCAATACATATCCTGTGAGATATTACCACAACTTGGTCTCATTTTTTTTTTTTTTTTTTTTTTTGAGACACAGGGTATTGCTCTGTCACCCAGTCTGGAGTGCAGCAGCAGGAACATGACTCATTGTAGCCTTCGCCTCCTGGGCTCAAGCGATCCTCCCACCTCAGCCTCTGAAGTATCTGGGACTACAGGTGTATGCAACCCCAATTTTTGTATTTGTTTGTAGAGACAGTGTTTTGTCATGTTGTCCAGGCTGGTATTGAACTCCTGAGCTCAAATGATCCTCTCGCCTCTACCTTCCAAAGTGTTAGAATTACAGGTGTGAGCCGCTGTGCCGAACCTTGGACTCACCTTTAGCTTCACAAAAGGTCACACACCTGAAGTATAGCTTAAAATTATGATTCTCTTTGTTAACATTGGGAATGCAATTTAACACACAAGCCATGCTTTGAGAAAATAATCCTTCTAAAAAATGAAGGTATGATTTCTCACATAAAGTGAGTATTGTGCTTACATGCTTAATAAGCTGGGTAGCACACATAGCACATGGATATTTGGGGGTACTTTTTAACCTCTTGAATCAAAACTTCCATCCAATGAAACAAAATTAAGCTAAACCTCTGCAGAGGCAATTATAATGTTTCTTCCTGGTATTTATGCCTCTAAGTAAGTGAGATACCAGAAATTCCATTAATCCTGAGTTCTAGAAATGCTACAAAACCTTATTCGAATTTTTTGTTCATGACTAGCCTGATTAACATGGCCAAACTGTCTCTACTAAAAATCCAAAAATCAGTCAAGAGTAGTGGTACATGCCTGTAATCCCAGATACATCGGAGACTAAGGCAGGAGAATCCCCTGAATTTGGGAGGTGGTGGTTGCCCACAGCCAAGATCATGCCACTGCACTCCAGGCTGGACAACAAGAGTGCAACTCCATCAAAAAAAAAAAAAAAAAAAAAGAGAATATTTTGTCTTTTTGTAAAACTCACATGAAATACATAAGCTATTTGGATGTCATTCTCCTGTTAGCAGATCTATAGAGTATCACTAAGCTAGGGCTAAGGTACTTATTCTAATTATGCACACCCTCCCAGGACATAGGTTCCCTTCCTAGGGGTAAGCCTGATTTGGTCACGTGGTGGTGATATTAGGCTGTTAGATACACTTTAACCAATAGTTGAAGATTTTTAGAGGTCTTTTATATCTTTAATGAAACATGAAAAAGTGACCACATTCTTGTCCAGTCTCAATTATTATTTAATTTTTTCATTAGTTTAGGCTTCAGGTAGAATCTAAGGGGGGAAAATAAGCTACTTCGTGGTATGTCTAGTTAATACTTTGGATCAATCAACCAGCACATGTGGCCAAAAAGATTACTATAATGGAGGAAATGTTCAAATAGATCCAAAATCTACTCTAATATAATAACTGTGACACATCATTATAACACTCTTATCATTGTATATTCACTTTATCCTGTGTGAAATAAGCATCAAAATGGTATTTATACCAAATGCTATTTCAGAAGTTGTATGACAAGAGCCAGGAGAAATGGCGAAGAGGAGGCAGGACAAACTGGCAGCTCCCACACGGACCAACAGAGCAGCGTGTGGAGACCCACATTGTGAAATTTTGCTCCAAGAACTACAACAGGAACAAATCAGGAAAGCCAAGAGAATCTACAGACCCTTTGAAAGAAGTGGACTGCAGCTGCAGGCTCCGTGGGATAGCTGAAGAATTGTGAGTCAGCTTGCTTTCTCAGCTGGGAGGCTTGTAGCCTGGGGCAAGTTCTTAGCTCTAATCACCAGCTGCCGGGAAATAAACTTGGTGCTGTTGGGTGGGACCCGATGGGAATGAGACCAGCTGTTTGGGCTACGGGCTGCATGGGATCAAGGTGAGGCCTGTACTGCTGGCTTTTCCCCACTTTCTGGGTGACCTGTGTGATGCAGCAGAGAAAGCCATAATCCCCCTGGGAACATAATTCCATTGGCCTGGGAACCACACTCCCATCCTCCATAGCAGCCACAGCAAGACCTGCCAAGAGTCTGAGCTCAGAAAAGCCTAACCCTGCCCCCACCTGATGGCCTTTCTCTACCCACCCTGGTACCCCAGGACAAAGTACATAATCTCTTGGGAGCGGTATGGCTCTGTGGACTGCTTGATCCTCCCTATACAACTGCAGCTGATATGCTCTTGAAAGCACCACCTTCTGGCTGGAGGCCAACCAACACAAAACCAGCACACTTAACAAAAATACAATGAAGGTTCCTCACAGAGTCTACTTCACTCCCTTGCTACCTATAATGGAGTAGGTGCTGGCATCCACAACTGAGAGACCTGAAGATGGGTCACATCATAGGACATTTTGCAAACACTCCATAGTATCAGCCCAGTGCCTGGTAGCTCCATTGGGTGGCTAGATCCAGAGGGGTGATAACATTCACTGAAGTTTGGTTCTCAGGTAGCCCCGTCCCTAGAGGAAAGGGAAGAACACCACATCAAGGAAACACCCTGTGGGACAAAAGAATCTGAACAGCAGCCCTGAGTCCCACATCTTTCCTTTGATATAGTCTATCCAAATGAGAAGGGACCAGAAAAACAATTCTGATAACATGACAAAACAAGGTTCTTTAACATCCCAAAAAGCTCTCACTAGCTTACCAGCAATGGATCCAAACCAAGACTAAATTTCTGAATTGCCAGAAAGAGAATTCAGAAGGTTGATTATTAAGCCAATCAAGGAAGCACTAGAGAAAAGTGAAGAAGTTCAACTTAAAGAAATCCAAAAAAATTATACAAGTTATGAATGAAAAAATCTCCACTGAAATAGATAGCATAAGTAAAAACAAAAATCACCACTTCTGGAAATCAAGGACATACTTAGAGAAATGCAAAATGCACTGGAATGTCTCAGTAACAGAATCAAACAAGTAGAAGAAGAAAACTATAGAACTTGAAGACAAGACTTTCGAATTAACCCAATTCATCAAAGAAAAAGAAAAAAAGAATTTATAAAATGACCAAAGACTACAAGAAGTTTGGAATTATGTTAAATGAACAAACCTAAAAATAATTGGTGCTCCCAAGGAAGAAGAGAAGTCTAAAAGTTTGGAAAACACATTTTAGGGAATAATTGTAGAAAACTTCTCTGGCATTGTTAGAGATCTAGACATTCAAATACGAGAAGCTCAGAGAACACCTGGAAAATTAATCACAAAAAGATCATCTCCTAGGCACCTAGTAATAAAGTTATCTCATGTCAAGATGAAGGAAAGAATCTTAAGAAACGTGTGGAAAAGCAAGCAAACAAACAAAAACACCAGGCAACCTATAAAGGAAAGCCTATCAGATTAACGGCAGATTTCTCAGCAGAAATCCTACAAGCTAGAAGACATTGGGGTCCTATCATTCACCTGCTTCAACAAAACAATTATCAGTCAAGAATTTTGTATCCAGCAAAACTAAGTTTCATAAATGAAGGGAGAATACAGTCTTTTTCAGATAAACAAATGCTGAGAGAATTCACCACTACCAAGCCAGCACTACAAGAACTGCTAAAAGGAGAGCTAAATCTTGAAACAAGTTATCAAAATACACCAAAATAGAATCTCCTTAAAGCATAAACCTCAAAAGACCTATAAAACAGTAACACAATGAATAAACCAAGGTATTTAGGCCAAAAATAGCATAATGAATAGAATAGTACCTTACATCTCAATGCTAATGCTGAATGTAAATGGCCTAAATGCTGCCCTTAAAAGATACAGAATGGCAGAATGAATAAAAACTCATATCCAAGTATCTGCTGTCTTCAAGAGACTCAACTGACACAGGACTAATATACTTAAGATAAAGGGGTGGACACAGATATTTCATGCAAATGGACACCAAAGGCAAACAGGAGTAGCTATTCTTATATCAGACAAAATGAACTTTAAAGCAACAGCAGTTAAAAAAAAAGACAGAGGGACTTTATGTAATGATAAAAGAACTAGTCCAAAAGAAAAAAAAAAATCACAATTCTAAATATATATGCACGTAACACTGCAGATTCCAAATTTATTAAATATAAAAGTTGTTACTAAACCAAAGAAATGAGATAGACAGCAACACAGTAATAGTGGGGGACTTCAATACTCCACTGACAGCACTAGACAGGTCATGAAGACAGAAATTTAACAAAGAAACAAGAGACTTAAACTATATCCTAGAATAAATGGACTTAACAGATCTTTAAAGAACATTCTATCCCACAACTGCAGAATATTCATTCTATTCATCGGCACATGGAACATTCTCCAAGACAGACAATATGATAGACCACAATACAATTCTCAACAAATTTAAGTAAATCAAAATTATATCAAGTACTCTCTCAAACCACATTGGAATAAAATTGAAAATCAACTCTAAAATGAACCCTCAAAACCATGCAAATACATGGAAATTAAATAACCTGCTTCTGAATGATCATTGAGACAACAATGAAATAAAATTGGAAATTAAAAATCTTTTTGAACTGAATGACAATAGTGACATGACCTATCAAAACCTCTGGGATACAGCAAAAGTGGTGCCAAATGGAAAGTTCATAGCATTAAATGCCTACATCAAAAAGTTTGAAAGGGTACAAATAGACAATCTAAGGTAACATGTCAAGGAAGTAGAGAAACAAGAACAAATCACACTGAAACACGGCAGAGGAAAAGAAGTAACAAAATCAGAGCAGAACTAAATGAAATTGAAATAAAAAACACACAATACAATAGATAAATGAAACAGAAAGCTAGTTCTTTAAAAAGATAAATAAAAATGATAGACCGTTAGTGAGATTAACTAAAAAGAGAAGCAAGAAGATCCAAAAAACTCAATTAGAAACAAAACAGGAGATATTAGAACTGATACCACAGACATACAAAAGAGCATTCTAGGCTATTATGAACAACTTTACGCACATAAAATAGAAAACCAAGAGTAGATGGATAAATTCCTGGAAATATACAATCCTCCTACATTAAACAAGGAAAAATAGAAACTCTGAACAGACCAATAACAAGCAGTGAGATTGAAATGGTAATTAAAAAGTTACCAACAAAAAAAGTCCAGGACCAGTCAGATTCATGGCTGAATTCTATCAGACATTCAAGTAAGAATTGGTACCAATCCTATTGACACTATTTCACAAGACAGAGAAGGAGACAATCCTCCCTAAGTCATTCTATGAAGCCAGTATCTTTCTAATACTAAAACCAAAAGGGGACATAACAAAAAAAAGAATATTACAGACCAATACACAGACCGGGTGAACATATATGCATCAGACCCTTATGAACATGATCTAGGAGGGTTGTATATTTTCAGGAAAGTATCTATCTCCTCTTGGTTTTCTAGTTGAACAAAGTTGTTCATAGAAGCCTAGAATGATCTTTTGTATGCCTGTGGTACCAGTTGTAATATCTCCTGTTGCATTTCTAATTGAGCCTGTTTGGATCTTCTTGCTTCTCTTCTTGGTTAATCTCACTAATGTTTACCATTTTTATTTACCTTTTAAAATAACTAGTTTTTGTTTCATTTTTCTATTGTATTGTGTGTTTTTTGTTTCAATTTCATTTAGTTCTGCTCAGATCTTTGTTATTTCTTTTTTTCTGCTGTACTACAGACCCTGATGAACATATATGCAAAAATCTTCAACAAAATATTGTCTAACAGAATTCAACAGCATATCAAAAAGATATTCCACCATGATCAAGTAGGTTTCATACCAGGGATGTTTAACATCCACAAGTCAATAAATGTGGTACATCACATAAACAGAATTAAAAACAAAAATCACACGATTATCTCAATAGATGCAGTAAAAGTATTTCAACAAAATCCGGCATCCTTTTATGATTAAAACACTCATCAAAATCACCAAAGAAGGGGCATACTGTAAGGTAATAAACGCCATCTATGACAAACCCACAACCAACAGGGAAAAGTTAAAAGCATTTCCCCTGAGAACTGGAACAAGACAAGGATGCTTACTCTTATCACTTCTCTTCAAGTACTAGAAGTCCTAGTCAGAGCAGTCAGATGAGAGAAAGAAATAAAGGGCATCCAACTGGTAATGATGAAGTCAGATTGTTGCTGTTCGGTGATGACATGATCCTATACCTAGAAAATCCTAAAGACTCATGCAAAAAGCTCTTAGAACAGGTAAACGAATTAAGCAAAGTTTCAGGGTACAAAAATAATGTGCACAAATCAGTAGCTCTGCTATACACTAACAATGACCAAGCTGAAAATCAAATCAGGAAGTCAACCCCTTTACAATAGCTGCAAAAAAACCATCAACCAACCAACCAAACAAACAAAACTTAGGAATATATTTAACCAAGAAGGAGAAAAACTCCTACAAGGAAAACTACAAAACACTGCTGAAATACATTATAGACAACATAAACAAATGGAAACATATTCCATGCTCATGAATGGATTCAATCAATATTGTAAAAATGACCATACTGCCAAAAGCAATATACAAATTCAATGCAATTCTGATGGGTGCTGAAGAGTTGATGGGTGCAGCACACCAACATGGCACAAGTATACATATGTAACCAACCTGCATGTTATGCCCATGTACCCTAGAACTTAAAGTATAATAATAAAAAAATAAAAAAAAAAAAAAATAAAAATAAATACCACTATCATTCTTCACAAAACCAGAAAAAACATCCTAAAATTCATATGGAACCAAAAAAGAGCCTGCATAGCCAAAGCAAGACTAAGCAAAAGAATAATTCTGGAGGCATCACATTACCTGACTTCAACCATATTATAAGGCTATAGTCACCAAAACAGCATGGTACTGGTATAAAAGTAGGCACATAAACCAATGGAGCAGAATAGAGAACCCAGAAATAAAGCCAAATACAATCATGTGATCTTTGACAAAGCAAACAGAAATGTAAAGTGGGAAAAAGACACCCAATTCAACAAACTGTGCTGGGATAACTGGCAGGCCACATGTAGAAGAGTGAAACCAGCTCCTCATTTCTCACCTTATACAAAAGTCACCTCAAGATGGATCAAAGAAGGCCGGGCGCGGTGGCTCAAGCCTGTAATCCCAGCACTTTGGGAGGCCGAGACGGGCGGATCACGAGGTCAGGAGATCGAGACCATCCTGGCTGACA
Source organism: Theropithecus gelada (assembly GCF_003255815.1). NCBI lineage: Eukaryota > Metazoa > Chordata > Mammalia > Primates > Cercopithecidae > Theropithecus > Theropithecus gelada. The sequence goes on from NC_037673.1 coordinate 19,530,757, forward strand.
CGGTGAAACCCCGTCTCTACTAAAAAATACAAAAAACTAGCCGGGCGAAGTGGCGGGCGCCTGTGGTCCCAGCTACTCGGGAGGCTGAGGCAGGAGAATGGCGTGAACCCGGGAGGCGGAGCTTGCAGTGAGCCGAGATCCGGCCACCGCACTCCAGCCTGGGCGACAGAGCCAGACTCAGTCTCAAAAAAAAAAAAAAAAAAAAAAAAAAAAGATGGATCAAAGAGTTAAATCTAAAACCTGAAACCATAAAAACTTCTAGAAGATAACATTGGAAAAATCCTTCTAGAAATTGGCTTAGACAAAGATTTCATGACCAAGAATCCAAAAGCAAACACAACAAAAACAAAGATAAATAGATGGAACTTAATTAAAGTAAATAGTTTCTGCACAGTAAAAGAAATAATCAGTAAACAGACAACCCATAGAGTAGGTGAAAATCTTCATAATCTATACATCCTATAAAGGACTAATATCCACAATCTACAAGGAACTTAAATCATCAAGAAAAAACAAACACACAATCCCATCAAAAAGTGGGCTAAGGACATGAATAGACAATTCTCAAAATAAGATATTCCATTGGCCAATAAACATATGAAAAAAATGCAACATCACAAGTTATCAGGGAAATGCAAATCAAAATCACAGTGTGATACCACCTCACTCCTGCCAGAATGGCCATAATCAAAACATCAAAAAATAATAGATGTTGGCATGGATGTGGTGAAAAGGGAACACTTTTACATTGTTGGTGGGGGTACAAACTAGTACAACCACTATGGAAAACAGTGTGGAGATTCCTCACAGAACTAAAAGGATATCTACTGCTTGAAACAGCAATCCCACTCCTGGGCATCTACCCATAGGAAAAGAAGTCATTATACAAAAAAGATACCTGCACAGGTATGTTTACAGCAGCACAATTCGTAATTGCAAAAATATGGAACCAGCCCAAATGCCCATCAATGAATGTATGGATAAAGAAAATGTGGTATACATATACCATGGAATACCAGTCAGCCATAAAAATGAATGAAATAATGGCATTTGCAGCAGCCTGGATGGAATTGGAAACTATTATTCTAAGTTCAATAACTCAGGAATGGAAAACCAAACATTGTCTTTTGTCACTCATAAGTGGGAGCTAAGCTATGAGGATGCAAAGGCACAAGAATGATACAAAGGACTTTGGGGACTTGGGGGAAAGGGTGTGAGGGTGAAGGATAAACACTACACATTGGGTTCAGTGTATACTGCTCAGCTGATGGGTGCACCAAAATATTAAAAATCACCACTAAATAAAATATTCATGTAACCAAACACCACCTGTTCCCAAAAAACATATTGAATTTTTTAAAATAGGCCAAAACAGAAAAAAAAGTAGTTGTATGACTGAATGTATCATAAAGTTTTGCCTGTGGGGAAAAAAAATCATTTTATATGAGATAATATCTTTAGCTATATGCTTTCGGACCATTCAGCCTTCAAAGTCTACAGTCATGTTCATCTGTGAAAGAATAGAGTTGTCTAGTCATCTTTATGTCCCCTTGAGTTCTCAAGCATCATGTGTTTATGACATTGAACAATAAAAGCATTAATCAATCTCAGTGTTCTAATATCAGCAATATGTAATGTGATACAATTTCAAAACACAGGTTATAGACAAAGACTTTTGATTTTAAGCAAGAGTTTGCTTTCTGTCTGTCTCTACTGGATTTGCATTAAATATCCATAATGGACTGTTTCCTTTGGATCAGAACACAATGGCTGAGTTTTGTTGATGATACATTGAGGATTGCCATGAAGAGAACATGGAAATAATTTTATATTATCATAACTAAATTTGGTCTATGAGAAAAAGTTATTGTATATTAGATACCTTTAACACGAACACATTTTAAAACATATTTACTGGTTATTTTTCATCTTTTGTTTCAAAAGTTGAAATCCTGCATTCAAACTCTTAATAATTTCTTTTCACTTTCCCTCTTGAACTTTGCCAAAAGACCTTACCATTATTCCAAAATCTCTCTCTTTTTTTGTTGTTATAACATCCAAAATAATTTGGTATTTCTAATCCAACTCATCACCAATTATGTGAAAATTTCAAAAGTAGAGAAGAAAGCAAACCAAAAACAAAAAGAAGTGAATGCTTCCAGTATATTCAGTGTACCATTATTTACGAATAAATTCACCTTACCAAGGTCACAATAAATCTCTGAATAGGCTGAGAAAATACTTTTAATACTTTGCATCCATTTCTTTAAAAGTATCCCTTATGTTTAAAATGTAAAAATATTTTTAAATCTGGCTAAGTTTCCAATGTGATCACAATACATTTGGGCTATGGTTTATTTTATAGATAGTGTCATCATAAGCATTTGAAATGATTACGCAAAATAATTATTTATTGCTTTAAAGTTATTATTCAAGGAAAACATTCAAATTCTCAACAAGAAGTAAATGTGTAGATAAATTCAGGTCATAAATCAAGATGCAAAGAAGGAAAGATGGGACATATACTCAGTCATGTAAATTCAGGTGCTAAAGCTTTTCATCATATGAGAAATGTTGATTCAGGGACTCCAACTTTTTTTTTTTAAATACTAAATCAAGTAATGTACATCTTTAACTACAATATTGAAAAACTATAAAATTAAGAGCAAGTTTATTACTACCATGCTAAAGTTAAAAAAAGACTTGCCAGTTTTTAGCGTCCCCTTTTCCAATGTGTGGAGTAAACCCATAAAACAGAAGGCCCCAGGTAGTGGCATTTGATTAATGGTTCTCTGAGCATTTATAATATACATTTGTTTCTAATTTTTGAAACTTGATTTTTGTAAATGTAGTCATTTTGTTAATATGTTTTCATTTTTTATTAGCTATAGTGTATAAGAGGGAGGATATTGGGTTACAAAAACAAAGTTTTCAGAGTAAAGCCAAATTGGATTTGCATTAAAATGTCATGTTATCACTCTGAAAACAGAATCAAGTTAGTTAATTTTTTGAACTTTAGTTTCTTCATCTATAGAATGGAATCAATAATACAGACAGTTTCAGTGTTGTAAAGCAGTTTATGGAATGATATATAAAGTCCATGGCCAACAGATAGGAGACAATGAATGGCAACTATTTAATAGTCACGTGTCATAAGGCCACATTTCCAAAAGCTCTCTAGATTCTTGTTCTCAACATGAGATTGCTCATCTCTCAGTAGCTAATCTGTGAAATTCCTGAATTCTATTTGTAATTTGTGAGCAAATGGTGTAGCCTGTTTAAATGAAAGATTTCACTGCTGGTAAACAGCCAGCCTCTAATTTTATTTTTTCAAAAAGGTGATGATTGGAGAAGAAGGTGCAGCAAGATATTGGTATAGAACCCTACAAAGATTGTCAACCCTGCAGGAACACTGAATTGAAGAACTCACAAAACACCTTCATAGGGACTAAAAATCAAGTGTCTGATCACAGTAGTTGGTATTTACATCATATTAATGAACAGGGCACAGAAGAGCACAGGAAAGACAACCTTGAATCGCTTACACAACCCCTCCTCATGCCCTGGTAGTGGCAGCAGAGCACAAAGAGAGAATCTGTGCACTTTGGGGAGGGAGAACACAATGATTACGAGACTTTGCATTGGAACTCAGTACCTCCCTGTGAGAGCAGAAAGCAAAAAGGGACAGAACACAGCCTGCACCTATGGAGTGAGGCTTGAGACCAGCACAGGCTAGAGAGAAATAATCCAACCCCGTGGGTGAAACCTGAGTTCTGGCTAGCCCCACCACTGTGCCCTAAAGCACTCTGGAGTCCTAAATGAACTTGAAAGGCAGTCTGGGCCAGAAGGACTGCAATTCCTGAGTAAGCCTTGGTGCTGTGCTGGACTTGGAGCCAGTGGACCTGGAGTGCAGACGACATAGTGAGAAGCCAGCTGGAGTGGTCAAGGGAGTGCTTCTGCTACCCCTCCCCCAACCCCAGGTAGTGCAACTTGCAGCTCTGGGAGAGATCCCTTCCTTCCACTTGAGTAGAAGTGAGGGAAGAGTAAAAAGGACTTCATCTTGCAACTTGGATACAAGTTCAGCCACAGTAGAATAAGGCAGCAGACAGAATCCTGAAGCCCTGGCTCTCAGACATTTCTAGACACACCTGGGCCAGAAGGGAACCTGCTGCCTTGAAGGGAAGAACCCAGTCCTGGTGGAATTCATCACCTCCTTACTAAAGCTCTCTTGGACCTTGAGTAAGCATAACTCTAGCCAGACACTACTCATCGTGGGCTTTTGGTGAGAATGAGACTCAGGTGTAACCCAGGGTATTCCCAGATATAGTTGCTATGGGGAGAGACGACTCCTGCTGAAGGGCAGGAAAGGGAGGTGTAATGGGTAATTTGTCTTGCGGCTTGGATACCAGCTTGACCACAGAGAGGTGGAGAACAAGCAGGCTCCTGGGGTGCCTGATTCCAGGTGCTGGGTAAAGGATAGCATTTCTAAACCCACGCTGGGCTAGAGTGGAGCTAACTGCCCTGAAGGGAGAGGTTCAGTCCAGGCAGTGTTCAGCAAAAGCTGACAAAAGAGCCCATGGGTCTTGAGTAAAGATGGGTGGTACCCAGGCAGTACATACCACAGCGGCAGAAATTCCTTCTGCTTGAGAAAAGAAGGAAGAGTGGGAAGAACTTTATCTTGTGGCTGGGGTGTCAGCTCAGCCACAGTAGAATAGAGCACTAAGTACATTCCTAAGGTTCTCGAATCCAGGCTGTGGCTTCTGGACAGCATTTCTAGACCTGCCTTGGGCTGCGGAACATGGGAGTTAGCATCACCGAAAGGAAGGACACAATCCTGGCTGGATTCACTGCTTGCTAACTGAAGAGCCCTGGGACTTAAGGCAATATTGGTAGTAGCCAGGCATTAGTAATCAGCGGCCTTGGGTGAGATCCAGTGATATGCTCATTTCATCTGACCCAGTGCAGTCTTGGCATTAGTGGCTACAGTGATGCTTATGTCACTCCTCTGCTGAGCTCTAGGCAGATCAACATGGACAGAGAAACTCCATTTGTTTAGAGGAATGTAAGAGAAGAGAACAAAAGTCTTTGCCTAGCAATACAGGGAATTATCTTAGATTTTACGCAAGACCACTACAGCAGTACTTCCACAATGCTCAGAGTCACAACATTACTGGGTTTGGGGTGCCCCCTAATGCAGATATGGCTGCAATGACCAAAGACTTAGATCACAACACTCAGTTAATCCCCTGTGAGTACTTGGAAGAGTCCCCAAGAATGACAGGCACAAACAAGCCCAGTCTGCAATAACTATAATAAATGACTCTACAATGGTGCTGGGAAAACTGCATATCCATACACAGATAATTGAAACCAGACACCCATCTCTAGCTATATACAAAAATCAATTCAAAATGTATTAAAACTTAAGTCTATGAACTCACCCTGTGAAACTCTGAAGAGAGTACACTGGGAAAACTCTCCTGGACACTCATCTGAACAAAGATTTCTTGAGTAATATGCCGCAAGCACAGTCAACCAAATAAACCATAGATAAATGGGATAACATCAAGTTAAAAAGCTTCTGCACATCAAAGAAAACAATCAACAATGGAAACTGACAACCCACAAAATGAAAGAAAATATTTTCAAATTACCCATATGTCCAGGGATTAATAACTGGAATATATAAGGAGCTCAAACAAATCTATACAAAAAACATCTAATAATCTGATTAAAAAATGAGCAAAAGATCTGAGTAGATATTTCTCAAAAGAAGACATACAAATAGCAAACAGACATATAAAAAGATGCTCAACATCATTGATCATCAGAGAAATGCCAATCAAAACTACAATGAGAAATCATCTCACCCCATTTAAAATGGCTTATATTAAAATGACAGGCAATAAAAAATGATGGCAAAGGATGTGGAGAAAATGGAACCCTCATATCCTGTTGGTGGGAATGTGAATTATTACAACCACTGTGGAGAACAGTTTGATAGTTTCCTAAAAGCTAAACGTAGAGCTACCTACCATCCAGAAATCCTGCTGCTATGTATGTATGAAAAAGAAAGTGTATTAGTCCATTTTTATGCTGCTGATAAAGACATACTTGAAACTGGGTAATTTATAAAGAAAAAGAGGTTTAATGAATTCACAGTTCCACGTGGCTGGGGAGGCCTCACAATCATGGTGGAAAGCAAATGGCACGTCTCACATGGCAGCAGACAAGAGACAATGAGAGCCAAGTGAAAGGGGAAACCCCTTGTAAAACCATCAGATCTTGTGAGACTTATTCACTACCATGAGAACACTATGGGGAAACCACCCCCACGATTCAATTATCTCCCACCAGATCCCTCCCACAACACGTGGGAATTATGGGAGCTATAATTCAAGATGAAATTTGGGTGGGGACACAGCCAAGCCATATCAGAAAGGAAATCAGTACACTGAAGAGATATCTGCACTCCCATATTCACTGCAGCACTATTCACAACAGCCAAGATTTGAAAGCAACCTAAGTGTCCATCAATAGATGAATGGATAAAGAAAATGTGGTACATACATACAATACAGTAATTCAGCCATAAAACAGAATAAGATCCTGTCGTTTGCAACATAGATAGAACTGCAGGACATTATGTTAAGTGAAATAAGCCAGGCACAGAACAGCATACTTCACATGTTCTTACTCATATGTGGGAGCTAAAAATTAGAACAATTGAACCCAAGGAGAGAAAGGGTAGAATAATGGTTGTCAGAGGCTAGGAAGGGTAGTGGTGGTGGGGTGGATAATTGGGGATGATGGTAAAAAATATAGTTAGAAGGAATAACAGCTAGTATTTCACAGCCTGACATGGTGATTACAATCAACAATAATTTATTTTACATTTTATATATACTTTATATTGCTGCAAGTTACACATCTTGTTTAGAGTTGAAACAGACAAAACCTAGGTATTGTATTCTCTATGAAATCTGAAGAGTCTTACTAATAAGTTATAAAAGTACAATGGTAAAATACAAAGACCGAAGTACAAAAGTACAATAGTAAAATACAAAAGACCGAAGTCAGGAAGCTTTTCACAAATGCTTGCAAAGCTCAAACTCCCTTTCATTACCAATTCTACAGACTTGGAGTTAATTGCATTTCAGGGCACACTGCAAAGTACATCTTTTCAGTGTGCTTTTCCTTAATTAGTGCAAACATTTGGTCCCTGAGAAAGGTGGAAGTATAAGGCTTGCTTTTGTTTTTATTAATGTTTTCTGTTTTTTAAATTCACTATTTGTACCCAGAGGCCCACGTGAATGACACATTTTTATTAAAATCAAGAATAAATATTATGTAAATTATGCCCCCAAACAGCAGCTATGGAGTCTAATTATTTTAAGGCAGCTTTAGCAGGATTCATTTTAGTTCTCTAACCAAAACAAAGCAGAAAGAATAATGCATATGCTAATAGATTTATGTCTCCCTTCTTAACATTTGGAAACTATGTACCAATCATCTTTGCATCCCAACAACCAGGAGAGTGCATGTTTCCTAGTAAGTGTTCACTCAAGTGCTCCCAATGATATAGGGTAATTACTGAGACAATTAATGACATCATATTTTAATTGATTGAAAGTACACATTGAAACATTCACATAACTATTCATGTATATGATTTGTATAGACATCTATCTCTGAAAAATAGCTTTTCAAAATTTCTTCCCATGAATACAATTAGTACTCCAGTTTTACTAATTTGCCATTTAGCTTGTTTTACTTTATGTCAGGTTTTCTCAACCTTAGCACTATTGACTTGGGGCCAGATAATTTCTGTGGGAGCTATCCTGTGTTTCAGAATGTTTAGTACCATTCCTGACTTCCACCCCTAGACGCCAGTAACACCCTACCTGCTATAAGCTGAATGCTTTTATCCCCCTCCTCCAAATTCATATAGTAAACCATAATCCACAATGTCATGGCATGTGGAGGTACAAATTTCTGGAGGTGATTATGAGGTCATGAGAATGGAACTGTCATGAATGGAACTGGTGCCCTTACAAGAAGAGCTTGGAGCTAGCTACCTCTTTCCAAGATGTGAGAAAACGAGACCTTGGCAGTCTGCAATCCAGAAGAGGTCCCTCACCACAACCCGACAATTCTGGCAACCTAATCTCAGACTCTCAGCCTCAAGAACTGTTAGAAATAAATTGCAGTTGTTTCTAAGTCATCAAGACTATGGTAATTCTTCTTAGCAGACAAACTGACTAAGAGAGAAAACAGGTGGGACATTCATTGTGTGATGTGTGCTCTCATAAAAAGAAACAGAATAGTTTGCTTTCTTTCTCTCTTTCTGCTCTTCACTATGTGAAAATGTAGGGAGAAGAGGGCTCTCTGCAAACCAGGAAGCAGACACTCACCAGATATGAGATAGGCTGGCCCTTTGATCTTGGACTTCCCAGCCTCTAGAGCTGTGAGAAATAAATGTATCTTGTTTATACCGCACAGTAGAAGGTAATTTGTTATAGCAGCCTAAAGTGACTAAGACACTATCCCAAGCTGTAGTAACTAGAAATGTCTCCAGACATTTTCTACTGTCCCTTGTAGGGGGGTGGATGTTGCCCCCATGTGGGAATCACAGTCCTATGTGGGAAGAGGTGTTTTCATATACGTTGGAACATATAGAATAATGCTAAAACATGTTTGTCCTCAACCTCAATTTCTTCCCTTTGACCTACATTTCACCACATATATTTTACCTTTCACATTATTTTAAATATTGTTATTGTTTATTTTGAAATGCAAATTTTCCTGTCATTGTTTTGGTTATAATTATCAAAGTTCCTCTCATTTCTCTCCCTTCTGGCATTGCTGCCAGGATTAATTTCAAAGACCGTACCGTTGCAGAAAGCCTCTTCATGATCTGTATCTAATCTATCTCTCCAATCTCATTACTTCCTATTCCCACAGGTAACCCAAGCTCCTCATGTACAACAAACTACAATTCTTTCTTTCATTCTTAATTTCTCTAATTTCTAATTGGATTATGAGTCTCAATTCAATTTTCCTCAGTTCATCGCCTCCAGAAAGTTTTGGAATACATTCTCCATGCACACCTCCCTCAGACCATTATTACTCTAAACACAGTGTGATGGTTAATTGTACATGTCAACTTGGCTGGGCTACGGGCCCAGATATTTCATTCTTCTTCCGTGGAGAATTATGCATGATATACAATGCACATTTTTTTCCAAGTCTATTTCTTCCCTGGAGTTCAAGATGCTGTGTGTGTGTGTGTCTGTGTGTGTATACACATGCATAATTCTTTATCTTGAGGGCTACTGCAATATTGCACGTTACAAGTGATTAAAACATAGTCTAAAAGTGATTGCTATAGTCACCCTACTGATCTATCAAACACTAGGTTCTATTTCTTCCATCTAAATGTATATATTTGTACCCACTGGATTGTACATTTTAAAACAGCCAGAAGATAATGATATGAATGTTCTCAGTGTAAAGAAACAATATATATATAAGGTGATGAATTTCACAACTACCCTGATTTGATTATATGAATTTGTCAAATTATCACATATATCTCCCAAAACGTACAACATTTTTGTATTAATAAAATATAAATTAAACATAAATGGTTGGACTTCCTGTTCTTTTAATTAAGAATTACAGAAATTATCATTAGCATCAAATTTAATTAAAAATATATTGTCAATGTTTATTTAATATTTTCACAGCAAACTTATATCATGAAGCATCTCTATTCCCAAAAGATATTGGGTACTTTTGGTAAAGAAAGTCTCATTTGTACAGATCTTTTATGGTGTTACCTTTTTTTTAAAAAACCTGAACAAATTATACTTACTGTTTGAGGTCAAAAGTATAACTAAAAACATGGCATTCTATGGGATGTTGAAGCAAAATGGACTTTCCTTTGGTTGAGCATGAAACATGTTAACTTAGATTTCTATTCCTTAGTTAGAGATTGATTCTGTAACTTGGTTTATGCATATTATTTTGCATAGTTTACCGACCCTCCCTCTTCAAGCATTATCTAGCTCTTGCTGTTAGTGTGACAGGATACCGTTTCTGCACTTGAAGATGGAGTAGGATTGTTGAATATACACATTTGTGCACAGAAAATTGTTTCATTACCTGCATGGGTGCTAGGGGGATTATTTTTAACTGAAACAGTCACACTTATGAAAAAGAAAATTCAGAGCTTTTACAAATATTCCATAGATACTGAGGAGACTATTCAGAATATTAGCTTTTGTTAAGTGAATGAAAAACAAGGACTTCATGGTGAAAAATAGAAAGATTATTAAGGATTTTAACCTTTCTAGAGACAGGATTTCCATGCATATAAACACAGGATATCTAAGAAGTTTTATACATGTACACAGCCTTTCTGATTTTGTTATAAATGAGGCACACAAAAAAATCTCTTTGGATGATGCAGAAAAAGCTCTAATTATCTCTCCAGCATGATGTACTAAAATAATACAAATATTATTCAGTGATCACTTATTATATGCTGGGCAATGAGTTAAGTCCTTTATTTTAATCTAACTGAATAGTATCAACATATTTATGTAGCATTATTATTCTTTGTTCCCATATTTGGAACTTGACATTCCACATGGTTGAATGACTGTAAAAGATCACTCTGATGGTAAGTAGTCACAATAGAGTTCCCACACCGATTTTCCTGTATTCAGAGTGTTTTGCATCTTATACTGTCTTTGACAAGTTAGCACTTATTGAGTGACTACTAGGTGCAGGCCGCTTTGCTGGGTGCTTTATGCACATTGCTTCATGCATCCTCACAACAGCTCTGAGACACAGACATTATTTTTCTACTTTTACATACAAAGAGAAAGCCACACAGCTAGGCTGACCAAAGGAACCAGAGTCAGTGAGAGATGAGTATTATCCCCAGATCATCCCATTTTGTGCTATATCTACACTTCCTATTATTAAGGGACCAATAGATTCTCCAGTTTGTGATTAAATAGCTCTACAACAATTTTCTCAATCAATTACACTCACATCCATTAAGTCAAATGGAAAAATTAACGTGTGGCCAATAAGATATTCATGGAGATAGCAAAATATGTTCTTAATGTGACAAAAATCCATCTGCTAAGCTACTCAGATAAAAATCAATTAATACTATAATTTAAGTACATTCGCAGAAAACAACGTAGAAATAAAGCCTTTTAACTGTAATTTTATTAATGTTTAATTACTATGAGAGGCAATAAAAATCTTTATATGTCTAAACGATTGAAGCATGCCATACCTTACTAAGCTATTAGCACTGTCAGGATCTTGTGCCAAAACTGTACCAACGACGGTCCCGATCTTGGCATTTTCATAGACTTCCATGACGTAGGAGGGCATGGAAAAGAGTGGTGGTTCATCTACATCCCCAACAATGATCTTCAGCATGGTAGCATCTTTAAAAGGACCCAGGTGAGAAAAGCGAAAATCAAGATGTGTATTTGCTCCTTCTATGTTGAGGGTATATGACTTCTTTTTCTCATAGTTCAGTGGCTGTGGGGAAAAAATAAGATTTCCAGTATTATGACTTTCATTACTTTTCAAATACACATTATATTTTTTCCTTTTTAGAATAAAAGAATTGAGATAGAGATAAGTCATCCTAGCTTTGTTCTAAAACAGATTATGAAGATTATTTTAATAATAACATCTAAGGCATAAATGGAACCTCAGCATTTTGTATTTAGTGCAATAATATGTATTTGGTATTATGGACCTATCAATAGGAAGAATACAAACTCAGATTCAGGAGTGTGTGAGGACTGCTAGGTAATGTTTTCAAGAGGAATTCCTTCTTCACATAAGAACTAAACATTTGGAAAGTGTTTAGCATGATGGATAAAAAAGGCTGTGTGAACCCAAGATGAACAGATGTCGTTTTAAAAGTTAAAAGTTCCCATGGTGAGGCGAGTGAAGGTGATTCAGAGACCAGTGTTCCATTTAAACTGGGTGAAGTGTCCACTGATGCTGCTCTTCCTGTGACAAGCAGCAGAATAGAGAATTTTCATTTCTATTTAGGCCACTGATTTTGTACAAGCCTGCTTCAATCTCAAAGTTTCTTTTTCTGGCAGGAACAGAATGGTCATTCCCTGTGGAGAAATTCAGGCATTGTCCTTTACATTAAGGGTCAATATCATAGTCAATTTAGGTTGCTATAACAGAATACCATACACTGGGTGGCTTACGCAACATGTATTTCTCACACTTCTGAAGACTGGGAAGTCTAACATTAATGTTTCTTTCAGAGCTGGTATCTGGCAGGCATCCTCTTTCAGGTTTGCAGACAGCCTCTTACTCGCTGTATCCTCACACAACAGAGAAACCATCTCTCCCTTGTCTCTTCTTACAAAGACACAAATCCCATTCATGAAGGTTTCACTCTAATTACCTAATTATGTCCCAAAGATCTCACCTCCAAATACCATCATATCACACTGGGGATTAGATTTCAACGTGTGAATTTTGAAGGAAGAAACATCCCTTCAGTTCATAGCAACCAAGCAAAAGCTAACTAGAAAGAGGATCCTTATCAGGATCCCGTAAACAGAATGCTCAGTACTATAATACTTATAATAAGTTCCCCAATGTTTCCGAATTGCCTTGGAAAATTGGCCTTCTCAGGGGTTGGAGATTACACAAGAGGCAAAATATCATTTCATTTCCAAACCATATATTAAGAACCTAGAAAACTAGGATCACAGGGACATTGATGAGGATAAGCCACTACAGTATTCTACCAGTTTCCAAAATATATGTATCTTTATATCTTAAAAATTCAAATTCTCAGAAGTTGATCATATATACAATACACATGCATTGATATATGACACAAACATTATGATTTTCAGGTTACATATTTCTCAAGGAGTATTTGCTTCTGAAGTTTACAACCTATCAAATGGAAGCCATTTTTTCCCTAAGGTATCCACACTAGAAATAAATTGACAAAATAACTAATACCTATCTTGTCTGAGGAACTGCATACTCTTCTTTTCTGTTTGTTTGTTTGTTTGTTTGTTTGAGACAGTCTCACACTATCACCCAGGCTGGAGTGCAGGGGCGAGATCTAGGCTCACTGCAAGTTCCACCTCCTGGGTTCACGTCGTTCTCCTGCCTCAGCCTCCAGAGTAGCTGGGACTACAGGCACCTGCCACCACGCTCGGCTAATTTTTTGTATTTTTAGTAGAGACGGGGTTTCACCGTGTTAGCCAGGCTGGTCTCGATCTCCTGACCTCGTGATCCGCCCACCTCGACCTCCCAAAGTGCTGGAATTACAGGCATGAGCCACCGTGCCTGGCCGAGGAGTTGCATACTCTTAATTGGATCCACACATCAAACTTTTTCTTTCCTTGACTCCTTCCTCCTTTACATTAATAAGTGAGAATTTGTCCATGACAAATTTATCAATAAACCCCATCAAAATTTAAATAACTCGTCCTATAAATGGTACATACTTGCTGCCTATCAGCAACTGGGTGGACAAAAATGGTCCCTCTTGGCTTATAGGAGCTGGGCAGTCAGAATCGTGCATCCTGCTTATGGAAATATGAATACCTGGCGGGTTTACTGTTAGTTTTAGATTAATGTTTACAGTTTTTGCAGTTAACCTGCTGCACGTGGTAGGCTTTGTGATGTCTAAGGTTCTTCTCATTGAATATGGGTATTTAAGACTTTCAAACTAAAAATCAGAGTTACATACTTTTCTAGGAATGCTTAGCATTGCTTTCTCACAGTAACACTGGATTTTAAAACAATCACCTCCACTTACTTATTATTGTAGACTTTTACATCTTTCGGACTTTTCAATGAAATTTGTGGAGGGATTTGGGCCACCTCTAGTCGTATCTGATATTATTATCAAGCTCTGCAACCAAGATGACACACATCTCTTATTCCATTTCTTAGCAGATCCCCTGGCAAGTTAGGTGTTGTTTGCCTCAATACTAACCTACCGACTGCTACGGTGCAGGCTGTTGCTGCGGACATGTGGTTTCATGTTGATGATCATCTAATATACATTTTACTACTCCAGGGCGGGGGTATTCATTTTGAGGGACTTGTTTGCCAGAACTGACAGATGGATGGATGGAAACCATGCGGAGCCATGAAGAAATGAGTAGATTATTTTAGGTTGGGACAGGAGTTTAGAAGCAAGTGAATTAATGCAACTGGAAATATTTTAACAACCTCATTTGTGAAGAAAAGCTGGTGAGGTTGTATTGCTGGTACCGGGAAACTGGGAGAAAATTATACTCATGTATTTATGCCTGGATATTTTAGAGTTATACATGCAATATAAATTATTTTATTATTTGGTTTTATCCAGCAAAAATGGTATTTATAGTATTAGTATTATAATTATTATTTTTCTATTACTGCAACTCTGGGAAAACTACTCAAGTACCCATCTTCCACACCTTTTAAATCGTTGTGTAAACTATTAAAGTTGTCTTCTGTGCTTTGCGAGTTAAAAAAAAAAAAAAAAAATCCCAGGCGAGGCACAGGGCCTCATGTCTGTAATCCCAGCACTTTGGGAGGCCGAGGTGGGCGGATCACGAGGTCAAGAGATCGAGACTATCCTGGCTAACACGGTGAAACCCCATCTCTACTAAAAATACAAAAATTAGCCGGCTGTGGTGGTGCACACTTGTAGTACCAACTACTCAGGAGGCTGAGGCAGGAGAATCACTTGAACCCAGGAGTCAGAGGCTGAGGTGAGCCGAGATCACGCCTCTGCACTCCAGCCTGGGTGACAGAGCTAGACAAAAAAACGAAACAAAACAAAACAATCATTGATGCTCATACTTAATGAGTGCTATTTTCAGTGTTGCTAAATTCAATCATTTAAACTACTGGATGCCCAATTAAATTTAAATTTAGGATAAACTGTAGGGTTTTTAGTATATTGTCAATTATCACAAGAAACACAGTTGTAGAAAAATTTATTGGTTATTTATTTAAAATTAGAATTTAAGTAGATGTCCTATATTTTATTTGACAATGCTCATTAGGATTCATTGATATTCCAACATTCACCATGGTGATGATGGTGGCTGGTATCAAACTCACTTGGTAGGGAAGAGAGAAACTACCAGCAAGTATAACTTGGGTACGTATTCGCAACTCCTGTCCTTTAAATTGTCTAAAAGTTAGCTTTTACTCATATGAAATTGTTGATATCAAAAATGTATGATGACATATACAAAAGATAATTTCATATGGTTCAGTCTAGCATAATTATTTGTCTACCCCTGAACTATCTGAGCATTCCTGGAATCATCCCCCTTGCAATGTGTTTTGTTTTACTGGAATGGCTTAGAATTGTCCTGTGGGTGCTGATAAATGAAGCTGCTTAATGTTGCTTAATATTGTATTGGCTTATTATTTTCTGTTAATCCTACTATATTAGTTTTGTAGGGATGACATAACAAATTGCCACAAACAAGTTGGGTTATGACAACAGACATTCCCTTGAAGTTCTGAAGTCACTAAGTCAGAAATATGGGAGAACCACACTCTCATGGAGCTCTAGAGAATCGATTCCTCACTTTTTTCAGTTTTTGTGGCTGCCCTAGCATGCCCCGGAAGAAAGATACCCCTACATGATTGGACACTCAATTTATATTGTAATTCAACCACTTGCAGGATGAAACTCCAGGTTTGGTGTCCAGAAATCATAACTTTGCAGTTATAGGTGATAAAGATTTCTTTCTGAGGAAACATAAAAGACTTCGGGTACTTTACGCACAACATAGGGGCAGGGGCAAGCAGAGCTACAGACTCAGAGAGCAAAGTATTGAGCCGTGCAAGAATTAACTTGAAATGGATTAAAGACAACGTAAAACCTAAAATGATCAATCTCCTAGAAGAAGACATTGAGGGGTAACTTTCATGACATTGTTCTAGGCTGAGATTACTTGTCTATAAGTCAAAAAAATAGGCAAAGTAAGCAAAAATAGACAAGTGAGAATGCGTCAAACTAAAGAGTTTCTTCATAGCAAAGAAACCAAGTAACAGAGTGAAGAGTAATACACGATTTGAAGAAAATATTTGAAAATTGTACATCGGATAAGGGCCAATATCCAAAATAACGATTGAATTCAAACTACTCAATAAAAAAAAAAAAATACAAATCACTCTATTCTAAAAATGGGCAAAGCACTTAAAGGATATTTCTCAAAAGATGACATACAACTGGGCCACGTATATATGAAAAATTCCTCAACATCTTTAAACCTCAGAGAAGTACAAATTAAAACCACAGTGAAATATCATCTCATGCCTTTTACAGTGGCTATCATCAAAAACATGAACGATAACAAGTATTGGCAAGGATGTGGAGAAAAGGAAACACAGTATTTGTGGTGTTGTAAATTAGTACCGCCATTTTGGAAAAAAAGTTGAAGGTTCCTCAAAAAACCGAAAGTAGAATTCCCATAGGATCCAGCAATCCCCCGACTGGGTATATAGCCAAAGAAATTGACATCAGTATCCCAAAGACATGGCTACACCTTTACATTAATTGCAGCATTACTCGCATTAGAGAAGATATGGAAAAAAAAAAAAAGTATTCATCAACGGATAAAAGGATTTTTAAAAATTGTGGTGTAGATACACAGTGGAATGCTATTTAGTCTGTTATTTAAAAAAAAAAATCTGTCATTTTTAATAACATGTGTGAATATTTATTGAAATAAGCCAGACATAGACAGACAAATACCGTATGATCTTAGTTACATATGGAATCTAAAAGTCAAACTCATTTAAGTAGAAAGTAGAATGGTGGTTACCAGAGGCTGGGAATAGAGAGGTGAGTAGGAAAAGGGGAGACATTGGTTAATGGGTACAATGTTACAGTTAGGTAGGAGGAATCCGTTCTGGTGTTCCATATACAGCACAGTGATTATAGGTAACAATAATGCATTGTACCTTTCAAAACTTCTAAAAGAATTTTAAATGTTCTCATCACAAGTAAGTGATAAATATTTGAAGTAAAAGATAGGTACCAATTACATTGTACATAATAAATATAATTAATATTTGCCAATTAAATATTAAATAAAACTTATGAAAAAAAGAAACCTAATGGAATTTTCCATGCTGTGTTTTAAACATATTTGGAACTTGTTACTTTTTTATTTCTTCCATTTTTCCCCTTGTTGGAATGTCAGTGTCTATCACAGTTATGTTATGCCTCTCCTACCATTGTATTTTAGATAAGGATAATTTGTTTTCTAATTTCACAGGTCCACAGATGAAGATTTTTGTCCCAGGATTCAAACTATCTAGAGTTTCACTCACACCTGATTAAGATAATGAGATTTAGACTGAGATGATGACTTTAGAAATGTTGACCTGATGATAAGTAGATAAGGTTTTGGACTTAGAATTGATTTTGCTA
Source organism: Theropithecus gelada (assembly GCF_003255815.1). Taxonomy (NCBI): domain Eukaryota; kingdom Metazoa; phylum Chordata; class Mammalia; order Primates; family Cercopithecidae; genus Theropithecus; species Theropithecus gelada. The sequence continues at coordinate 19,548,236 of NC_037673.1, forward strand.
TAGATTGATATTTTAGGGATGTTGGGATGGGGTAAATACTACTCTACACATGGCAAGGACATGGCTTTTGTAGAGACTGGCTATAGCGGCCTAATGGCAACCCTGCAACAAATACGAATATGAAAAATCATGCAATTAACTTACATAGTAAACTATAACAAGAGGTGATAATCGTCAATTATTTACGTAGGTGTTAAATTTAGATTATAAGAGTGGCCATGGGAGATTTGGCAGATAAACTGTGATGAGGTCATATGACCACAGAGGCAGAGAGAGAAGTCATGTGGCCATGAGCTGAGGAGCAACTGGAGCCTTCAGAAGCTGGAAGAGGCGAGGAATGGACAGGTCCTTAAAGTTTACCAAGGAAAGAGGAAGTGCAGTCCAACCGACTCCTGATTCCAGACTTCTGTCCTGCAGGCCTGTGAGACAGCACACTGGTTTCTCAAGTTGCTTAGTTTATGGTCATTTGTAAGAGCATTCCTAGGAAAGGAATGTAAATTTGTCTGCTTTATATAGAAACATAGTTGAAATTTTCTTTCTTTTCTGTGTGTTGAAAGCTTTAAATAGCATTGCAGTTATGTGCCCTTTCAGGTTTGATAGAATTCCTTAGTGAATTATTGAGTCTGATATATTTAGGGAAAATTCACAAGCTTCTCATTTTCTTATTCAGAAATCAGTTTATGTGTGTTTTCTGTTTCTTTGAAGTTGCTTTTAGCAATCTTCCCTCAAAATCCTTCAGATTAAATTTATTTGTGTAGAATTAAGAAAATAGTGTTATAATGTTTTCAAGCTGCTTATTTTCTATGTCTTTTCATGTATCTTAATAAGATTAAGATTAGTTTATGTTTATTTTTTAAACTTACCTTCCAGAAAATCAGGTTTGAATCTATATTTTTGTTTACTAGTCTTTATTCATTTTCTTCTTTTATTCTCCGTTATTAGTTACATATTTAATTCATCTAACATTATTCTTTTTTCGTCTATGTCTTTGATATGTTTGGAATTACAAGTATACTTTCAGAAGCACTTAATTTGTATCCCATAATTTCCATATATGTTCTTTCTTATTATAGTTATTTTTTCCTAGAAATTCTGCCATTTGTTGTGCTTTTCTTTTCTGTGATTTGAGAATTCCTGAAGTAGAAGGTTGTCATTGTTGCAGTTAATACATTTTCAGATTAAGGTCATTTTTTGTTTTCTGATGTTCTTCACTAATTTTTAATTGTATTTGGTCTATGACTTTAGTTGTCTTTAGCATTATATCTGTACTATTTTACTTTGAGTCCTTTAATGAGATAGTCTTGAAGACTAATATGTAGTCAGTTTTACTAAATATTCTATAGGCACTTGAATTAAATGATACAGCATCAGAATGCAGAGAATGATTTATTAAATATATCAATATATCAACCTCCTTATTAATTACATAATTCAATTATTCACATTTTCAAATACTTTATCTATCATGGACTGAAATTTGTGAGCTATAACCCTTTACCATTCTGTTTATAGACATAGCTCTTTGTATATATTGTGATTTCTTTGTGAATGTTGGTGAGTAACGTGCAACAGAGAGATTCATACTCACAGTGAATGGCTCACTTTAGGATTGTAAAGTGTTTTTCTGTTCCTTCTTTTTATTATTTCAGTTTGGATCCTATCATTGTGGGCACTGAAATCATATATCTTAGTTTCCTTTTTATGTATGTGGATTTTTATTATAATCTTATTTTTTTGTTTGTTTTAGTTACATCTGGTTTCCTTGTGTGAAGTTCTATTTCTGTTTATATATTTTTCTAGTGACTATCTCCATTCTTATAAATTTAGCTAATACTGTGTTATCATCATACAATAAATAGCAATTAAAATAAAATAGACTGTTTCCATCTCCTCCCATTTCTCTTAAATATTTGTAATTTTTAATTTTTGTTTACTTTTGTGCTCTTGGTAATGCTTACAGATCTCATATTTGACTTTTAGCTCGGACTTATACTTTTTCATTCTTAGTTATTACTAATAAAACTTTTTTTTAGCTTATAATTTTATTTTCTTAGGAAAAGAGATATTGTTTGTACACTTTTCAAGGCCTATGTTTACATTCTGATCAATTACCCTGATCCTGATGTTAAACACAGTCAGGGTTTTGCCTGTCATTTCCCATTAGTACTCACAAGTATTTCTTGGAAAGATACATTACTTCCCAAGAAAATATCCTTCATTCCACTCCCCCGCAAGAAATATAATTATTTATTGTTTCTAAATACAGAATTTTATATTGATACCAATTAAAGGTGCTAACTAATATTTAGGTAGATTATTCCATGTGGTCAGAATATTTTTTTAGTTTCATTTTATTTTTAATGACACAATAATTATACATATTTATGAGGTATAGGATATGAATATAAACTATCGACATATGTATACAATGTGTGATAATCAAACTAAGGTAATTAGCATATTGTAATGTTCAAGGTTTTTTGGTTGTAATCTCCATACTTGAAAGACAATGTGGGTGGATATAAAACCTTTGGCTGAATTTATTTTCTTGAGTATCCAAAGTCCACAGATGTTTAAAAATAATTTCCCATGCAAATATTTCACTGACCGCTTCCCATCTTTGAAAAGTTGGTTCTTTTTAATCTCTAAATTCATAACAATTTAAGCAAACCTATATTATTAACAGTTAGTATGGGCTGACATCTTGTATTATAACAATATATCATGTCTACTCAGTTTTCCCTAAGAGAAAGAATATTATCTAGTTCATTTCATAGTTCATGTATCTAAAATAATTCCTAGCACATGGAATTTGATTAATAGCTCTTTCTCCATCTCAAATACAGCTGTTTTCAGAGTACAAAAAGGTACTATTACATGGTTTAGATTTGATGGATAAAAATTTTAATATTATTTTTGAAATATAATAACACTGACCTATGCCCTAAACAATTAACATATATTAATTTATTTAATCTTCACAACACCTCTGTGAGGTGTAATTGTTCCCATCTACAAATGAGGAAACTAAGGCATAGGAAAGTTAAGAAACTCCTTATGGAAAATAGTCTGTAAGTGATATATCTGGGATTTAAACTCAGGGAGAAAAAGTGTATAAGTTGTGTCCTTAACCACTGTGCTATCCTGGTGGATATCTAAATAGCGAATAAGTAGTGTAATACAATGTTTCATTTTGATTATAAAGATAAACAAAATGTTTAGTGGAATATAATATCCTCACCATTTAAAGATACCTTCATCATCATCTTTTCAAAGTATTTATTATTAAGTTAAAAATGAACTGAGAAGTTTACTAAATCTAACTCCTAGAACTCTGAGTACCTTTGCAATTTCTTTAATTCACAGATGGCATAAGCTAAGAAACTAAAATGCTGTTGATAAAATTGTTTATCTTCTCAGCCCTTGCTAGAAGTGTTTATTCTGGCATAATTTTTACTTCCCCAGGCAATTGGGCTTCTCTTACTTTTCTTTAGCTACTGCTCAATATCCTAATTTAACAGCTCACTATCAATGAGTTGACACTGATTTCCATTTTAAATTTTAGTTTCTTAATTTCATCCTGTAACTCCTACTAATTACTTTTACATATCATTGCTCTTTCTAACTTGTAAAGTAGTACTTTCTCCTCTAACATTAATCCATTTCATATTACTGTAGTTAGTTATCGTTTTCCCATCACTCATTTTCCAGCCAGATTTACATATTCAGGACTTCTTAATGGTTTCTCATTAATCACTTCTATTATTCCTTAAATCACCCTATTATATTCTTCTCTGGAACTATATAATGATTATAAGTACAAGGATATTGAAATACTGTTTAGCCAAGTTGCCGTATGAGTCAATTATTCTTCGAGTTCAGAGAAGTTCTAAAATTCTATTCTAAGCAATAAGAGAAGAGACTATTTATGACCTCTTCTTTTTACTCCTATACTTCTATACTACACCAGCATCCAGATTTTAGTTACAACAGCGAGTAGATAGGGTCAATATCAACATTTTCATACGTAAAATTGTCATTTTAATCATTAAATAAAATGGCCTAGACCGGGAATAGTGACTGACATTATTATTATCTTTTTGTTTTCAGGAAAAGTATTTAACTTATATTATGGTATTTTGTTAAAACACAGGAAAAATTGTATGAATTTAAGCACTGTTTCTCCAGCGAGGCTTTTGTATTATGATATGCTTTGTGGCCCTTGTCAGAGGTCTGGCCTGGATGATGGACAGTCTGTGGAAACCAGAGTATATGCATAACCTTTCTCATCATAAATTTCTCTATACAGAAGAAAGTAATTCTTATTCATTGTGTATAATTCTAAGGACATTGATACAAATAAATATTACATGTTTGCTTTCTGTCATTTGAACACTGGAAAAATAAATGTAAAGTTCTTTCATTTCAAATAGCTTAAGTATACATTATATTATATTGAAAGTATGCTTATTATTTATATATAATTATGCATAAGCTCATATGTGTGTATATGTATATCTATGTGTTTTTGTGCATATGTGTGCATGTGTGTATATATATCGCATAAATAAAATAATTAAATATATCCACACATATACAAACTTACCAACAGCCCATGCATCTATATAGCTTAATTTATCAAGATGTTTCCTCAGATCATTAGTTTCCAAATACTGCACTGAACTGCATTTTAGGAATCAATTAACTTTCAATGTAGTTTCAAACGATTTATTACTCTAGGCCTATCATTATGCCTATAGATGAACAGCATGAAAAACAATTTACCCAATAGCATTTCTGTGTCAAAGTCATCCGAAATATAGTAATAGATTTTACTGAATTGAAACTTGGATTCCTCTCTCTGTCGGCTGTGGCTGAAAAGAATAACTTTTCAGACTTTAGAACCTTATAAGAATATAAAGCAGAAACTTAGTTGAGTTTTTTTTTTTTGATAATGAAATCCCTAAGCAATGCTCATATTTTGTAAGCAGTTCATTAGAATTGGGAATCTATTGTTTCTTATTTACAGTGTGTGATCATGTGTTTGCCCGTGTGTGATTATTCACAATGGGTTGGGATGACTCATTTATTACTCTTTGTGTTCAAAGTCTAAAAATGTTAAAATCTGTTAGTAAACAACATTCGATCCTTATTCTGTTACTAAATGCAAGTCAAAGGAATGACAATGTAATCCTCAATAAACACAATCCACTAAAAGACGAGAAATATAGTATGTAGAATAAATCTAGCATGGTTGTAGCTGAACGTATTTCATGTTTTTATCTTATAATTTACTTAAACTTTTAAAAACAAACTTATAACTTTTAGTGTTTACTCTTAACAACCATCTCAAATCATGTGTTAAATACAAAGGGTTTAATAATCTTTTACCCATGGTGCGGTATGGAAATCTTAAAAATACATAGTACTTGGTTATGAACGTGTTTTATGTCTCCTATAGGCAGGGACAGACTTGTAGTACACATAGATACACACTCAGGAAAATTATCAGTACATTCACAGTAAATTAATTTTTGAAAAATCTTATCCTATCAGAAGCAACAACTTTAAGAGGAAAATAAAACTGATAGGTTTTCTACACTGAGAAATTATAGAAATGCATATTTTGATGAGTGAAACTGAAAAGATAATCCAAAATGTATTTATGACTGAAATATACCTGAAAATGTTGTACTATAAATACGATATTTAATGTAAACTTAAAAAAAATTCTTCTCTTGAAGAAGCAGGAAGAGGAAGTTGATTGCCAAGAAACATGAAGACAGTATGTACGTTGTGTTGTAATATACACGTGGTATTTCATTCTTAGTTTGCTTCCAGTTAAATCAAATAACATGAAATAAAGACGGCAGCAAAATCATCACATGGATTGCTCTGGAAGTATAATTAAAAACTGGTGCAAAAATAGGAAGAAAAGAAGACAAGGAAAAAGAAGCTATTGAGGTAGTATTATATAGTAATCACCATTGAGGTAGTAGTAATTATTAGCCAGACATAGCTTAGAGCACAATTTTCACCTCATTTCATGTTTTCTATAATCACCCTGTAAAGTACTTACATAAGAAAACTGAAGCTTCAAAGAGTTGAGATAACGTCATAGATCTCCTAAATGACAAGACCAAGACTTATATTTCATTTTACAGTAAGGTTATATCTTCAAACACCTTTTGTTGACTTGAAGGACAAGTTTAAAAATTTTTGGCTTAAGTTAATTTGCATTGTATTTACAGTTGAATTAATTAGAAGGAAATGACAAAACAACAGTATTTGCTGAAAATCAGAAAGCCAAATAGAACCAGAAACCTAAAGAAAACAATATTTGGATCCACTTCTGTAAAGTGTGCAAATAGGAGCCATATAAGAAGAGCCTTTGAGAAAGGCTGCTAAGGAGAAGCACATCCCTAGCTACAAGAGGTTTATGTCAGAGAAAAGAGAGTACATCCAATTGCATTCATCCTTATCTTTTTCCCCCTTTCCACCCAGCCAGGCTTCATTAAACAATGAATGAAAGTTATCAAAGTTTATTTACAATGTACCACACCATGCACCAGTGAATTCAACTTGGCAATTTTCTGATTCCTTCGAATGATATGGACAGGAACGTGCAGACAGTCCTGCTGGCGGATTTATACAGAAGTGCTGATTTCGATCTGTGAGGAGATTAGCTGTTCTGCCTAGCTGGCTAAAGTGAACTGCCTTAAAGATTAAATAAGGAACAGCTTTTTAAGAACTGTTTTATCTTTTTTTTTCTGCCATCTGAATGAGTATCTCTGGAAGGTTAAAATCCATTGAGGTACATAGGTTTTTCAAATTGCAATTATTTATGCCCTAAAACGTACAGCAAGGAAATAACTCTGAGACTGATAATCCTAATCAGAAGGATCAAAAAATTACATGAATGCAACATGTACGTACCTCAGAGGAAATCTAGACTACATTAAAAAATATGTTCAAGGGAGGCCAGGTGCAGTGGCTCACACCTGTAATCTCAGCAGTTTGGGAGGCGGAAGCTGGCAGATCATTTGGGCTCAGGAGTGAGAGACCAGCTTGGGCAACATGGTGAGGCACCATTTCTACTAAAAATACAAAAAAAAAAAAAAAAAAAAGAAAAGAAAAAGAAAAAGAAAAAAGAAAAAATAGCCAGGTGTGGTGGTGCTCACCTGTGGTCCCAGCTACCAGGGAGACTGAAGTGGAAAAACCACTTTGGCACTAGGGATGGAGGTGGTGGCACTGAGTTCAGATCACACTGCACTGCACTCCAGCCTGGGTGACAGAGCAAGACTCTATCTCCAAACAAACAAACAAAAAATTACATTCAAGGAAAAAAGTGAAAGACAATTTGAACTTATTAAATGTCAAGAATATTTTTGGTACATCATCACTTACCATTTACAGAATTGAAACAATTCTGATCTCAAAAATGGGCATTGTGTGTATATGTACCAAATAGAATGAACTATTAATATTAAATTAATTAAATATGTGCACACACATTAACATATATAATTTTACCTTTGTTTTTCAGACCTCTAATTAATTGTAGCCATGTAAGGTGGTAAGATATGCGCATTGTCCTTAATTCTACAACTGATAGTTATACTTCAGATTATGTGTGTAATCAAACCATCCACTGTTACTTTCACTTTTTGCAAATATGAAGTTGTTTTCTATTTTATAAAGACAATAGGACTTAATACACAGGAACGCCACCACTGCACCTACACACATCCTCGCTACATCATTGCAAACTTACCCGCAGTCATTTGCTTCTACCTCTTGTCCTATGGTAACCTCAGAGAAGGAGGCATACTATCCTAGGTTGTTTCTTTGCACTTGTGATTTGGATTCTATTGAGGCTCATCTCTATCCACAATGCATCTTTTACAATTACTTATCCTCTCTTCAGTATCCCTAGACTACATCAGTATCCTTGTTGTCTTGTCTGTATTGAGCTTTTTATCCCTGTGCATAGAAACACTCTTGTCTCCCAACTTAAAATTAAAACACTTATTTCATTATGTTCTTGTTTGTTTGTTTTATAATCTTTCTCCAACACAAAGGTATGAACCTTCTCCAAGAAGACAGTGTTTTTCTATTTTTTTCCTCCCATATTTTTGCTTCCCATTCTCTCTCCACCACATCACAGTTAGTTTCTCCCTCCATTGTATCAAAGAATAATCATATATCTTCCATCTGAATATATAACATGAGTATGTGTTCAGACTCTGAAGACAGATACTCCAGTTCAGTTTTCTGTCGACTTTCTACTTGGGCACTATTTTTAGCACTTTGTGATTCAGTTTCTTTAGCTATAAAGAGGGGATAATAACACCCTCTTTCTCAAAATGTCACAGTAAGAATTAAAAGGACAATTATGGGTATATTAACTCAATCAAGACATTTCAATGTGCTTAAAATCTGTCTTGATACAGAGGAAATATTCTAACAAATATTAGTTGCTGCTACTATTTTTTTCTTCTTAAAGGCATTTTATTTTATTTTTTTATTTCCAACTTTTATTTTAAGTTCGATGGCACATGTGCAGGATATAAAGGTTTGTTACATAGGTAAATATGTGCCATGGTGGTCTGCTGCACAGATCAACCATCACCTATGTATTAATCCCAGCATCCCTTATCTATACTTGCTGACCCTCTCCCTTCTCCCACCCCGACTCCTATAGGCCCCAGTGTGTGTTGTTCCCCTCATGCGTCCATGTATTGTCATCATTTAGCTCCCACTTATAAGTCAGAGCATGTCGTATTTGGTTTTCTGTTCCCGCATTAGTTTGCCTAAATAATGGCCTTCAGCTCTATCTATGTCCCCACAAAGGACACTAATCTAGTTCCTTTTCATTGTTGCATAGTATTGCATAGTATATATGTACCATATTATCTTCACCTAGTCTATCATTGATGGACATTTAGGTTGATTCCATGTCTTTACTATTGTGAAGAGTCCTGCAATAAACATAGATGTGTATGTGTCTTTATAATAGAATGAATTATATTCCTTTGGGTATATACCCAGTAATGGGATTGCTGGATCAAAAGGTATTGCTACCTCTAGGTCTTTGAGGAATTGCCACACTGTCTTCCTGAATAGTTGAACTAATTTACACTTCTACCAACAGTGTAAAAGCATTCCTTTTTCTACACAACCTCGTCAGCATCTGTTGTTTTTTGACTTTTTAATAAAAGCCATTCTGACCGCTGTAAGATGGTATCACATTGTGGTTTAGATTTGCATTTCTCTAATGATCAGTGATATTGAGCTTTTTTTTATGTTTGTTGGCTGCATAACTGTCATCTTTTGGGAAGTGTCTGTCTGTTCACGTCCTTTGCCCACTTTTTAATGAAGCTGTTTTATTTCTTAAAAATATATTTAAGATACTTATAGATGCTAGATATCAGAGCTTTGTCAGATGCATAGATTACACAAATCTTCTCCCATTCTGTAAGTTGTCTGTTTAACCTGTTGATAGTTTCAGAAGCTATTTAGTTTAATTACTAGGTTGGTTCAAAAGTAATTGTGATTTTGCTACTAAAAGCAATGTGAAAACCCGCAATTACTTTTGCACCAACCTAACAGACCTTCTTTGTCAGTGTTTGCTTTTGCTGCCGTTGCTTTAGGCCTCTTTGTCATGATATCTTTGCCTGTGCCTATGTCCTGAAAGGTATTGCCTAGGTTTTTCTTCTAGAATTTTTATAGTTTTGGGTTTTACATTTAAGTCTTTAATGCATATTGAATTGATTTTTGTATGTAGTATAAGGAAGGAGGTCAGTTTCAATTTTCTGCATATGGCTAGCCAGTTGTCCCAGCACAATTTATTAAATAGGGTATCCTTTCTCCATTGCTTGTTTTTGTCAGGTTTGTCAAAGATCAGATGGTGGTAGGTATGCAGTCTTTATGTCTGGGTTTTGTATTGTTCTCCATTGGTCTGTGTGTCTTTTTTTTTTTTTTTTTTTTTTGTACCAGTACCATGTTGTTTTGGTTACTGTAGCACTGTAATATAGTTTGAAGTCAGATAACATAATGCCTCCAGCTTTCTTTTTGCTTAGGATTGCCTTGGCTACTCAGGCTTTTTGGTTTCATATAAATTTTAAATTATTTTTTTCTAATTCTGTGAAGAATGTTAATGATAGTTTCATGGAAATAGCACTGAATCTATAGGTTGCTTTGGGCAGTATGGCCATTTTCATGGTATTGATTCTTCTTATCCATGAGCATGGAATGTTTTTCATTTGTTTTTGTCATCTCTGATTTCTTTGAGCAGTGGTTTGTAGTTCTTCTTGAATAGGTCCTTTGCTTCCCTTGTTAGCCATACTGCTAGGTATTTTACTCTTTTTGTGGTGATTGTGAATGAGAGTTCATTCATGATTTGTTTCAGACTTGCCTATTGTCGGTGTATAGGAATGCTAGTGATTTTGCATGTTGATGTTGTATCCTGAGACTTTGCTGAAGTTGCTTATCAGCTTAAGTAGCTTTTGGGCTGAGATGAGGAAGTTTCCTACATATAGGGTTATGTCATCTGCAAAAAAATAAAATTTGATTTCCTCTCTTCCTTTCTGAATACCTTTATTATTTTTTCTCTTGCTTGATTGCCCTGGCCAGAAGCTTTATAAGTGAAGGAGAAATAAAATCCTTTCCAGACAAACAAATGCTGAGTGAATTCATTACCACCATATCTGCCTTACAAGAGCTTCTGAAGGAAGTATTAAATATGGAAAGGAAAAATTGTTATCAGCCTAAAAAACACACTGAAATACACAGACCAGTGACACTATGAAGCAAACATATAAACAACTGTGCAAAATAACCAGCTAGCATCATGATAACTGGATCAAATACACTCATAACAATACTAACCTTAAATGTAAATAGGCTAAATGCCCCCATAAAAAGACACAGAGTGGCAAGCTGGACAAAGAGCCAAGACCCATTGGTATGCTGTTTTCAAAAGACCCATCTCATGTGCAAAGACACTCATAGGCTCATAAAGGGATGAAGACAAATTTACCAAGCAAATGGAAAACAGGAAAAAGCAGGGTTTGCAATCCTAGTTTCTGACAGAACAGACTTTAAACCAAAAAAGATCGAAAAAGACAAAAAGAAGAGCATTACATAATGGTAAAGGATTCAATTCAACAAGAAGTAACTACACTAAATATATATGGACTCAATACAGGAGCACCCAGATTCATACAGCAAGCTCTTACAGACCTTCAAGGAGACATAGACTCCCACACAATAATAGTGGGAGACTTAAAACCTCACTGACAATGTGAGACAGATCATCAAGACAGAAAAGTAATAAAGATATTTAGGACCTGAACTCAGTTCTGGCTCCAGAAGATAGCTATTTAGTAGATTCTGACAGTTATCTGCAGGACTCTCCACTCCAAAACAACAGAATATACGTTCTCCTCGTTGCCACGTGACGCTTACCCTAAAGTTGATCAAATACAACCTGCTAATGATAATCACCCAGTCAATCGTACTTCCTTTAGCCAAATCCAATTAATTTTTATAATCCAAAATTGTTTTAAATTTTGAGAACAGTTTACTTTTCTGATGACTAGCTATCTCCTGAACAGCATCCCTTGGGAATATTCAATGCCAACATTCTCTCCTATTATTTGAAGATTTCCTCCAAGATTATATTTCCTTCCTTTTCATGCTTGTTTCTTAAAATAAGTGTTCCCTAGTTGTCAGGATTAATATTTTAGAAAAAATTAATCCCGTTTACCTGAATTATTTTAAGTAAAGAAGCTACCCATAAAATGAAAGGCAGGCAATCCTCTTCTCACCTTTGTATCCACATTATCATCCATTAATTACTCTAATATTTATTGAATGCCAACTCTGTGTCAGAAAAAAATGCTAGATGTTGGGAATGCAGTGATAAGTTAACACACAGTCTTGGCATCATGTTGCTTAATTCAGCAATCAGAAATCTTGACATCAAATTAGATCTAGTCACTTCTTTCTTACATCTCTTCAATGGCTTTCCATTTAGCAAAATTAAACAAGGCCTTGTGTGGTCTTGTACCCACTGACCGCATTCCTTATTCCCTCTACTCTGGATTCAGTCACATTATTTTGATCCCTTAAATGTGCCATGTTTCACTCACCTCAGGCACCTGGTACATTTTCTGTCTTCCTGAAATAGTCATCCTTACAGTCTATACTTAACTCACCCCCAGGCTTCTTTCAATTCTCTCTTTAACTATTATGGAATACCAGAAAGAATTAAATATTCTAGATTTTTCCCCTGTAGCACTATATAACTCTTCTTCATAGAAAACATATTATTGATCCAGGAATGTATGTGATATTTGATTAATGTCTGTCCACGTCCACAGATTAGAAGCTGTGTGCATGTAGGGGCTGAGGTTCTGCCTTTGCTCCACACTTATCCTTTTTATTCTTTGCTTAGCTCATGTGGAACATAGCAACTGACACATTGAAGGAACTCAAAATAAATACATTTGTTAAGTAAAGATATGCAAATTGTCTCTTTTCATTATCACCTTGACCTATGTTTGACAATCTGAGAAAAAAAAATTTACAATGAGAAAATATTTTAGGTGAAGACATTGATATTTTATATATATCAGTGGTGACTGTTGTTCTCTAAGTGTTTAAAATCAAGTTATTCTTAGAACTTCTCCAAGGTAGTATTCAACAGACAAGTTAATATTCAATTTTAAATCAATATAAAATTATACTTACTAGAAGAATTAATGAGATATCATACAATCCAAATAGAAAAGTATATGTATACAAGTGGCTAATTAGATGGATAAATAGATAGATAGATAGACGACAGACTCACATCAACATCTACAGTAGGCACATTAGAATAAAGTATCTCAGCCTGTTTTCTAAATAGTTGTACTCTAGAATCACCTGGAGTACATTTTAAGATGGCAAATATCTCAGCCTCCTTGGCCATCCTCTCTGGCTATAAAATAATCACCATAGCCTTATTATGATGATGCTTTGATTCTTTGCATTTCATTGAAATTACTTTTATTTAATTCTTGACTATTATCATTGGGACATTTCAGGAAGATTAGAGACAAAACAAACAAAGATGGAGAGAAACATTGTTAGTGTAGTCTACATCAGATCTTCCCACCTTAGCAAAATATATTTTCTGAAGAAAAGATCTAAACAGTCGTCAAACAATAATTAAAATGTAATTATATCACAAAGTGACACTATTTTATCATTTTAATGGCCTGACAGCATGAATTATTCATACCTCTGCCAAATTTCCATTCAGGAAAAGATGAGTGAGTTGCCTGAATCACAAAAAGTATGTTCTTTTTACCTTCTTTAAAGAAAGGATTCCTTCTCTGGTCTCTTTGTCAGTGGAGATTGAGAATATCCCCATGCCATCACCATTTATGATGGAGTAGGTCATGTCAGCATTTGAGCCAGTATCGGCATCATTTGCCTTGATTTTCCCAACAGCTGAACCAACTTGAGCTGACTCAGGAACATATAGCTGATAATGTTCTGGAAGACATTTCATATTAAATATATTTAAATACAATGTTCATGAAATAATCTTACAAGAAAAAGACAAATATTTAGAGTACATATTCAAATGAACATTTTATGAGGTAATGCATCAAATGGGCTTTTTTAGATTTTAAAAGTAGACTATTCAGTAATTAAATACTAGATTTATATAAACTTTAAAAGGTATGTAAAACACTTTGCATGAAAAGATTTGTATATTTGAATATGAAATATTTTATTAGCTCTAAACCCTTAAACTACAGACAATTAGAGGAGAGGTCAAGTTTTCATTCTGATTCTGAACCAAAACTGAATTAGTCAAGTATTAGTGTAATCCCAATTTATACTTCCCTGCATTGTAACATGTGACGTTCAAATACAAAAGTCTGGAAACAAAAAGTGTGGAAATGTAGAATTCAACAGAAAAACAAGATAAAATGCATAGCCTATTTGTGAATATAGATAATTATTTTTATCAAGTATAGTGAGATATACAGTCATGTCAGAGAAAGTGAAAGTATTTATGTATTTCTTTAGCATAAATTCCCTATCAGCTTCTAAAAAGGATTTGAGGTGGCTTCATAATCAAGTTTTAAATAATATAAAGTTATTAAAATTTTTACAAATCGATTACAGAGTTGAAGTATGAGAAAGTAAATGTCTATGTAAAATTAAACAGCATTTGTGAATTAGCATTAATTTTGACAGCTAGTATTTTAGGTGAAGACACTGATATTTTATATATGCCAGTGGGGATTATTGTTCTCTAAGTGTTTAAAACCAATTTATTCTTAGAACTCTGCTGTGGTAGTATTCAACAGACAAGTTAATATTCAATTTTAAATCAATATAAAATTATAATTACTGGAAGAAGAATTAATGTGATTTCATGCAATCCAAATAGAAAAGTATATGTACACAAGTAGCTAGACAGATGGATAGATCGACAGATAGATAGATTAGATAGATAGCTAACAATTTTAAAGCACTGTTAATTTTATACTCTCATTGTCTAATAGGTACAAATATCATTTTTCCAAAGTTTGTCCTGATATTAAATGTCAAATGGAACCGTTTCTATAGTGCTTATATTAGGAAGCATAATGAACATGTTTTTAATAATTGTTTTATTCACAAGTTAAAAAAGCTTATTAGAGCAATTTATTATAGAAAATTCAAAACATTATAAATAACAGAAGCCCAGGAATCTTGAATTAAAATGTAATTTAATAAAATAATTTCTACAAGATTAAATTAATAGTGATTCAATGCTATACAAGGATATAGTTAGACTATATGGATAAGTGAATGCACAATCTCTACAAAAATAATTTCAGTAAGACAATCATTTGTCATTAGTGGTAGGATACTGAAAACAGAAGTCTAATCTAGTGAATGTTGAAAATATATTTTTGTTATTATTGTGATAAGAACACTTAATATGAGATCTATCCTATAAACAAATTTCTACACAACACAGCATTGCTATTCATAGAAACAGTGTTTTCCAGCAGATCTCTAGGACTTACTCATTTTGCATTATGATAATTTAATATTTGCTGATTAGCAACTCCTCATTCACCTTCCCTAGTCCCAGGTAACAACCACTCCATTCTTGATTGTATGAATTTTACTATTTTATATACCTCATCTAATTGAAATCATGCAGTACTATATTTGCCCTTCAGTGACTGGTTGATTTCATTCAGCCTACTGTCCTCAGTATTCATCCATGTTGTTGTATATTGCAAGATCTCTTTTTGTAAAGCTAAATACTATCCCATTGTATGACAAACCACATTTTTCTCTACATTCTCTGTCTATGGACATTTAGATTGTTTCCACATCTTAGCTATTGTGAATACTGCTGCAATACACATAGGAATGCTAACATTTATCTGTAATCCTGATTTCAATTTTTAAAATAAATACTTAGAAGTGTGGTCATTAGGTCATGCAGTAATTTTACTTTTAATTTTTGAGGGATCTTTATACTATATTCTGTAGATGCTACGCAAGTTCACATTTCTACCAACAGTGTGCAAGGGTTCAAAGGTCTTCACATCCTCAACAATACTTTTCTGTCATTGGCTTTTTTTCATAAATATCCATCCTGACAGGTATGAGGTGTTATCATACTGTAGTTTTGATTTGCATTTCCATGATGACTGGTGACATTGAGAATCTTTATACATACCTATTGTCCATTTGAATGTGTTCTTTAGAGAAACAGCTACTCAGGTCTTAGGCCCATTTTTTAATCAGGTTATTGATGATTTTTTTCCTTCCTTCTTCTTCTCCTTCTCCCTCTCCTCCTCCCTTTCTCTCTCACCTCCATCTCTCCCTCCCCTTCTTTACCCATTCCCCCTCTCCTTCTTCCTCCTCCTTCTCCTTTTCCTTCTTCTTCTCTTTCTTCTTCTCCTTCTTTCTTTTCATTATTGAGTTGTAGGAGTTTTATTTTGGAAATCAGCCTTTTAGCAGACATGGCTTGCAAATATTTTATTCCACTCCATAGGCTGCTTTTCACTCTGAAGATGGTTTCCTTTGCTGCGTTAAAAATTTATAACTTGATATAGTCCCATTTGTCTATTTTTGTTATTATTGCCTGGGATTTGTGGGTCATATCAGATTAAATATTATCAAGACTAATGTCATAAGGCTTTACCCCTATTTTTTTAAGAGTTGTGCAGTTTCAGATTTTATGTTTAACTTGTTAATCCAGTTTGAATTGGTGTTTGTGTATGATGTACAAAAAGAAGACATTTTCATTCTTCTGTATATAGATATTGAGTTTTCACTGCATTGGTTTTTTTTTTGTTTGTTTTGTTTTGTTTTTTGAGATGGGGTCTCGCACTCGCTGGAGTACAATGGTACATCTGGGCTCACTGCAACCTCCGCCGCTGGGTTCACACGATTCTCCTGCTTCAACCTCCCGAGTAGCTGTGATTACAGGCACACACCACCATACATGGCTAATTTTTTGTATTTTTAGTAGAGACAGGGTTTCACTATGTTGGCCGGACTGGTCTCGAACTCCTGACCTTGTGATCCTCCTGCCTCTGCCTTCCAAAGTGCTCCGATTACAGGCGTGAGCTACCTCGCCTGACCTGTTTTTAAAGAGACTATCCTTTTCCTACTGTGTATTCGTAGCAACCTTGTTGAAGATGATTTTACTACCTATGTCTGGATTTATTTAGAGACTACTCTGTTCCACGGGCCTACATATCTGTCTGTATGCCATTACCATACTATTTTAATTACTGCAGCATTTTAAAATATTTTGAAATCAGCAAGTGTGATGCCTCCAGCTTTGTTCTTCTTTTTCAACATTGTTTTGGTTCTTCAGGGCCTTTTTCTTTCCACATATATTTTAGAATTGTTCTTTGCTATCTCTGTAAAAAATGTCATTTGGATTTTGACAGGGATTTTACTGTACTTGTAGAGTTAAAATATAGTGTAGACATTTTATGAGAGTGCCACAGATAACATTACGCACAGAAAAAGTTAATGCTTTTGCATTAAGATCAGGAACAAAGCAAGGATGCCCACTCTTACCGCTTATTTTCAAAATAGTACTGAAAGACATAGCCAGAGCAATTAAGCATGTAAATAAAATAAAAGGGAACTAAATCAGAGTGAAATAAGTAAAACTGTCCTTGTTTGTAGATAATATAATATTACATATATAAAAAAATACAGGGTCCACAAAAAACAAAAATTGTTATAACTAATAAAAAAATTCAGTAATGTTGCAGACATAAAATCAACATAAAAATTAGTTGCATTTACACATACTAATAAAAATTTTTGAAAAAATTAAAAAAACAATCCCATTTATAATAGCATTGAAATGAATTCAATCTGTGTAAATAAACTAAGGAAGTGAAAGTCTCATGCACTGAAAACTATAAAACATGGATGAAAAATGTAAAAAGACAAAAGGAAGTGAAGGACTTACACACTGTAAACTAGAAAACATGGATGAAAAATATAAAAAGACAAATAAATTGAAAGACATTCAGTGTTCATGGTTTAAAATATTTATTTGAACCGGGTGCAGTGGCTCGAGACCAGTTGGAGACCAGCCTGACCAACATGGTGAAACCCCATCCCTACTAAAAATACAAAATTAGCTGGGTGTGTTGTTGCATGCCTGTAATTCCAGCTACTTGGGAGACTGAGGCAGGAGAATCGCTTGAACCTGGGAGGCAGAGGTTGCAGTGAGCCAAGGTTGTGCCACTGCACTCCAGCCTGGGTGACAGAGTGAGACTCAGTCTCAAAAAAGAAAAAAATTGATAAACTTCTAAAGACAAAATGTGTAATTTTAAATGTATATGTATAGATACTAAGGGTTGACACATGTGTTCACGTATGTGTTTGTGTTTATTCAATATTCAAGAAATATTTTTCTCAGTTCTCTTTCATAAGCATTGGAGAATACACCTGACATAAACTCACAGCAAAGTGAAGAAAACATTAGCTTTTAGTTTAATTAAACTAAATGTCCAAATAAAGTACTTTCAACCAACGTATCTTTTCCTGTGTAAAGCACCCTCTTCTTTTAGACAAATGATCCTTTGACCTTAACCATATGGTTTTATCAAGATCTACCATTACTAAAAGATCTATCTTCCTTGATTCTGTGAATTGACATGGAAGAGCATGAGACCCAAGCGTTTATAGGATCCCTTCTTCCTTCTCACAGTTGATTGGTGAAGGGTAAGCAGCTGTTTCAAACATCTCCCAGAAGAGCATATTTCTCAAAAATGTTGAACTGGAACTAGAAAATAACTTTCATCTCTTTTTAGTGGCACATCTATGAAATACTAAGAAAAGGCTTTTGCCAATGGTCATGTTTCCAAAATTCATGTTGAAAGCCCAAATCTAAAGGCATAAAGTCAGCATCAAAGAGAAGCCATGTGATTTGCACTGGCCTTGAAAATACCATGATGTTCCTGAAAAGTCACATCTATAATGGGACACTGTTTTGTTCAACAAAATATATAGACATATTACAAAATAAATTAGTACAAATTCTCTAAAATATTTTGAGACAGAGACTAGAAGGAGTTGATTTTTTTGGATGCTATGGTCTCCAAAGTCCAACTAAACCAGAATTACCCACAATTACATAAACCTTCAAAAACCTGTCAAGTAGTTAATACTGGGATGGTAACACTAGAAAACCAGAGATGTCTTAGTTAACAGAGATAAATAAATACATTACAGAATTACTATGATGATAGCATTATAAAAAAGGTTGTTTTTACAAAGCAGATTGAAAAAAACTATTCAAATGGGTCCCAAAAAACTCATGGCCCAGAAAACATTCAGGCTGAGTCTTAAAATATGAAACAGATTCCTGGTACAGGAAGATTATGTTTATGGGAAAAAAACCGTGATAATTCTTGATACATTTTAAGAATTGCAAGAATAGTAACTTCCCCATTCACTATGTCCCATTAAACAAAATGAAGTACATTCAGATTAATATTTTGCACACTCTCCATTGAGTTGATAATTATAATTTGTTCATTATGAGTCAACTTTTAGTAGGCAGCCTTCAAGGTGGCCCCATTTTTTTATGCCTCCTGCTGTTCATGTCCTTGAGTAATCATTTCCTCTTGTATGTTGGCTAGATATGAATGTTGGCTCACTTATGATGAAGTGAGTTCAGCAAAAGTAATCAGATGCCTCTTACAAGACTAGGTTACAAAAAGACTGTGGTTTCTATCACAGGAACACTTTCTCACTCCCTCTTGTATCACTGACAGTGTTGGCTATATATAGTGGCTCACTGATGATGGAATGAGTTCAGCAAAAGTAATAGGATGTCTCTTACAAGACTAAATTACAAAAGGAATGTGGCTTCTATCACGGGAACACTTTCTCACTCCCTCTCGTATCACTCTCTGGGGCAAGCTATCTGTCACGTTTTCTTGAAGCCCATAGAGCAAGTGACTGATGCCTGCCAATAGCCATGTGAGTAAGCTGGAAGCAGAAACCAGCTCCACTTCCACTGAGGTAAGCCTTTGGGCAAGACCTCAGCCCCTGCTGACTTCTACACTGGAATCTCATAAGCATGAACCAAAGGCACTCATCTAAACCATAGCTAGATTCCTGACCTAAAGAAATTGTGAAATAATAAATATTAGTTGTTTTAATCTGCCAAATTGGAATGCTTTGCCACATAGGCATAGATAAACTATACACACTTTTGCAGTAGTTGCAGGTGATTTGCTAATTCAAATGGATTCTTTTTTTGTTCTTGTCATCCTGGGGCACTGTGAGTTATGTTGAGGAAAATTAAAAACCAAAATAAACAAACAAAACATGATTCTATTATACCCTTATTGCTGATTATTTCTCTTTCTATGACTTTATACTTTGATATATTTCTAACAGAAAAAAATGAAAAATGTCATGAAACACACAAGTGTGCTATCAAATCTTAATGTTTTGGTGTATTTATTTCAGGTCTCATTTTATAAAGTAACATTATTGAAGGCATAGGTGATGCTTCTAAGGCAGCCATTTGCTATAAACAAATTCTCAGCTCATCCTCCCGGAACCATGATCATCCTCTTACATATCTTAAAAATATTAATGTAATGTATTTCCACAAATATATATTCAAATAGTATAGTTATTTAGATTTTAAGTTAATATTCATCTTTTTTGTATTTTTTATTCAAAATCATAATTTGAGTTGTAAATAAGATGTTGTATATAGTTCTAGTTCATTAATTAGAATGTGGTATTTGTTTTAATAATATGCTACCAGTTATCTAATCTTACGTTTTTCTAATTTAGAAACAGTCAAATGAATTTTACTTTACATATCTCCATATGCACATGCAGGAGAATTTACTTAGGCTACAGCTATAAAAAAGGACCTCTCTAGAGTTTTAGAACACAGCCCTTACCTGGTTGTATCACTACTTTGCTAACATCTCAGTTTCATTACAGACTTATCTTTTACTTTTTTCTTAAAAGAGAGTATTGTCTGTAACTTGGTACCTCATTTCTATTCCTTATACGCACACTCCAGAAAGGTACATTTGTTCCTGTGGTTTCAACATCAACATACAAACTTATGGCTTCCAAATGAATAGTCACATCTACCATATCCTGAGTTTCTGTTAAAATATTCAAATGATGGTCACCTCCAACTTTATGCTGGGCATCTACAGTCTTGCGTCTTTTTAAGAAGAAGTAAATCGAAACTATTTAGAATATTTAAAATGTAGGCCAATGAAAGAAGAATAAATTGTTTAAAGTTTGCAACAAAAGAAGGACATAGGAAACTAAATGAACCAAATATGAAGGTTAAACTTCTTATAACACTCCCCTTTTGCTGATATAAACTATATTGAAAACAAAACAAATAAAAAACAAGAAACGAAAAAACTAAATGATAATTATATTTTTTAAATATCAATTTGACATAAAAATTAATTTCTCTCCTCACTTCTCTAAAATTGTTTATGTCCATGAAACTTACAACTGATAAATAATTATGTTTAGTATTAAAAATTACTCAAGTTGGCTGTATCAAAGGACATTCCACAATGAACAGATGTGTTATCTGTAGTAAACTCTAGCTATTTAAGCCAAATAGAAACAGTAATGGTAATATAATTTTAGAATCTGGTTGTCCAACTTCACAGAATTACTAAAATTTGCAAATAACATGCCAAATTTGTATTTATAACAAAGGGTTATTTATAACTACACACTAATATGTGACTATTAATGAAAAATTGGAAAAGACAAAATAGAAAAAAGGCAATTTGTTGTTTTATCACTAAAATAATTAAACATACTACTAATAAGGAGAGTCAATAAGCAACCAAAAACTTCCCAAGGAAGAAAAGCCCTGCAACAGATGGGTGTACTGTTTTAACTCTACTAACCATTTAAAGAAGAATTAACACTAATTCTCAAAATCGTGCAAAAAGTAAAAAAAATAAGGAAAATTATCTAATTTATTTTATAAGACCAGTATTCTCCTGAAACCAAAAATAGACAAAGACACTGAAAGAATAGAAAATTAAAAACCAATATTCCTTATGAATAGTAATGCAAAAATTATTAATGAAATACTAGTAAACTGATTTCAGCATAATATCAAAGGAATGTACACCATGAGCAATTGGGATTTCTTTTTCCTGGAATGCAAGCTTAGTTCAACATAGGAAAATCAATTAATTTTCATTTCCATTAACAGAATAAAGAAAAAAAAATCACAAGGTCATGTCAATTCTACAGAAAAAGCAATTGACAAAATTCAATTCCATTTTATGATTAAAAAAACATAAAACAGTGCTATAAATAAAAGAAACTTCTTCAACATAATAAAAGCCATATGTTAAAATCCCACAACTAATATTAAAATGGTGAAAGATTAAATGCATTTACTGTAAGATCAGGAACAAAAGAGGATGCCTCCTTTTGAACTTTTATTCAACATAATACTGGAAATCCTAGCCAGAGTAATAAGGCAAGAAAAAGAAATTAAAAGCATCTGAATAGGGAAGGAAGTAATACAATTATCTCTGTTCACAGATAACATGATCTTACACTTAGAAAGCCGTAGGGATTACACAAATACACACACACACCCACATACACACACACACAAACTTTTAGAACTAATAAAATAATTCAGCAAAGTTACACGACAATGAATAATTGCAAAAGAAAATAAAGCAATTTCATTTATAATAGCATAAAAATGATAAAATATTTAGGAATAAATCTAACAATGTGTGCACTGACAATGACAAAATATTGTGGAAAGAAATTAAAGACATGAATAAATGCAGACTATTTTACAAGTCAACACTGCAAAACACACACACACACACATACACTCCAATCTTTTAAATGGGCAAAGAACTGGAATAGACATCTCTCCAAAGAAGATGAAAAAATTAAAATTAAAAAAAAAAGAAGACAATGACTAGTGTTGGTGAGGATGTGGAGAAATTAGAACTCTTGTGCTCTGCTAGTGGAGCAGTGAAATGGTACAGCCATTATGGAGAACAGTATGGAGGCCTCTAAAAAATTAAACATGGCAGGGCATGGTGGCTCATGCCTATAATCCTAGCACTTTGGGAGGCCGAGGCAGGTGGATTATCTGCAGTCAGGAGTTCAAGATCAGCCTGGCCAACATGGTAAAACCCTGTCTCTACTAAAAATACAAAAAAATTAGCTGGGCATGGTGGTGGGCACCTGTAATCCCAGCTAATCAGGGGGCTGAGGCAGAAGAATCCCTTGAATCCAGGAGGCAGAGGATGCAGTGAGCCGAGATTGCACCATTGCACTCCAGCCTGGTGAAGAAGAGTGTAACTCCATCTCAAAAATAAATAAATAAATAAATAAACATAAAATTACCATATGATCTAGCAATTCCACTTCTGGATATATACTTAAAAGCATTGAAAGTGGGGTGTTAAAGAGATATTTGTACACCCATATTCACAGCCACCTTACGCATGACAGCCAAAAGGTAGAATCACTCCAAACATGCAGCAACAGAGGAACTGATAAAATGCAGTATACACATAAAATAAAATATTAATTATCATTACAAAAGAAATTAAAATTTGATACATCTTACAGCCTGGATGAACCTTGAAACGTTATGTTTACTGAAGTTAGCCAGGCACAGAGAGACAAATAGTGCATGATTTCACTTATATAAAGTACCTAGAACAGTAAAATTTGTAGAGACAGAAAGCTGAATAACCAGAGACTCAGGAGAGGGAAAATGGGAAAGTACCCATTAAACACTGGGTACAAAGTTTTACTTTTGCAAGACGAAAAGAGTTCTGTAGATGAGTAGTACTGTTGGTTGCACAACAATATGAATATACATAGTGTTACTTAAATGCACACATTAGAATTGTTAAAAGGCTAAATATTATTGTATATATTTTTTAACTACAAAAAATAAAATCAAAATGAGAATAATTAGTAATTCAGCTGTTCTTCAGAATGAGGAAAATGAAGAAGAGATACAACAAATGCTGGGAATTTATGATGAAAATCTGACCAAAATCATAAAAAAGTGGAATATGATATTACTACAAAAATATATAATTATCTTCAAAATACTAATTTTCCTTGGATTTTCAGTGTGTGAGGCTTAGATTTTCTGAGCCATGAGGTAGAGCAATGTGCATTTTTCAACTTTAGGCACCGAATTGTTTACATTATATCAATACAATCTTTTTTGTATTTCAAATATATGTGAATAATTTATAAATTATATTCTAACTCATTAGAAGTTTTTTTTTTTTTTCCTTTTTAATTTCTTCAAGTAGTGCTAGAATAATTTATTCTGGTTTTAAGACTACGTAATTTTACACAATTTAGGAATACAGATCTCACTGTGTAATAGCTTTGTATCTGGATGCACCATAATTTTGTATGCCATATGTGATCCTTTCACATAATTTCTTAGACTGCATCATAAAATACTAATGATTATGTAAAGTACATTTAAGGAAGGAAGATATGATGGGAATAATAAAAAGGCATTTGTCTCACTGAGGCTTGTCTCTTTTAATATACTTTTTTTTCCTCCAGAACAGCATTGATTCTAGTTGCTTTTTAAAAGACCTTGTGTCTTTACTACAGTAATTTTGCCAGTTACTTGAATAAGTCATTCCCTATGATTACCCCAAGGCCCTATACTACAAACGCTGTAATAAATTTAATCATTACATTTGTTGGAACTATTTACTATTTTATAGTATTTACTTGAGAAAGTGAGATGCTTCTCGGGGAAAACTGACTGACGTGAGTGGTTAGAAACTATGATGTCTGACTTACAGTTTGCCTGTCTTTCCTGATAAAATTAATCAGAGAGTTTTTATAATCTCCACTTTAAATGTTTATGCAAATATAGTTTATGCTGAGAATGCTAATTTCAAATTAAAACACACACACACACACACACACACACACACACACACACACAAGTATTCTGAGATTTTCCTGCATTTAAGAGACGTATGTTGAATATCGATTATTAAGCATTGTGGTTGGCTCTATGTGCAATGATTTTTAAAACATAAATCAAGTACATTTACATACTACTGCCATTTGAATGCCATACATAAAAAGGTCAATTTTCCTCTATCAGAATCTTTACTGTTCTCAGAAACATCTTTAAAATTGTTTAACCCAATATATTCTGTTTCTATGTGTCAACATGCACTATAGGAAAGCTGATTATTGTACAGAATGTTTTTTTTTTTCTTCCAAGTAATACTATAGTGGAACACTTTGTTTTCTCTGATTCTTAATCATAAATAACACATAAATGCTTGAAGAAAGACTGTTAGAAATTTTAATTGAAACAGTACACTTTTTAAGCATTCTTTGAAGGTGTAAAAATTGATTTGTAATGCCTAATTATAAGAATCAAATCATTTCCAAGAAATGATTTGATTTCTACCTAAACAAAATATTGCGTAAAGGAAAAGGAATTATTCTGTAACTTTGTTATGGTACACAACTACATAGATTAAAAACAAACCATAATACCATTGAAATGTCACGACTAGTACATTTCTAAACAGACAATTCCTTATAATTTCAAAATATTCAACTTTAAAATCAGAATGTAATACTATTATTTATTTATAGCAATTACTTTGTCAGAAAGAATATGATCTACAGGTGTGTGTGTCTTATTTAATATAATATAAAATAAATTAATTCTCAATTGTCTTTATAAACTAAATACCATGATGTAAGATAAAAATATTGTGTTTTTATGAAGTCTAAATGAAAATAAAATAATAATATTACTCATTTAAAGTTAATTTAATAATTTCAGCTTTATTTTAGAGTTCATCCTTTCAATCTAGCCAAATAGAATATCAAATTGATACAGAATACATCTAATTATCTTCCATAATCCTTCCATTTAAACTTAAGTGGAATGATCTTTCAAATCTGGATATGATGGAGTGGTATATCTAACTCTGCCATATAAAACAACTATAAAAGCTGCACAGTATACAGAAAATGACTGTTTTAAGGCATTGAAGAGCAATTAATGTAGGGAACTCTGGATGAAGTATGATTCTTGAGAGAAAGAAACCATAACAAAACAAATTTTATATGCACATACACTGAGGGCATTTTAAAGTATGTAGTGCTAGGGGAAAGAGTCCAAGCAGAAATTGTGGAGCTTTTGGAGGCAGGTTGGAGTTCAGAGCTGGCACAGGGGCTGAGAAATTGAGGACAAAAGCACAGAGAAGAAGAAACCTCAGGTAAGTGAGGAAAAAAAAACATGCAATTTTTCTTGTGGTAATTGTAGACACATCCACTACTTTGACATGTGTAGAGGCGCTGAGAAACCAAGAGAAAGCATATCTGGAAGGCACAGGCGCTAGGCAGAGATTTCAGCAGCCATGAGGTACTGGGGAGTCAGAAATTGGTAAACACTTGAGACCAGTGGAGAGTAAATGAAGAAAGATCCAGATTTCAGGAATAAGAGCTACTTCTCGGAAGTAAGGGGAGAAATAAAATAAGCTACTGCTAACAGAATCCAACTGATTTAAGTAATCCACACTCTATATGTCTGCAAGAAATAACTCGCTCCTCTTTGAAAGATTGCATAATCATGAACCTCTGCAACTCCTTTATGCAATGTTCAATCAGTAATTCAAAGGCATGATTAAAAATGAGCATTGGCTAAAACTAAGAAAGAAAAAAATTTTTAAAAAAAGACCCAGGCATGATTATGATATTAGAATTCTACAAAAAAGTTTTGAAATAAGTATGGTTAATATGTTTAAGTAAAGAAAAGGGTGGGGGATTTCAACAGATACTAATAATATGTATCTATTAAACCCAATAAAAATTTTAGAACAAAAATGTCAATGCTGATGTATATACTTAATAGATTTAATAGATGGGTTTAATTGCTGAACAAAAAGCAGAAGAAAGGATTGGTGTACTAGAACAAAAGGTTAATATAAAATATCCAGGTTAAAGAAGACTGTAAAAAACTGTAGAATAATAATTATTATACAGCAAAGACAGTAATAGATGAATGTTATATAATTGAAATATCTAGCTGACATGCTTTGTAGAACTAGTAGAAGAGAAGTGAGAAAATGAGGTCGAAGAAATACTTGCAAAAATTCTGACCAAGAGTTTCTCAAAACTAACAAAAGATAGCTTAAAAAATCTTTACAACAATAAGTCAGATTTTTAAAAAGTAAATACCTAGGTACATTGTAGGTTAAACTTTTGAAAACAAAATACAACAAAGAATATCTTAAGAGAAGAAAGATGCATTAAACTACAATAAACTAATGTACAGTAAAGTAATTCTACAGTTGCTTTTTTCAATGAACAAGATGGTAAACAGCAAATTATGTTAATAATTATTGAAACAAAGAAAATCCTTCAAACTAAAATTCTACTCTGATTGGAAATGCTCTCTACAAATAAAGGCAAAATTGTAAATTTATATAGAAAAGCTGAGAAAACTCATTGCCAGTTGTCCATCACTAAAAATGGGAAAACGTAGTATTTTTAGGAAATTTATAATTCCCTTTAGAAAACAATAATTCTAGAATGAAACACAGAAATTCAAAGAGAAATAAATAGTACCAGGAGGGGTAAATTATTCTTGACTTAAAAAATAATTATTTGCTATATAACACAACAGCAATAATGACAATTTCATATAGGACTGAATATATAAGATGACAAAAATAGAAAAAAAAGCAACAAAGGGTTAATGACATTAAACAGTTTTAAAGTTGTTCTATTTTCAAGCAATGAAATAATTTAAGGTAGAGTGAAATAAATAATATCTATATTGTTTTTTAAATAGAAAAAAGTGTAAAAATGTAAAATTTTAAAAAAGTGAATGGAGGACAAAATTAATGAAATTAAATAATTCAAAGAATGTGAGAGAAGGGAAAAAAGAGAAGAAAAGATTAGACAAATAGCAAATGATATACCTAAATGAAACTATGTCAGTAATTAAGGTAATTATAAGTGTAGTAAATCAACAAAAGCAAGAGAAATTATAATGTCATTTTAAACTAAACAACAAAAATATTAGCTAATTGGTCACAAGAAACATGTATAAATTAAGAATAAAAAATTAAGAACAATAAAGTTTGAAAGTAAAATTATGGAAAGCATTATAACCTGCAAACCATAACCAAAAAGATATGAAGGAAAAAAAGAGAACTCTGGAATAGCTATAGGAGACAAATTAGACTTTAAGGTATACAGCATTATTAGAACTATAGAGGTACATTTCACAATAAAACAATTTTAATCAAGAGAAAGATATCAAAGCCTTCAATTTGTGTGCATCCAGTAGCATGGTTTCAAACTGCATCTAAGAAAAATTAGAGGAAAAAAAGAGAAATGGAAACTTCCACTATCATCTTGGAAGCCTTTAACATCTCTCTCAATAACAGACAAGCAAATATTCCATAAGGATATAGAAAATCGGAATGGTACAAGGAATAAACTGGAATGAAATTTACATATATAGAACATTAACCAAGCAGCTGCAAAATTTACCTTATTTTAAAGTGATTAGGAACAGTTATCAAAATCAAATATATACTGGCATTTTAAAGAAATGCTCAAAATGTTTCAAAAGATATGCCTGCAACCATAATAAAATGACCCAGATATCATTTTCAAAAGACACTAGAAAGACCCCAATTCTTTGATAATTTAAAAAAAAAAAAAAAATCCTGCGCATTTTGATGAGTCAAGGGTGAAACATTTTTTCTCTTTTGATTTGTTTCAAACACAATTTTAATGATGAAAATACTATATAAATTCATATGTGTTCTCATAACAATGAAAATAAAAAAAAAACAACAGCTCTCCCCTAAAAATATCACATCAATGCCAACATCTTCAGCAATATTTTCTTTTTCATTAACATTAGACATTGTCCAAACCAGTTAAACAATTGTGATGTTTACTAACTTTATAGGAAATACTGCCATCTATTGAACTTTTAGAGCTTGATCCTCCAGTATTACATGGCACTAAACCAACTGCGGTCACAAGTGAATTTACGTTCTTGGCAATTTGCTATCATTTAAGTTCCGGAGAAAGTTATGTTAGATTAATCTAACATAATGATAGCAAGTTTCCAAAAACTGAAGCTCACTTGTGGCTGCAGTTGGTGCAATGTAGTATTGGAGGATCAAGCCCTAAAGGTTGATTCATTGTGATTATTTGGCATGTGTTATGCTTCTTTCTGTTACTAGATTATTTACCTTACAAGAGCGATCCTCAATATAACAATATAATTCCTTCCATGTAGGATATAGAAGGTTTGTTTTGTAAACTTTCATGTAAAGTATTGAATTTTACATGCATATGGTTTGTGCAGAATAGTAAATGTCTGTGACTTTTTATCTATCCAAGAATAAGTTATGCAACAACCATAACCCAGAATACAGTTTTTAAAATCCAGAATAGGAAATGGCAGAATAAGACAGATGATCTTTAATAAAATAACTAACACTAGGGAAGTTTATATCTTTAGATAGATGATTTTCTCTAGAAGGAGAAGTGCACATCATTTGTGTACTTTGAGTAGAATTTCAAGCCATAGATGGGCTGATTTGTTTTCTTTCACTATGAGTCTTTTTATTTTGCTTTGTTTTGTTTCAGTGGCTCCTTTTCCAACACCATGTAGCCCAAAGGTTAGCATGAATTTGAATCAAATAGTAGCTACCCTTGCAGTTGGGCATGCATTATCCAGTCTCTATATTCCTTTTTCACATTCCTGATACTGACAAGCAACCTGTTTCCTTCAAGCCATTTATCTCACTTGTATCCTAAGCTACTGAGTTTGTAACTCTCTAGAGTAGAGACATTGTAAAGCAAATTATTAGCTCTAATTTACTACCTCTCAAACACTTACTCAAAGCCTATCTACTTCAAGATAAAGTGATAACTAATTACCATGCAATATAACTACCCTAGTCACTTTCTCAAGCACGGTAGATTAACCATGGAGGAAAAAACACTTTGAGAGAATATTTTTTGGAAAATTTGTAGTGGGGGATGTTTATACAAGAGTCAATTGTAAGAAGTATAACTGTTTCAGACAGGTGATGAGAGAAAGAAGTAGAAAGGGCAACTGTAAAAACCTCACATTAAGAGACACAATTCAACTACTGGTTCCATTTGATGACAGGATATAAGTTTTATAGAATTTGAACTGTGTATAGACTTGCGCATGTCATGGTATTTTGTGAATACATGTCCTTAAATCATTTCTTTTCTCCAAGCAGTTTACAATACTTCCCCACTAGGTACATAGCTGTTTATTTAATAAGTTGCAATTTATGGATAAATTAAAGAGCACTTCACTACAAGCTACTTTCGTTATGGTGACACCAAACTTTTGCAAAAGCAGCATTGTTTTGTTCAAAAGGAGTGCAAGATAAAGTATCTTTTAAGAAACCCAAAGTGTAAGCTTCTGAATGTGTAGTGCCTCCTTTTCAAAACTCTAAGAACACCTTGAAATGCAGCAGGATTTATATCTGTCAATCGTTCTACCGGAATGTTACTGACTGAAGAAAGATAGAACTCATTAGACACAATGAGTTAACTCAGAGAGTATACACTTATTCTGTCTGTCAGGTAAAGTGATTATTTTCATTGTACACTGATGTTTCAACAATAACAATATTATTGATCAAAATAATAAAATTAGGAAAAATGTCTATTATATATCTATATTCATCGATACGAATAATATTCCTTATATCCATCACAATTAAAATGTTCTGTAAACCTCTAAAATCAGTCTTAACAAACCTGTAAATTTAATAATTATTTTAGGAAGAGATGGAGAAAAAGAGAGAGTGGGAGATGCTATGTGTACTACAAACCAGCATTTACTGAACCCTATGATGTACAACCTGAGTTTTCTGTCTATTAAGGCTATAATATGAATGTACATCTTAAAAATAGTGGCGGTAGAATCTATTTGAAAAAAAGATAGGCAAGTTGGTATCCTAAATTAAAATAAAGTTTATATTCTTCCGAGTCTGCATTATCACTTATTATCTTTTTTTAATCTTCAACTTCAATTGTACCAATCTATGAAGTAATAACATTTACCTCATGGTGATATATGTGTATATGCATATTGTTTGAACTAAGTGATAACATTGATACAAAGATTCATGCTAATCTGTAAAATGTTTTAAAATTTAATTATATTTTATGGCTCAATAAAATATGGACTTATCTGTGATCTATACTTTTTTCATAGAGCAAAGGCCACTTGAACGCACCAAGTAACATTATCTTATCTCTGGCATCAATATTTTAAAATGATTTTTTACTTAACTGTGACTATGATTTGCATGTATTTAATAATGATCTTTTAATAATGGTAGTTTGACAGAGTATTTAAATTCAACTAATTAACTCATTAAGAATCAATTATCCAATGCTGGGCACTCACTGGGCTGAATAGCTAAGTTTACAAAAACAATTCGATGTCTTCCTATCATAGGATCTCATAAGTGGAAGGGGATCTATGTACCTGCAGAAATTAGTCTAACATGAACAAGCATGCAGCAGTGCTGTGCAAGAGGGAAAAAGGAGTGAGTATCTTCTAATTCTGCAACATGAATTTCAGAGAAGCTTGTAACAGGGATTTTCACAAAGGGCTGTTAATAAAGAAAAACTTTAGTTGAAGTAAGGATGTACAAAGTGTTATATTTTAGGAGGAGGCAGTATTCCATTGTGTCTAGGCCTGAGGTGTACTGCAAATGCTATTAAGAGACAAGAGATAAAGCTGAGAAAGGTGTTTCATGCTGACTTGAGAAGAGCCTTTATGACATATCAAAGCATCTAATTTATGACAGTTTTTAAACATCATTTGTAAGATGAACATAAGAGACAAGTCCTCTATAGGATATTTCTGATTATTAGTGACTGCGGTATAAAATGTTATCTATAGTATCTTCCATTTTTAAAATACTCAAATATATTATAATTATATCCTTTACATTTGGAACATGTCATAAATACGATCTCCCTCCAAACCTACAGGATTCATATCTCTCCTCTCTCCCCAAATTGCGTACTGAATTATGCTTTCTGTTTTCAAGTCTTATATTTTACTCTGAGACCCCATCTTATCATATTAGCTGCAACTTGCTTTTGGATAATGCGTGTGTGTGTGTGTGCACATGTGTGTGTGTGCATGTGTGTGCTTGCATGCATGCGTCTTAATTGAGCGTTCATTCATAACATGAAGAGGTTTTTTTTTTTAATTTCAGTCACAGAAAGTATATGTGGAATAAGGTTGCATGAGAAGAATGTCCACATTAAAATACATTTTCAACATCCCCATGAATACTTTAAGAATACACAGCTATGGTGGCAAAGGCAAGGTGCCAGTTTTTAGTAACACCACATCATTTTTAATACTTAACTTGATGCCAAGTTAAACTCCCACTCTGAACATGTTCCCAGTTATTTCCTAGGTTCAGAAGACAATAGCTGGAGTGTTTTTCATGAGCCTTACATGAAGAACAGTGGCCATACAGCACAAAAACAGAACAATTCTACTTAAGGAAACAGTAACATAACATTATTCAAGTATTTCATCTTTACATAAAAAGATAATGATAAATTCAAATCATGGAAAACAAATACGTACTTTGAGGAAAGCGCGGTGGGTTGTCATTGACATCGGTTAAGGTGATGTTGACTGTTGTAGACCCCGAAAGCCCTCCAACTTGCCCAGCCATGTCTTTGGCTTGAATGACCACCGAGTAATGTTCTCTGGCTTCTCTGTCCATGTTATGTAAGGCCGTTCTAATAACTCCTGGAATAGATATGTTTTAATAAACAGTATGAGCTATATAATAAACAGGTATCGACAAACATACATACATATTTTAAGAAATGTCTTTTAAAATAGCATAATTTGGGGATAAAGCCA
The DNA here is from genome assembly GCF_003255815.1 of Theropithecus gelada. Classification (NCBI taxonomy): domain Eukaryota; kingdom Metazoa; phylum Chordata; class Mammalia; order Primates; family Cercopithecidae; genus Theropithecus; species Theropithecus gelada. The sequence goes on from NC_037673.1 coordinate 19,580,784, forward strand.
CACGTCTGAGAAAAACAATACCTTACCAATGCATGAATACTGTCTCTTTGAAAAATTTACTTATTATCCCATGCCTCAAACATCCTATTAAGTAAATTAAGATGCCTATCTCTCTGCATTCCTTAAATAGATGGTCCCTTGGCCCTGACATGGTGGCTCATGCCTGTAATCTCAGTACTTTGGGAGGCCGAGGTGGGCGCGTCACAAGGTCAGGAGTTTGAGACCAGCCTGGCCTATATGGTGGAACCCGTCTCTGCTAAAAATACAAAAAAATTATCCGGGTGTGGTGGCATATGCCTGTAATCTCAGCTACTCAGGAGTCTGAGACAGGAGAATAGCTTGAACCCGGAAGACGAGGTTGCAGTGAGCAGAGATCATGCCACTGCACTCCAGCCTGGGCGACAGAGCGAGACTCCATCTCAAAAAAAAAAAAAAAAAAAAAACAACAAAAAAAGTACATGGTCCCTCAAGGGCAGTCCTGACACCCTATTCCTAGTGCTAGTGTGCTGAACGTTTTACAACTTGAGCTCCTCAGAAGTGTCAACTAAGATGGTCATATTGATTTAAGCAGAGGCTAATTCTCCTCTTTATAGAACAATTTACATAGCTTCCTGGCAGAGTTATCAATGTTTAATGATGGAAAACATTTGAGGAGTTTGGACACTTAAACAGAGATTGTAGGCAGGAGGCATCTTAACATGTATCAAAGACTAAGAAACTCACTATTTTTGTTAGAAAACAACTTTAAGGAGAACTAGATCTAAGTATTTAGGCAAAATAAAGAAACTGATAAGGTTTATTGTATAAATCATATGGAAAAAACCACATTTTTTATCACAGTAGTGCAAAGAGGGACGTTTAACACACTTTTGCATGATGAACTCTTGGGTTGAATAAATAAATTAAAACTATTAAATACCATTTGTGATTATGCATACATAAACACCCACCTCAACATACATCAATTAAATAGCTCTGTTAATGGAGTCTTACATTTTAAAGCTAAAAACACATTTTCTGGAGGATAACGCTTACTCAGGGGATATTAACTATGCCATAACATAGAATATTGTCCTCATGTCCATGAGATAGATTATAAACATGTGTATAAATATATGTATATTTATATGTACATATGTATTTATATGTCCATCTATATATGCATATAATTATAAAATATAAACATATTCAATCCTTTAAATATAAGTCATTTTTTCATAAATGTATTTTCATTAAAAATATTTTAATCATGTCATCTTTAATAAATACACCAATGACTTTCAATCAAACTCGCACTTGATTAGTTACAGTACAATTCTTAAGATGTTGTCGATTATAACTGTTACCTCTAGCCTTTACCAAATACTTTTACGGACAATATTTTCATTTATGAGAAGAAAGGAGTTATATATTTATGATAAAATAGCCTTTTAAAAGCAGAAAGGAGTATTCAATGACTTGTTTTTTCACTTATTTTGAACATAAAAAAGTAAATCGCTGTTTTCTTTTTTTATTGAATTGATTGGCTATGTAATAATGACTTTGAGAGGAGAGCCTCAGGTGTCAGAAGAGAAGACCCCATAACTTTCATATATTGTGAACATATAATTGAGGGAATTCAGAAAAACTTTCCTGAAGCTAAATAGAAATGAAAATTATTCTTATCAAAATAAATTATAATAATATGATAATAAATGATTCATCTAACTCATGCATATGAAAAAGCCTCAAGCACTCTTATTAAAAAAACAATGTTTTATCATGTGATAATTACATTAGTAGGAACTGAATTGATACAGAAATGAACAAGCAAATAATTTATGAGATTGTTTTATGAAAGAAATTTATGTTTTCTACTACTTGAAAAAAGTAAAGCTGTCTTTCCTAAGGAGAATTAATTATAAATGGGACTTGTTTTTGGTGGGGAGATATATGAGATTATTGTCAAAGATAAAGGTTTACAATAAAATTATTAGTGAGTTTTGCAAAATAGATATGTAAAGGTAAAACTAAGTATTATGAAGTGAATGACACGTATCTACAACCACTTCCAGGATGAAATGGGAAGAAACTGGCCAGCCAAATTTGCTCCTGAATAGAAAAGACCATATCCAAAAAGGACCCACACTTCTCTGATAGGATTGTCTCGGGATTAATTTAAAATCACAACTCTCGGTTGGGTGCGGCAGCTCAGGCCTGTAATCCCAGCACTTTGGGAGGCCGAGGTAGGCAGATCACGAGGTCAGGAGATTGAGATCATCCTGGCTAATATGGTGAAAGCCTGTCTCTACTAAAAATACAAAAAAATTAGCCAGGCGTGGTGGCGGGCACCTGTAGTCCCAGCTAGTCGGGAGGCTGAGGCAAGAGAATTGCTTGAACTTCTTGGGAGGTGGAGGTTGCAGTGAGCCAAGATTGCACCACTACATTCCACCCTGGGTGACAGAGACTCCATCTCAAAACAAAACAAAAAACAAACAAACAAACAAATCACAACTCTCTTGAGGATGGCCCAACTGCATGTGCTTAACTATGACCCCTGCTGGAGACATATAGATAATCAGAAAGTGTTACAGTCAAATTGCCATAGCAACATGATTTCAGTAAAGGATGATCACTTTCTAACCTGGAGCCCAGATGCATTTTCTGGGATAACCTAAAGTACAACTGATACACAGTAACTTCTTATTTTTCCTTTTAAATAGACTCTATTTAGAGCAGTCTGAGGTCCTTTCACAGTAAAATTGAGCAGAAAGTACAAAGAATTCCCATATACCCTTTACCTCCTCCATGAGCACAGCCTCCCCACTAACAGCTTTCCATACCAGAATGGTACATTTGCTACCATTGATGAACCTACATCGACACATCTTTACGATCCAAAGTCCAGATTTTACAATAGGGTTTACACTTGGTGTTTTATATTCTATGGGTTTTGACAGCTATGATGACATTAAACTACTTCGTAGTATCAAAATAGTTTTACTGCTCTAAAAATTGTCTCTTCTCTATCATTTATCCCTCCCCTACCCCAGCCCCTGGCAACCACTAATCTTTTTACTGCCTTCATAGTTTTGCCTATTCCAAATATCATGCAATGGGAATCATGCAGTTAGCCTTTCAGATTGGTTTCTTTTACTTAGTCATATGCATTTAAGGTTTCTTTATGTCTTTTCACAGCGTGGTAGCTCATTTCCTTTTAACTCTGACTAATATTCCATTATCTGGATGGATCACAATTTATTTTATTTACTCACTTACTGAAGGCCATCTACTTGCTTCCGACTTTCAGTGATTAGGAAGAAAACTGCATAAATATCTACATATGGGTTTTTGTATAAACCCAAATTTTCAACTCATTTGGGTAAACACAAATAAGTGTGGTTTCTGGATTGTATAATGAATTTACCTGAAATTGTGAACAATGTTGAAATAAGTTAGGGGAAAATGGCAAACATTTATATCTTACGAATATTGTGATAAAAAGAATTAATTAAATTCAAGAGTAATTCACAGCCTATGTTCCATTCTCAATGCTTAGCATAATAGCTGTCTTTTGTTAATAGAATAAAATATATATTATAAGTAAACATACACCTACACCCTCACCACACAGATATATACATTGATTCCCCCCCACCCAAATTTTATGCACGAAGTTACATTTGAACATAGTGAAAACATCAAGCAGAATGATCTTTTTAATAAAAAATGGGTTAAATGTGAAGCTATACAGGCAAAATGATCATACGTAATGGTATTCTCAGGAAATGTTCAGACTCCCTTGCCCTAGCTTAACTTTTCCAATGCTCCCTTTCATTTAAAACAGTGTGGCAGTTTGGACGATCAATTATTTTGTCACTCTAATTTTTAGAATATTGCTATTGGTTTTCAAACTTCTGTTTAAAATTATCCTGAAGTTTCCTCAATGATCAAATTGCTTGTATTCAGTCCCCAGAAATTTTGATTTAGTAATCTGAAGTGGGACTGGCTTACACATATCTCTAATAGACTATTGTATTAATCTGCTCAGACTGCCAGAACAAAATACCATAAGTCGGTGGTTTTAAAAACAGAGATTTATTTCTCACACTTTCAGAAACTAGAAAGTCCAAGATCGAGGTACCGGATGATTTTATTCCTGGTGAGGTGTCTCTGCATGGCTTGCATATGGCCACTTTCTTACAGTGTCCTCACATGGGCTTTGTTCTTTGCAAGCACTGAGAAGAGGATGGGGAATCTCTTTTTTTTTTTTTTTTCTTAATTTTTTTAAGCCACTATTTTCATCATGAAGGTCTCTTCCTCATGACCTAATCTAAGCCTACCTACATTCCAAAGGCCTCATCTGCAAATACCATCCTATCTGGGGTTAGGAATTTAACTTATGAACTCTAAGGGGGTCGGACACAAATATTCAGTTTTATTTATGTGCAAGTGGTTCAAGACCATATGCTGAATAGACAACAATTAAAAAGGCAAAGTCCTGCCATTATATTTCCATGCATTTCTTCACACTTTTATCTTCATCATGTCATGCCAACAAATATATGTGTATGGGGATCACATAGGCACATAATATACAAAAGTGAAGTGCATTTTACTCAATTGTAAAAGCTAAGCCAATGGATAAAGATATAATACATTATATATACATAGTCCAAGTAAGAAAATATGTTTTATTTGTTTGGTTGGCCATTTCTCTCATGAGTCCATGTATCCAGTAATTGCAAAATAATTTACTCTTGTCTTTGATAAAGTCTTACTAAGGGAACACTGTGCAGCCTTTTCATTTAGTACATTTTTAAAGCCAAAAATACAGAGCAGCGAAATTAATTTCCATAAATTACTGCATTGCTCATTTGTTTAAAAATAAAGAAAAAGCTCCTGTTTTCAATACATCCTAGGTAAATGGTTACGGCATATTCTGAATGTTTGTCGGAAAGACTTCACTGGCAATGTTTACTTCAAAAATTTTAACTTGAATTGTTGCCTCTTATTCTCTTGTGATGCTGGGTTGAATCAACAGGATGTGATTACCTGTGTATCATTTTGTTTTGTTTCTTATTACTTCGCTGGTAAACAATTGTAGGTGCCCGATTGCCTGCAAATTACCTCTGACTACTGTTTCCCAATCACCTTGATATGTAGGGGCTTGTAACTGGGAATTACTCTCTGCTGTACACAAGTTCATAACATTGAAAATGTGTCTGTGATTATAAACATTACTTGTTGAGCTTGAGTCACTAGCCTACCATGTGTTTATGCCTCCTGACTAATAATATTCGTACAGCAGTAGATCCTCCAAAATGTCTTCTTGCATTTTTATCCACTGAAAAGAATCCAAGATGAAAATGTTGTACACATTTTGTTTATTAGATAATACCATAGAAGACTGCAAAATAAAAATGCCTAACAGGCTAGAACAAATAAACAAGCCTGCACATTTAAATTCTTACAGAAACCGCCAAGGTAGACACACATATTTATGAGAGAAAATGGTAAGGTTCCTTCTATGTCTAAACTACACATGCGTACTTCTGCTTATTTTCTTTCTTTCTTTCTTTCTTTTTTGAGACAGAGCCTCATTCTGTCACCCAGGCTGGAGTGCAGTGGTGTGATCTCTGCTCACTGCAACCTCTGCCTCTTGGGTTCAAGTGATTCCCCTGTGTCCGCCTCCTGAGTAGCTGGGACTACAGGTGCATGCCATCATGCCCAGCTATTTTTTGTATTTTTAGTAGAATTGGGGTTTCACCATGTTGGCCAGGCTGGTCTTGAACTCCTGGCCTCAAATGATCTGCCCATCTTGGCCTCCCAAAGTGCTGGGATTACAGGCATGAGCCACCACACTTGGTCTACTTTTGGTTCTTTTTCTAATTTGTTCAGTTTTTCATTTATTCATTTAACATTTATTATTTTACAGAAAACAGGTAGGGCTCCCAGTGTTTCTCTAGTAGAACACATGGACCACTTAATAACTAAATGATGTAAAGTGCTCATTACCATGCAAATCTGCTCACGTCTTCGACCTACTGAATTAGAATCCAGGGCAGTGGGTCCCAGGCATAAGTTTTGTGACAAGTTGCCCCAGAGATGCTCGTGAATGTACAAATTTGAAATATCTACCTATTTAACCACATATGGTACCTGGCCTTGAGGTACTCCTATTTCATTGGAGGATCTGTTTATTCAAAGGAATATGAGTACTAAGAGATTTAAATATATCTAAAAGTTTTGTTGACCATTTTCTAAATGAAGGCACTAAACATGTTGGCAGTAATAAGTCTTCTCTTCAACTGCTTGATTGTGGTGATTTAGGTACTTGTAAAATTCTTTATGTTATCTACACAATTTATATTTAAGTATTTTAATATTTAGTATATTACATGCTATCTATATTTCACATTCTGAATTTTCTCAAATGACTTTATGAAGATAATGCATCTTCCATAAATTTTTGTCTGTATAGAAAGCAAAAATAATTAGACATTTAACTGATGCATATCCATCAGCAATGTAATACAGAAATCTGTTTTCTTCATTCATCATTGCCAATTCAATGTGTGCTGAATGTGTTTCCACTCTGTATAAAATGTGGGGCATAAAGACATACAAGATACAGCTTAGGAAGTTGAAATTCTATGATTGGAATGTTCAATGATATGGAAACAGATATGCAAATCTCTAAAGTAATACAGAAAACATTTTACTAAACACAAAACAGACTTCAGGGGTCGTAGTGATCACAATGGAAGCGTATGAAGGAAGAGTACCCATCGGTGAGGGCCATGTTTGTAGGCTGTGGATTGTATGGAGAAAGCAGGGTATTCATGGAAAGGACACTTGACATGAACCAAGGCTTGGGATCTGGAATATGCACGGCAATATTGGATAGTGCACAAATTTAGCTTCAGTGGAAAGCATTAGTGAGATAATGGCAGAGATTAGGTACTCAGTGATTAAAATACACCTTACATTTAAAGGTTATTTAATTTTAATATTTACAAACATTCAATATTTTGTTTCACAAGTGGCTGAAAGTTTGAACAGTTCTACCATTGCCCTTGTGGAAAGTCAAGATTGACCAAACTTCCCTATTTATCAGTCATTGTTATGGCTGCGGTTTAACCAGGGCATGGTTGTCTCTATCTCTGCTGGTAAATTTAGCACATTTGTGACTCCAAGCTTCCAGTGGGTGATAGATTAAAACCTCAGATTTTATTTTACTTATAAAGAAAAATATATATGAAATTATATGAGACACTGGCATCTTAAAATTTCTTCTAAAACACAAGCTACTTAGCTGCAAGCTATGACTACTGGAATTCACAATCATAAATTCACAGAGGTAGACATTTTTATGCTTTAGTAGGAAGATTCAATACTTCTCTAATTTTTTTTCTCTTCCTACCATTAAAATTGATGGTGAAGTATTTCATTTCTGCTGAGGAGAAAAGGAAGGAGAATTCATATGTTTTGTGTAGAGACTGTGAATTAAGAATTCCTTAAGGAAATTCATTTAGGGTATATACCTCATGTATGTATTGCCACACATTCTATTAGAATGTGAAAAGAAAAGCTCAAAATGTCAATAACTCCTCTCAGATCAGAATATTACAAATTTGGAAAATCTGAAATCATACCCGGGATTTCCTGACACTAAAATCTTAATGCCACAGTGGCATTAGCTCAAGGAATTTAGCCTTTGTAACTTGCAGAGTTTATAGGACAGAGTTGGTGTATTTTGAGAGGGAGAGAGAGAGAAAAAAGAGGAATAAGGAGGAGATGGAGAGGGAGAATGAAAGAAAGGGGGGGGGGACATCATCATAAAAGTAGTCACTATCTCTAAGAATTTGAAAACATAAATTAGGCAGATGAAGTTATTTTAATACATCACTAAAGATGTTTCAAAGTTAGAGTGTTTTATTTTTATGTTTTTCATTTTCTTTGCATTTTATTTTATTTCTGTCATTATTGTTCAATGTGATCTGTGTTTTCAAAAGCTCCATTTTTCTTGCTGATATATTGAATAATCATACTGATAAAATCATAGGGCTGCCCAGGGATTCTGCAAAGGGCTACTCCTCTCCAGACTGCCAAACCTTCAGCACAACTACTCCAGAATGGAATTTACTAATACATTAAGAGGATTTACTAATGGCATAACAGATGCTCCTTGACTTATGATGGGATTGAATCGTAATAAACCCATTACAGAGTTGAAAAAGTATCATGGGTAAGAAATCATCTAAATATGGCAAAAATAGAAATTAAACTGTAGACTTTCACAATAGGTTTACCTGTGAGTAAATTATCATTAGATAGCACAGAAAAATATCACTTTTCTGCTTAAAGAGGTATAATTTTCCACTCCCTGTTGATATGAAACTCATTGCACATAGTCAGCAGCCCTGTGGTTTAGCCCAAACAAAAACCTGGGTTTTTTTTTTTTTTTTTTTGGATGTAGAAATCGAACTTTCTAGATTATAAGGTAGTTCTACTTCTTGATATTATGTTGAATTCCTATGCTGTTTCATTTCCACCAACAGTATGGCTCTCCAACCTCATCAAAACTTGTCTTTTGTTTTTTTGATAATAGCCATCCTAGCTGGTATGAGGTAGTATCTCCTTGTGGTTTGGATTTATAGTCTTCTGATGATTAGTGTTGTTGGTTATCTTTTTATATACCTTTTGTCCATATCCAATAGAATTATAATTGGGATCTCATAGAGATACCTACACTCGTATGTTCACTGCTGCATGAACCTTGAAGACATTATGTAATGTAAAATAAGCCAGTCACAGAACAAATACTGCATGATCTTACTTATATGAGGAATCTGAAAATGGCAAATACATGGTGGTTTTCCAGGGGCTGAGTGAGACAGAAATGAATTGTTGCTGTTCAATGTGCATAAAGATTTAGATATGCAAGATGAATAAGTTCTAAAGGCTATACAACATTATGCCTACAGTTAATGATACTGTATTGGGCACTTGAAAATTAGTTTAAAGGGTCATTCTCATAGGTGCTATTACCAGAATTAAAAAAAATAAATAAAAAACAGTAAATAGTGTAGCTAGTAATTATATATTGAATGGGACATTATTTTTTGTGTTCTCAATCACCTCCTTCCCCTCTATAGAGTTGATGGAGCATATAGAATTCTGTTGGCATGTGTGCGTTCATGAAATCATTTACACGTTTGTCTTAATAATTGTTGTTTTTGGATGAAAAAATAAGAAAGACACAGCTACTGGATCCTGCTTCAAATATTTCTCTGCTGTTGGCCAATAGACCCTCAAATAGATTTTGAAAGGATATCTGTACCTTGGCAATGTGATTTCAGAAGCAGCCTCTCTTGGCCAGATTAGATTCTAACAGCATTGGAATCAAAGATCCCCATTGTAGGGAATTTCCTTCAAGAGATGGCAGAAGGATGATAAGTAAACCTGGGTTACTGAAAGTTCTGTTGCCAACTGTTCAGGATACACTCTTTTGCATAACAGAAAAAAGAGTGAGATTTGGAAAAATAAGGTTCATCTTGTTTCAAGCGGCCATTAGCCCTTAGGATCTTCTCTTTGTAGAGAATCAAATATCAATGCTACTATCGCTACCATTTAGAGAAAATGATCATGGCTTGAGGGATTAATGAAGCCTCCTATAAATTCTTTGGCTGTAGTTCCATCAGTCATCTGGGTCTATTTGCCTTCTCCTTAAATTTGTGCTGGCCTGTGACTGCTTTAATCAAGGCAGTACACTCAAAGTGACCTTAGCAGTTTTTGCTCTGTTCTTGAGGGGTTTAGAAGCTGCTGCCTTGATCTCTTTAGCTTGTGAGCTTTCTTGTAAGTGGTCTAGCTAGATTGTTAATGACACCATGTAGAGAGGCTCTGCGATCACAGGGAGAAAGTGAGGCATCCAGTTGGGCACTGTCTCCCAGCTGTTCTTACTAATGCACTAGGCATCTCACTGCACCCATCCTTGAACCTCCCTGGACCCATCCTTGAACTTCCACACAAGTTGATATGTCAGATGGATACTTTACCCAGTATTCCAAACCATCATATGGATTAAGAAATTGCCTAGACAATCCCTGCTAAATGTCCTGACTTCCAAAATTCTTGTTTTGAAAGTTCTTGGTAGTAGTTTGCTACACAGAGCGATGACATTGACATTTGGAACACACACACACACACACACACACACACACACACACACACACACAGATTTATCCCATAGGAAAACCAGTGATGTTTGGCTTTCTAGATCAATTTCTAAGATCATTAAATCACCCTATATATTGTGTACCTAATATGTCCTCTTGTCTTCCTCTCTTTCTGCCTCTCTTCTCTCACTGTCTCTCTCCAGAAATGGAGTGCATGACATATAGAGAAACAAACATCACCACAAATGTAATATTTCAGCTATGGTCCATTGTAAGCATATTTCATGAGTTCAGGTAAACGTTGTATTTAGAGGATAAGCAAATGAAGGAAAATGAACCTGACTTCCAAATAATTGCTGTTTATTCAACACATAGAACATGACTTTCTGTAATTAATGAACAGTTACAAAGATTTTTACCATCAGGAAACTTATACTCTATGGGGAGTATTAAGATTATCTGTGATATTTATGGGATATTATAAATCAAGAAAATTAGAAGGATAATTAAAAATATTTAAATATCATATACAAGTTATATTTCAAGTCTAGATCTAGTTAAGTATGATTTCCCAAAATAGCTTGTTTATATGGCTTATAAAAAATTTGTGTGCTCAAAATGCAAACCCAAATGAGAAATATTATCATATAGACATACGATGCTTATTTATTCATTGGCAAATTTTTCTCTTATTCTGCTTTTTTCTTTCTTTTTGGTTTTCGCTTTGATGGTTTAAATGAATTCAAAAGATGAAATGCTTTATATAGAATTTTTAAAGTCACAGTTACTATTAGAGAAAGTGTGTTGAATATGAATATCACAAAAACATTTGGAATATGTGTTGTTGAGACAGCTATATTTAGAGTCATATAATTTCAAATATATTAAAACACTACTATATAAGTATATGCATATACCAATGACAATCTAGTTCCATTAGTAATGATATAATTGACAACATAGGTCCATAAGTAACTGAACATTGATAATTTCTCCTGCATTACCAGTTCAGTTATTGTGACATCTGGTTTTCTAATTTATAAAAAATGATTTATTTATCTTTTATAACACGATTTAATTTATAATGCATTATGTCATACTCTATTATTATTACTATTTTTGAGATGGAGCTTCACTCTTGTTCCCCCGGCTAAAGTGCAGTGGTGCCATCTTGGCTCACTGCAAACTCTGCCTCCTGGGTGCAAGTGATTCTCTTGTCTCAGCCTCCTGAGTAGTTGGGATTACAGGCATGCACCACCATGCCCTGTTAATTTTGTATTTGTAGTAGACACTGGGCTTCGCCATGTTGGCCAGGCTAGTATTGAACACCTGACCTCAGGTTATACACCTGCCTCAGCCTCCCAAAGTGCTGGGATTACAGGTGTGAGCCACCACCCTGGCTGTCATACTCTAATAATCTAAAAAGACATGGCCATTGCCAGCAAGTTGGCTATCATGTTATACATGCTACATATATATGAATATGAAAGCACGGCTACATATTGTATACATGTTATTTATGTCACATGTAACAAATACGCAGCCCTGAAGCAAACACTTATATCTGATTCCTAAAATTATTTTTAAAATTTCAGAGATATGTATGTACTTTCTTTCCTCTAGCATATAGTTTTATGTAGGATGCAGACTTGGGCCAAAATAGCCAGAACTTCCTATACCCCACTTCATTCTGTCACTGGATGAGTGCTGTCCTGGAAATGGTGCCACTTCAGGCAAGGTTGAGACAGCTCTGAAGGAGCTGACAGCTGGAAGTGTGCTGTTGAATGCACTCCCCATGCTGGAGAGCAAGTTATCCCTTAAAAGAATCTCAGGACCATGCATCTCTATGTCTATCAGACAGCAAACCTGCTTTGTTCCCCTTAATCTCTAGTACAAGCCCTTCCAGTGTTGATTAAGGTTGCAGCTACACTGAAAATACTCATAGGCTCTTATCTTCTGTGGTTCTCAAATTGCCAAATCCAACAGGTAATTGCTGTCCTCATACCACCCTCAGTAATACTGGCCCCAGGCAATTATGCCTATCCTTCTGAGAGATTATTTCTTTGTCTTTCTCAATTCTACTGTCTTGTTTTGTATTGCCATTACATTAATTTACTTATTTTCATGCAAATTTAATTCTTGTTTTTGACAAATTATTTGTTTTTTTCCCAGTAGAACAAAAGCTCCACAAGGCCAAGGATCTTTGTTTACTGTGTTTTCATTGCTGTGCCCTCATTGCCTAAAACAATCTGCAAATCAAATTGTCCTCAAATACCACAAACTGGGTGATTACAAAAAATAATAATAATAATAATAATAATAATAATGTTGCACTCTTCTGGAATCTAGAAGTCTGAAATCAAGGTGTTGGCAGGGTTGGTTCCTTCTTGGGGCAGTGTGGGATCCTTCGGTTCCAAGCCTTTCTCCCTTAGCTTGTTGCTGGCTGTTTTCCTACTCACGTGGACTTTTCCCCATATGTTCAAATCATCTTTCCTTGTTTGTATCTCTATGTCCAAATTTCCCTTTTTCATAAGGCACCAGTCATAATGGATTATGGCTCACTGAGACAGCCAGATGGGAGGGGTTCCCTGGCGAAACTACAACTGGCCTGCGTGCTGGGGTAGAGCCACAGGATTTCACCCCATTTGCAGGAGGGAGGAGGAGCCTGGCCCCTCCTTTTCCTGTGTGGAATTTGGGATTCAAACAATGAGGCAAGAAGCACTCTAGCAGGGACTCTGGCCTTGAAGAGAGTCCCTTTTCCCCCCTTTTCTTCCTTTTCATCCTATAAAGCCTTGCTTTACTCACCCTAAAACCATCTGCGAGCCTAAACTTTCAAGGCTGTGGGACAAGGAGCTCTGTCTTTAGCTGAACTAAGGAAAAGCCCTGCAACACCACGGCATGTCACTTTAACTTGACAATTTCTGTAAAAACCATAACTCCAAAGAAGGTCACATTCTGAGTTACAGGGGGTCGGGGCTTCCATATATGACTTTTTTCATAGGGAAGAGGACATCACTCAAGTGACAACACTAAGCAAAATAACAAATAGCACCAAGAAAAAAATAAAAATATATTGACTGTGTAAGTTTGTTCTTTGAGCCCATATTAAAGATACCAGTAAAGCAAAATCACAAGTGTTGACTTGATCAAAAAGGGTCTGAGGTCACTCAAGAAGAGCACACAAGATGTGAAAAACAGATGTGTGAAAGAACACAACACCAGAGAAAACGTGGAGATGGAGAGAGACTTTTGTGTGCGTTGCCTAAGGATAGAGGTTAAGCAAGTGTGAGATCATGAAGAGTGGCCTTGGATGCCTTTATCCTGAGAGCTATAAAAAGTTATTCATTCCTTCAGTTGGTAGCTATAGAGTGCCCTCTTGAATCCAGGCACTGCTCTAGGTGGAGAAAATTGCTGCCCTCATAACGCTGACATTCTAGGAAGGGCAGATTAGTGGGGGAAAAAAAAAAAAGCAAGATAATTAAATCATACATAATGATATCATATATAGCAGATTCGTTGTTGTTAATTGCTGAGGAAAATTAAACATTTAGTTTGGGCTTATGGTTTTAACTAGGACTATAATAGTGATATGCTGGAATTAGATAGTTCTGGGTCACAAGTGCTGATTATGATGCTTTCAAAAATGTTGGGAGCTGGCTCATAAATATAATAATTGTTAAACATTAAATTATATAAACTTAAAATTCCCTTTCACTTTGAAAAGTAATAAATACTGAAAACTCACTACTTTCAAATTGTGTTACTATATTTTACCATTATCTATAATTTTGGTGTTATTTATGTCAACTTTATCTGTGTGATGTAAATACTATAAAATAATGTGTTCATCTTTTCCCGAGTCACCTTGGTAACTTGAAAATCAGTGGCAGTGGATGTATTGATCTGGTGATTGTCTAGACTTGAGAAAGTAAAGGAGAAAACAACTAAAGCAGATTAAACCCCAAAGTAACCATTACATTGCAAAGAACACAAACCATTGAAGAAATAGTATCCTACATAATAAAAATGATTTTTAACTTAGCAAAATGCAGCTCATATTGATGAACAAGTGATATTGAGACAAACATCATTTATCTACATTTAGGTAAGCAAAAAGATTAGCCAGTACTTAAGCCAGAACTAAACTTATTTGTCAATGAACTGAGCAACTTCTTTGCTGAATCAGATAGTAATCAAGCATTTATTTGCAGTAGAATATTGTCAGTATTCAACAGATTGCAACAACTGATTGGTTATGTATGCAAGAATTCAGCAAAAATCAATGCAAATATTCTCAAAAAAATCAATTGACTGTTTGGAATTTCCAATGAAGAATAATATATATTCTATAATTGCTTGTGAATTGTGTGCTACATATCTTTTATATCTGTAAAATTTATATAAACATACACTTATATACATGCATACATATTTCTGGTTGTTAAATATTTACTGGCATGCCACTGACTGCTAGCAATAAACAGGTTGACTTAAAAGAAGTGATAGAGGGGTCTAGGCAAAAAAGAATCTTATGCACAAATGCCCTAATGTGGGTGCTTTCTAGGTTATTTCAGGTACATTCATGGGACCAGAACATCTAAGGTAAAAGTAACAGGAAGAACTGGTGATGATATCAGAATGATGATGATGGGCCAGGTATTCAAGGGCAGGCACATTACTATCATGCTGTTAGCTTTGGTTGTAAGTGAGATGGGAAGCCATTGGCAAGTTTTGAGCAAAGGAGTGATGATGTGGTTCAGCGGTGTTCCCACCCAAATCTCATTTTGAACTGTAGTTCCCATAATTCCCATGTGTTATGGGAGGGACCTGGTGGGAGATACTTGAATCGTGGTGGTGGTTTCTCCCGTACTGTTCTCATGCAGTGACTAAGTCTCATGAGATCTCATACTTCTATAAGGGGTTTCCTCTTCTGCTTGATTCTCATTCTTTCTTGTCTGTTGCCAGGTAAGACATGCCTTTTGCCTGCCACCATGATTGTGGGGGCTCCTCAGCCATGTGAAACTGTGATTCCATTAAGTCTCTTTTTCTTTATAAATTACACAGTCTTGGGTATGTCTTTATCAGCCGTGTGAAAACAGACTAATACAAGTGACATGATTTCATATACTTTAACATACTTGTTTTGAAAGTTGTTTTGGGAATAAATTGTGTGGAACAATGATAGAATTAAGGAGATAAGTTAAGAGATAAGTGCAATAAAGTGAGTTAAAATACAAGTGAGGAGATGTGGTCAAATCCTGGATATATGTTGACGGTAGGGTTTCCTGATGTCGTAGTTGTGTGGTGTGAAAGGAAAACAGGAATGAAGGATGATCTAAAGTGTTTGACCTGAAATACAGAACACTGTGAGAAGAACTGTTTGTGGGGAGGTGGCTGGAAATCAGGAGTTCAATTTTGGATCTACTCTGAGATTATATCTCAGAGACTCAAGCAGACATATTCAGTTGGCATAGCATATACTGGTTTTTAGAGGAGCAAGCTAAAATAGTAATATAAATATGACCAGCATAAAGATACCACTTAAAGCCTTTAACCTTATGAAATTAGCATAGAAATGAGTATGTATAGAAAGAGGCTCAGATACTGGATACTGACATGTAAGATTGAGAGAAAAGACAAAAGCAACAGATGACCACTGACCACTCAGAAAGGAAAAAAACTAAGAGGGTGTGGCATTCTAGAAACCCACCAGTATTTCAAGGGATAGAAATTGTTCCTTTGTGACAAATGCTGTTGTTAAGTAAAGTATGATATGACCTGAGCAGTGTGAGGAATGGAGTCAGAGACATCATAATGAGAACTGTGGCAGTCTGCCCTAAATTTAATAGTGGATATGAAATGAAGAAAATGTTATGTTAAGTGAATTTTTAAGGATAAGAAGACTGGTTGGAAGTAGAGTGTGAGGAAAAGGGAGTGATTCTAATGACACTCAGGTATTTGGCTTAAGGATCAGGGTCAGTGGGGAGAGCTCTACAAGGTGAGAAGTATCAGGTGAAGATCAGTGAAGAGAGTGTTAATTTGGGGTATATTGACTTTCATGTGCTTAAGAGAGATATCTATGTGAAAGTCTGATGGAAAGTTGAACACTTGACATTCTACGGAAAGGTTCGGGCTGGTGAAGATAATAATGATAACTATGAACAAAAAGCTGAAAATGAACTCACTCTTGCCCAACATAATGAAGAAAGGGCCACTTATTACAGTTAATGGTCTAAATTGCTCCCTCTTGAATCTTCATTCCTTGAATCATATACTAAAAAATTACCAATCAGGATGCAAGAATTACCTTCTTAAAGAGGCAAGTGAGATAAAAGTCAATCTATCTAATCTTAATGAATATAAAACAATCAAAGACTAGATATTTCCACTGTGTATATTACTTTGTCTGTTTACATACATATGTCTATTGGTTGAATGACTTAGCTGAATTACTCCTTTATGTTATCAAGGTATACTTCAAATTTAATCAGATAGTACAAAAAGAGGTTGATGATATAAAATTTTTTTCAACCAAATTTGAAAGACTTTTGCACTATATAGGGATCATTCACATATAATTAGAAAAATGGACAACATATCACAAAAGTGAAGAAAAAAAGATTTGTAGAAGAAAATTAATTTAAAAGAGTGGGAGGAAGTAGATTTTTTTTTTTGAAACAGAGTCTCGCTCCATTGCATAGGCTGGAGTGCAATGGTGCAATCTGGGCTCACTGCAACCTCCACCTCCCAGGTTCAAGCAATTCTTCTGCCTCAGCCTCCCAAGTAGCTGGGATTACAGGTGCCCATCACCATGCCTGGCTAATTTTGTTTTGAATTTTTAGTAGAGACAGGGTTTCTCCATGTTAGCCAGCCTGGTCTCGAACTCCTGACCTCAAGTGATCCACCAGCCTTGACCTCCCAAAGTGCTGGGGTTACAGGCCTGAGCTACTGCGCCTGGCCAGGATGTAGATTTTAAAATTTTTTTATTGAGTTACTGATTTAAGTCATCCATCCTCATCCCCCTTGGCTACTCATTTATTAGTTATCAATGTTGCCCTTCCTTTGTTAATTTATCTCCTATGTGAACTAATATTTTGTATAAAACATTTGCTATGGTCGCTTTTTGTTCCTCATATTTCAACGTTTCCTGAAGTTACAAATGGAATAATGGGTTGAGTAGGGATCCATTGGAGTGTGTGCGTGTGTGTGTGTGTGCGCGCGTGTGCATGTGTATGTATGTTGTTTTGGTTTTGCTGCTAAGAAGGCTTGTATTTTGTCAGGTGGTCCATGATACTAGAGTTTGGAAGTGACTACTATCTAATTCTCAGGCCAAGGCCTTGCTTCACCCACCCACTAGTCATTCAATATTTTTCTATTTTATTTCTTAGTAGGGGGATCTAGCAGGAAGTAATAGAAGCAGGCACCTAACACAGCCTATAAAGTAAGTAAAACAAAGCCTGCATTAAAGAAAGTAACATAATGCAGACTGAATAGAATGAACTGGTCCCTCAGATGTATTTGGAAATTTGCATAGAGTTATTTAAAAATTGAAGAATGAGCTCTATTAGAGAACAGGGGAATAACCCGACAGGATTATAGAGCAAGACCTGAACTAGGAAGGGAATTAACATGGCAAATAATGGCTAAGTAAGAAAAGCTAAATGAGGCATTGATTTAGTTATTTAGAGACTGTTTTTCTCTTAAAATAAAACCAGAAATCATACCACTTTTGTTGATTTAGCACCTTTCACTGCTTATTTTAATGCTCTTCACTCTTAGGGTTCCAGAGAACCTATAAATGTCTTTTCACTGACTCAAGCACCATTTATCAAAGTTACTGCATGAGCTCACCAAGCAGGAGTTTAGGCATCTTCCTCTGTGCTACTTCTCTTTCAGAGATAATTCTAAAGGGAATTAACTAAAGAGAGAGCACCACATTTGAGTACAAGTCAATCATAAGCCTGAAATAATTCACTCATACGAATAATTGAGAAGATGTAACAAATGGGAATTTTTACATATTCTCAGTTAAAATGGAAGCAGTGACACAACATAAGTGAAACATAATGCTTTTCCATTTTGCTCCCTTGTTATGGCATTTGAGATTCAAGCTGACTCTTGACTTGATAATTTTTTTTTTGATCATGTATTAAATTGTAGCAATGTATTTACTTAAGTCCTACATTCAAGAAATATATTTTTATTTCTTAATCTTTCCATCGAGATGTCTTTGGCAAGGTCACTTAACCAAACAGTTGGCAAACTCTGAAGCGATTTTCAAGTTATAGACTTGGTCAAGAAGCTTTACTATATGCCACAAAAAAATATATATATACTTAAAGCTTTATTGAAAGACTTATGAAGTCTGTTTAAAATCCTAAAATTAATTTATAAAAATTAAAGACAAGATAATTATGTAATTTTGAACTACTGAAGATATTAACCATCACCCAATAACTACATTTAAAATCACTGAAAGGTAGTATCACATGTTATCCTATCATTGGCATTTATATGTATAATGAACTATTTAAAAATATCTATTTCCCTTTATCATTTGGAAAGATTTCTGTCGTTTTTACTTGATAACTCCACTTTTTTTGGTCATTAATTGCATGTTATAGCCATTTTTTTTCTAGGCTATATTTGTAGACTAATTTCATAAATGATTTATCTTGGTCGTATAGTATAGTTGAGGGTTTAGAGTATTAGAGCCAATTGTCTACAATGAAACTTTGGTTCCATCATTTCCTTACATACTTTTCCTCAACTCTGTATGAAAACACCTAATAATTCATATTTATATGATCAATGTGACATTACATTAGTCAGTTAATGAAAACATTTTCCAACAGTGTGTATCACATAGTAAAAGTCCAATATAATTATCATCTGCTTTTTAAAAAAGGGTATTTTATGTTTTTAAATTTTGTTCAGAAATGGACATATTTTCTCCAAAGCATACACATAAGTCAGAAACTTCACAATTCCTGAACCGTTCTCTGATTGGTATTCCCTCCCCGCCCCCAGCCTGTGAATTATGAATGGTGAGCTATTTGCTTTTTTCACTTTAGCGTTAGCAATATCATTATTTGTATTAATAGCTCTAGAGGTATGTCTTCTTTTGTTTACAATTCCAGTTAGATGCATTTATAACCATATTTTTCACAGGTTGACTACTCCACACTTTCCTTACCCAAATGTGCAGTTATTTTGCCTTAATTCTTTCCAGGTTTCTTCCAGCTGATGAATCTAAAGTTTTCATGTTATTGTTATTTCCAAACACAGGGATATCTCTTTTTTTCTTGAATATTTTCCTAATATCCTAACTATATTATCAAACCCTTATTACCCGTTATGATGAGTGTCACCCATTTATCTCTAAGGTATACACACAATTACGAATATCTTCCATGTACCAGGTAATATGTTAAAGTGCTTTTTGCAGCTATTTCATTTAATTAACCTGTGATCCACATTGTTAGTTATAAATACCTAGCATTATAGAATGCTTAAAAGCTTACTCCTTTTCTGTCTTTCCTCTTTAACTTGGGCGCTGTGGTGCAGGTGAAGAAACTGATATTATTTGTGCCCTCTCTGTTCTACAGGTGCCTGCCCTTCCATTGAAGCATCAGGCCCATGCTCTTGTTTGTATACTCCATTTGGCTGCTGTTTTGCATCAGCTGGCTGCAAAGATCATTTTCAGACACTTGGAGGAGGTCACTAATTAGAAAATACAGTGTGGTGCTCTGAGTAGCGGCCAATGTAGTGTGTTCCTTCACGCTGTGTTAACTGGCCTTCAGCGTGCTTATTTAGTCCCTTGTTGTATTCAGATGAAGTGTTTGAAAATTCCTATATGTACTGATTTCTGTGATGCCTCTTTCTTCTATAGTGGATTAACTACATAGTATCTTCAACTTTTACACTTCCTTCTTGCTATGGAATAGAATTTAATAATGATACATGTATCAGCATAATCTGTACATGTGCACAAATATTAAATACAGCTTATTTCTCCCAATTGCATTTTGCATGTTAAAAGAAGAAAATTCCAACAAATTAGAAATCATCAAAATAATTCAGTTACTTCATTTAATGAAGTCATTAATTCAGTGAACGTTGATTGCATTATCAAGTGTTGAGTGCTCAGAATACAAATAAGTACAGAAAACAGTTCCCAAATGGATATTCTCACAGATTGCATGACATTACCTTTTTATATTACGTAACCATATTAATTCAAAAGAAATTATTACAAACATTTCTTTATAAAATTATTTTGACAATGAGGCATAGTGGGGTGGGGAGGGAAGGGTAGTGTCTCTCCTAATTAATGTTTAAATTACTTTTCTGGCTACCAAAACTTGTTTTTGATTTGTTTTGATTTTTTTTTTTTAATTGAGACAGGGTTTCTCTTTGTCACCCAGGCTGTAGTGCAGTGGTGCGATCTCGGCTCACTGCAACCTCTGCCTCCCAGACTCAAGCGATTCTCTCACCTCAGCCTTCAGAAAAGCTGGGACCACAGGTGTGCACTACCATACCCAGCTAATGTTTTAGTATTTTCAGTAGAGATGGGGTTTCACCATGTTGCCCAGGCTGGTCTTGAACTCCTGAGCTCGAGGGATCCACCCGCCTCAGTCTTCCAAAGTGCTAGGATTACAGGTAATAACCACCATTCCTGGCCACTGTCAAACCTCGTAGGCCCTGGCAGAAATGGTTGAGAAGATTCTGGGTGTAATGATATCACTCTAGTAACTTCTTACTTGTACTTTGGAAACACTGGCTATCTAACATCCAACTAATGGGAATTTGCTAGCGAACATATTCAAGAGAAATCCCTTTTCCCCAAAATAAGCTTGTGGCGGCATGTAGAAACTGAATTGAAAACCTATTTTTGTGTCATCTAATATTACATTAAGCTATGCTTCCAGAATTGTTTTAAATGTGTGAAAGAAAATGTTGTAAATAATTATATTTTGATGAATAACAATGTTGTCATTTACTAAAGTCAGATGGTGCTTTCTTTTCTTTTTACTTCCCCATCAGATAACTAGGCTGTATTGAAAACAATTTAATGATTAAAAACATGGGCTCTGCAGACAGACTGATGGGGTCCAAATCCTCATCTTACTGGATTAACTGTGTGGTCTTAAGGAAATTACTTCTCTATGGCTCAATTTCTTCCTTTAGAAAAATGTGGGTCATGATTTCTCATTTGGTCATAAGGCTATTATAAAGATTAAATAATGTAGTATATGCAAAGTACATAAAAAACTGCCTAGAGAAGCACAAGTAATATCATAAGCAAAAGTTAGCATTTTTCTTATTGTTTTATGTCATCATGTGCCCAGATGACTAAATAATATAATCAGTTTAGCAAGGAATATTCTGCCAAAGAGTGTATTTGGACAGGCTGGGCGCGGCAGCTCATGCCTGTAATCTCAGCACTTTGGGAGCCCGAGGTAGGTGGATCACCTGAGGTGGCGAGTTCGAGACCACCTTGACCAAAATCGAGAAACCCTGTGTCTACTAAAAATACAAAATTAGCCCGGCATGGTGGTGCATGCCTATAATCCCAGCTACTCAGGAGGCTGAGGCAGGAGAATTGCTTGAACCCGGGAGGCGGAGGTTGCGATGAACCAAGATTGTGCCATTGCACTCTAGCCTGGGCAATAAGAGCCAAACTTTGTCTCAAAAAAAAAAAAAAAAAAAAAAAGAAAGAAAAGAAAGAAAGAAAAGGAAAGAAAAGAAAAAGAATGTATTTGCCGTGTGCTCATAATTTTATAGTGGTTTAAAGCTTACCAAATTTCCTAACATAACCTAATTTTCAATTCAAAGTACTCCTGTGAGGTGATAGGACACAATGTTTATACATTATTACTAATTTAGTCATGAGAATAAAGACAAAAAATATCAAATATCTAATCTAGAATAGTTAATAAGTGCTTAGTGATTTTCCACTGTCTATTGATGTCAGTTTTGCTTTTTCAATAGAAAGAATATGTATACCATGTTCCTTACGTGGGTTAGAAAATCCATCTAATCACAGTTGCCTGTAGGAGTATTTTATGTCTTACTACTGGCAACCTTTTTGACGTACATACATCAGACGTGCTTATTGATGTTTGATTACTATGGAGTTCTTAAATTACATTAAACAAAATGTACATACAAAAATACATGTGGAAACTCTAAAAATTGTCTTTTCATAGTTTAATTATCATGCCAAAATTGTTACCATTTTTACCAGAACCATTCTGGCAGATCAGAAGTGAGAGATGTTTGTTTTGTAAACCCTTGATGACAGAGTCATCTTTGGTAGTTGCATTGGATGGTTGGAAACATGTAGCAATTTGTGATGAAGGATGATTAATAAGTGACTGAGGTAAGCGACTACACTGTATTTTGACCAAAACAAACAAACAAACAAACAAAGAGTATAAATTCTTAGAATGCAGACTATATGTTATTTCTCTACATATCATCTATCTACCTACTCATCTGACTAGGTATCTATTTATATATTCTACTTTCTTTAGTTACAAACTGTTTCTAAATATAATTTTGAAAGGAGAGTTCGATGCTATGTTTAACAAGTTTAACATGGTTGTTCAGGATCATATTATCCAAAGTAATTGCACTGCCATGTAAGCATCATTGTATGTGTTTTGGCAGAAGAAAAAGTAGACATTCCTGTTAATTTTTCTTCAACATGTATATTTATTATAGGTTATGGCAGTCAAGAAAATGGTGCTGAAAGTAAAGAAAAAAATTATCTTAGTAAAGTGCCAAGGAATTGTGAAATACTACCCATAAACCACTATTTGCTGAAATATACTTGGCTCAATCAATGATTTTCAGTTATCAAGTTAAAAAGCCCTCCCCTGATGTTTATATAGTCTAGTTAAGTTGGGACAATAAATGCTACAGAAAAAGGACTATAAACTAAATTTACAAGTATGCCTAGTTTTGGAATTTAATACATATTAATTACACTTCTTTTCATTATTTTACTTTTTCAATTGACATAAAATTGTATGTATTAATCATGTACAGTATGATGTTTTGAAGGATATATGCAAAGTGGTATGGCTACCTCTGCATAATTAACATATATATTATACCACATAGTTATCTTGTTTTAATGGTTTAAAAAAAAGCACCAAAACGTTTTCCAACCAAAAATACATGACATAGTTTTATTCAAATAATCTTGTGGCTAAAATGTTGTACTTTATTTTCAATTATCTGTAAATGTTCAGTTCACATAATCCATTTTGAGTGTAAAAAAAATAATTTGTTTAAGGTTTAACTTTTGATTGTTTACTTTTTAAAATTTTGACTCTTAATTTTCATATGTACTGTTACCTCTAATCTCCAACATTTATTACCAATATAAATTAATTCCAAAGTATTTTCAATTATAAAGACCAAAAATATTTATATAATTTTTTGATATCACTATGGTCACTAAAAATAAATAACTGTACTCTATACATTCTTTATGTCTTTCACATTCTATCAGAATTTTCTCATGCTATGTTCACAGTTTCTCACAAGTTAGCAAAAAATAAAATGCCTTTGGATGGCAAGAATGAAAATAAAACAAGCTGAAATCAGGATGAGGTATATTCTTTGTAACATCTCTAAGCCTGTTGGCATTTTGTAACAGTTTTCTTTTGTATCTTATTTACATAACAATGGATTTACCTGTTATAAGTGGTTTGATTCTTCTCTTTAAGCCAGAAATGACAATACTGTCTCCTCTCAAGCAAAACTGAGAGAAAAAATTGAAGCCAAACCATCTGTGCCTTTTCTCTAATGAAGTTTTACTCCTCAGGGAAAAATTAAACCAGCGCTTTTGGAAATCTACATATCGCAGGTAGATATTTGTTTATTTTCCTTTTTCTTTCTTTCTCTTTCTCTCTTTTTCTCTCTCTCTTTCTTTCTTCCTTTCTTTCTGTCAATTTTTAATTTATAAATTATGATTGCATATATTTATTGAACAGAGTATGTTGTTTTGAAATACACATACATTGTGGAATGGTTAAATTGAACTAATTAATATATGCATTTATGTCACCAGGTGGATTGTTTAGAATTTGACACATTAATATCACGGCTGCCATGCCAACCCGACTCTCTATTTAATATCACACATTTTCTTGTTCTGGTCCCTACGCTACTGATTCCTATTTCTATTTCTAATTGCACTTTTTATTTCACAGCAATTACGCCTGACAAAGATTCTATCCTTGGCCAAAAGCTAGCTAAGCTCTCCTGAACTCTCCTTTAAACTAGTCAATGATTTTGGGCTTTTGTGTTTGTCTCTGCATTTCCCAGTTTTAGCAAGAATCCTGCTAAGTCAGTTTTGCTGAAATCCTCTGTCATCAATACCTCACCACCCTTACTGTCTCACTGGGTTCCTCATCACTCACCACTCACCAGTCAATATCTGCTTATCCTGGCCTGCCTGTAGCAAGAAACTTCACCTACTCTTGATGTCTTCTATTCGTAATTTTCCATCCAGTGACCTCCTGCTTTTCCTCACCCAACTCCTTGGATATAAATTCCCACTTTTCTTTGTGGTATTCAGACTTGACCCTAATCTCACTCCTAAGCTGCAAAAACCCAATGCAGTGGTTTCTACGTCTATCATAATGCTCCTGAATAAAATCTGTGTACCATGCTTTAATAAGTGTCACAAATATCTTCTATCATCACCTTCTAACATTCTCTATAATTATTTTTGTATTATCTTTCTATTATTTATTGCCCATCTTCTCTTCACAACTTCTAACAGCTAGAATGTAAGCCAGGTGTTCATGAATATGTGTTTATTTCATTTGCTAACAAAACCCAAATACCTTATATGAAAGCTTAATACATAACAAGGTGACAGTAAACATTTGTTAAATGAAAGAATAACTGAATAAAATGCAAGATGATCATTAATGTTGCATACAGCGTAACAGTCAGAAGTACCATAGTTTCTCTAAAATTTCTAGAATTATCACTGTCAGACTATAACTATCAAAGTCAGGTTTCAATCCTCACCAGAGGATTTTAAACAGACATTTTAAAATCTACAGTTTCTTAAATCTTTCCTGCCATAAGTGCATGTCATCTAATAGAACCATGACTTCTCGTGTTATGCAGTAAATACAGATCATTCGTTAGTTTTTCTCCTCTTTTCCCATGTTTTGTGGGAAGAAGTTCTACCTCATCCTATCTTCCATAAATATTGAAGGTGGTAGCTGGATGAAAAGCAAATGTCTCTTTAGTGTGTTTAAGTCTTTAGTAAGTTTTTTGTTTGTTTGTTTGTTTGTGTTTTTTAATGAGCTACGTAAGTTAAAACAGTTCCTGTCTGAGCGTGAGGTGGTATTAGTAAGTGGAACAGTTGGAGATTCCAGCCTTTTTTCCCCCCACATAAAACAAGTATCCAGCTATCCACGAATGAAAACGCTTTATGGATAGCTCAGGAGTTCAGGTACAAAGCTGCAGCAACACAGTAAAGAAAAAAGACTAAATTATATTAAAAGGATAGGATAAGGAGTTCCATTTTGCCCGTATCATCCCATCACACAGCTCAATGCAAAGAGGGATTTCCCAGCTCACAAGTCTCCCTTTCAAGAACAAGGAAAGCGGTCAACAGTTAGTTTCCTCAGATTTTTTGGGCAATGTTTAAAGGACCTGCTTTTATCCCATCCCTCCCAGATTGCTGGGAAGTTTTGTTGTTGTTGTTGTTGTTGTTGTTGTGTGTATGGTTTTTTTTTTTTTTTTTTTTTTTTGTGAGACGGAGTCTGTAGCCCAGGCTGGGATGCACTGGCACAATCTCGGCTCACTGCAAGCTCTGCCTCCCGGGTTCATGCCATTCTCCTGCCTCAGCCTCCTGAGTATCTGGGACTACAGGTGCCCACCACCACGCCCGGCTAATATTTTTGTATTTTTAGTAGGGACAGGGTTTCACCGTGTTAGCCAGGATGGTCTCGATCTCTTGACCTGGTGATCTGCCTGCCTCAGCCTCCCGAAATGCTGGGATTACAGGCGTGAGCCACCTCGCCCAGCCCGATTGCTGGAAAGTTTAACATAGTAGAGAAGTGTGAAGATAGCTAGAAACAAAGAAGAGTGGAGGTTATTAGTAGCAGGCACTGGGTGGATGCCCAGTAGCCTGCTCTACAGAACACCCAAGCAGTCTTTGCTGTTAAAGACATCAAGAGCCATGGCAGTCACAACCATTCTAGAAAGGGAAGTACTGCTGCATCTTTTAAGAAAAGGAAGTGATGCTGCATCACTATGAGACAAAGCGACCATGCCCTTGTCCTTCCCACAACCACTTGCTTGCTGGGGTCTCAGAGGTACAGTCTCTCTCTGAGCAACTGCACCTAAAAAAACTGGTGCCGCTTCTTCAGAGAGCACACATGTACTATAAACATCAGAGCCACTGCCACGATGAATAGCGCTGTGCTCCAGCCATTTGCTCCATGGGCACATGCCCCTTGCATACTACAGCCACGATTGCAGCGGGCATGCTGGCATATCACATCCTATTGCAATCTTTCTATAATGCTGCCCATCACCATTGCAACCAAACTGTACAATGCCAAGGACAAAGGTATAACTTTGAAAGCAGCAAGAGAAAAGCAATTCATCACATACTAGGGAATTACCATAATGCTATAAATGGCGTTCTCAACAGAAACTTTGTAAGTCAGGAGAAAGTGAGAAATATATGCAAAGTACTGAAAGAGAAAATCTACCATTCGAAATACTATACCCAGAGAAATTAACTTTTAAATGGGTGGAAATAAAGTCTCTTTGAGACAAATAAAAATTGAGGTAGTTTATCACCACTAGATCTGTCTTATGAGAAGTGCTTCAGGTAGTTCTTCAAGTTGTAACTAAAATATACTAAACAGCATAAGAAATAATACGAAAACAAACATTTTACCAGTGTGGCTAAATATATAGTCATATGCAGACTAATGTAGCACTGTAATGGGGTGTGTAATTTCCTTTAAACACTAATAGTTAAAATATAAAAATTTATTAATAGATACACAATATAGAAAGCATCCAACTCTGATTACAAGGGCATTATATGTGTGTGAGGGGTAAGTAAGTGTGATTTGGTATACGATTGAAATTAAGTTGTTATCAACTTAAAATAGAAGATTTTTATACAAACCTCAAGCTAATCACAAAGATAAAACCTATAATTAATTCAAAAAAACAATAAAGAGAAAAGAATCAAAGTAAATTTCTTGTCACTACAAGAAATCATCAAATAACAGAGGAATACAGCAAGACAGAAAAAGAGTGACAAAATAACTAGAAAACAAACAAATAAATTAACAAAAGAACAGGAATAACTTTTCACTTATCTATAATTACCTCAAATGTAAATCTATTAAATTCATCATTCGAAAGTCATAGCATAAATGAAGGAATAAAACAAACAAAAAAATCAAAGCAAGTCACAGAGATATGTTGTCTACATGAGAGTCACTTTAGATTTAAAAACAAAATAGGCTAAAAGTGAAGGGATAGAGAAGGATATTTTATGCAAGTGGTAACCAAAGGAGAAGATAAGCGGTTATATTTACATCAGACAAAATGTATTTTAAGTGTAGTATAGTCTTTAAAAAAAAAAGAAGGTCATTACATAAGAGTAACAGAGTAAATTTAACAGGAAGACATAATTTATAGAACAATTATACGCACACACACACACACACACATCAACGCACCTAATCATATAAAGCAAATATTGACAGATCTGAAGACAGAAACTGACAGCGCTACAACAATAGTGGTATATTTTAGCACCCCACATACAGTAATAGAACATCCAGACAGAAATATCAACAGAGGCAGCTGACTTGAACAACAATATAAGCAGAACTTTCCACCCAACAGCAGAAGAAAACACATTCTTCTCAACAGCATACACAACATTCTCCAGGATAGATCACATGTTAGATCTTAAAAAACTCTTAACGAACTTAAGAAGATCAAAATCATTCCATGTATTTTACCAACCACAATAGAGTTTAACTAGAAATTAAGAACACAGAAATAATCAGAAATATGTGGAAACTAAACAGCACTCTTTTGAACAACTACTTGGTTAAAATGAAGTCAAAACGAAATTTAGAAAATGTCTCCAAAGATAAAATCACATTATATCAAAATCTATGGGATACAACAAAAGCAGTCTCAAGAAGAAAGTTTAAAGCAATTAATGCCTACATTAGAAAAGATGAAATATTTCAAATAAACAGCATAACATTAAGCCTCAAGAAGCTAGAGAAAATAAAACAAAAGCAACTAAGCCTAAAGTTAGCAGAATAAAACAACGACAACAACAAAAAAAACAAGGATTATAACTAAATCAGTTGGAGAGAAAAAATAGGCCAAATCATCAGAACTAAATTAGTTTTGTGAAAGATAATATTGACAAATCTTTAGCTGGAATACGAAAAAAAGAAAGATGACTCAAATAAATCAAATCAGTAACAAAAAAGGAGATGTTACAATGGATGCCTCAGAAATGAAGAGGATCAAAAAGCATCCCTTTTATGGTTATTGTGAACAATTATAGGCAAGCAAACTGAATAATCCAGAAGAAATGAAAAAATTTCTAGAAAAAATACAACTTACCGAATATAAATTAAAAAAAAAAGAAGCCAGAATTGATCAATAACAAATGAGGAAATTGAATTTTTAAAAGCCCAACAAATAAAAGCTCAGGACCAGATATCTTCAGGGTTATATTCCACCAAACATTCAAAGAAGGATTAATATTAATCATTCTTAAACTTGTCCAAAAATAACAGAAGAAATAGGACCACCCCTATACTCATTCCATAAGGCCTGAATCACCCTGATACCAAGATCACACAAAGGCACTACTTGAAATGAAAATTATTGGTCAATATTCTTGAAGAACATACATGCAAACATCTTTAATAAAATGCTATAAAAAGTAATTTAACAGCACATTAAAGGGGTAATACACCATGACCATGTGAGATTTATCGATTGGTTTGAAAGAATGGTTTAACATAAGCAAATTAACCAATGTAATACAACAAATTAATAAAATGAAAAAGAACTACATGATCATCTCAATAGATGCAGAAAATGGATTTGACAAAATTTAGCATTTATTAATCACTAAAATTCTCTCAACAAAATAGGTATGGAAAGAAGTTATCTCAACATAATTATGGTCATATATGAAAAGCCCACAGCTAAAATAATAATTTATGGAAAAAACTGAAATCTTTCTAAGATCCAGTACAGAGCTAGGATAACCACTCTTATTATTTCTTTTCAACTTAATACTAGAAGTCCTAGCCAGTACAATTAAACAAGGAAAAGAAAATAAAAGATACCCAAATTGGAAAGAAAAAATACCTTTATTTGCAGAAACTATTTTTATTTTCAGGTCCTCTGCATATATGTAGAGGTACTAAACAACAAGAACAACAAGAACAACAACAACAACAAAAAACTGTTGGAACTCATAACTTTAGCAAATTTGCAGGATCCCAAATCAGTACATCACAATAAATTTTGTTGCTATACAAAAACAACAAATTATTTCAAAAAGAAATGGAAGAGACAATATTCACAAAAACAACAAAAGGAATAAAATACTTTGGAATAAACTTAAACGAAGAGGCAAGATATTTGTACACTGAAAATTAAAAACATTTATGAAAGAAATTAAAGAGACAGATAAATAGAAAGACAGCATATGCCCATGGATTAGAAGAATCAACACTGCTGCAATGTCCATGCTACCCAAAGTGGTCTACAGATTCAATGTAATCCCCATCAAAATCCCAATGACTTTTTTTATGGAAATAGAAAAAGAAAATCCTAAAATTCATATGAAACTGCCAACACCCTAATATCCAAAGCAATCTTGAGTAAGAACAAAGGTGGAACTAACATACTCCTTGATTTCAAAATATGTTTCAAAGTTACAGTACTCAAAACAGCATAATACTTAAACAAAAACAGATATACAAACCAATGGAACTGAATAGAGAGCTAATAAAGAAATTCAGTAATCTACAGCTATCTGATCTTTAAAAAGGATGCAAAGAAAATACAGGTAAATTATAATCTCTTTGAAAAATAGTATTGGGAAAACTGGACATTCCATGCAGAATAATTTAAATGGACCTTTATTCTCATTATTTACAAATGTCTACCCAAAATGGATTAAAGACTTAAATGTAAGACCTGAAATATAACAATAATAATAAAAAAAGACAGGGGGAAGGTTTCTTGCTATTTGTCCAGGCAATAATTTTTTTTGGATAATTACCCCAAAGACACAGGCAACAAAAACAAAATAGGTAAATATAGTTCCATCAAATTAAAAATTTGCGGTAAATAAAACAATAAAGAGAATGAAATGACAACTTAGGGAATGTGAGAAATTATTTGCAAACTTATATCTGATCAAGGGTTAATATCCAAAATATATAGAGAACTCACACCTAAATCAATAGCAAAAACCAATAAAGATATAAACAAATATATAATTAGCTGAATTAAAAACAAGTAAAGATTTGCAAAGACTCTAAAGAAGAGAAATTGCTACCAGATTAATACAAAGGTACTTAATTTCATTAATCATCAGAAAAATGAAAATCAAAACCACAAAGGGATACTACTTTAGCCCTCTTAGAATGGCCAGTAACTGTCACAAAATAAATGATTTGTTGGTGAGGAGATGGAGAAAGTGAAACCCTTGTACACTATTGGTGGGAATGTAAATTGGCACAGAAATTGTGAAAACAATATGAAGGTTTCTCAGACATGTAAAAATAGAGCTGCCATATGATCCAGCAGTTTCAGTTTTAGATAAATCCAATGGAAACGAACTCAATATTTTGTGGAGATAACTACAGTCCCGTGTTCATTGTAGCATAATTCACAATAGCTAAGACAAAGAAACCATCTAAACGTCTATTGATAGATCAAAGAAGAAAATGTGGTTTATTTATGCAATGAAGTGTTATTTACCCTTTAAAAGAAGGAAATCTGCCACTTGCAATAACGTGAATGTACTTGGAGGACATTATTCCAGGTGAAATAAGCCGGATGCAGAAAGACCAGTACTGTATAATCCCACATATATGTGGAATGTAAAATGTCAAGCTCACACATACAGAGTAGAATGATGGTTACTAGTGGCTGGTCATGGGTAGGTTGGGAGTGATATGGAAAGATGTTGGTCAAGAGTTACGAAGTCTTAGTTATGCAAAATAAATTAGTTCTGGAGATCTAATGTGCAACAATGTGGCTATAGCTAAAAATGTATATTCAAAATTTGCTAAGATGATAGATCTTTAGTGTTATCAACACACACAAACACAAACACAAAAGGTAATTTTCACATGACGAATAAGTTAGTTTGATTGTGATAAATATTTCACAATGTATACATACATCAAATTATCAACCTTATTTACCTTAAATATATCCAGTTTTTAATTTTTCAGGATACCTCCTTAATAAAGCTGGAGTGAAATATACATAGTGCCTCTCTTTGTCACTTGACTGATGAGGAACAATTGACCAGCTATATTCCCTATTTAAGTCTAAATTTAATTTTGAGCAAGAGACTTCCAGCTGTGGCTTTTGGAAAAGAGGACAAATGAAGCAAGCCATTCACTTAGAGCCCAACTGAACTGACCAAATGAATGTTGTAATAAGAGAAAATCTACTCAGCATTGTAGCTGAGTAGAAGATATCCAAGCAGCATAAGCCTCCAGTAATTTTTCTTTAAGGAAATTAGAAAAACAAATAATAGAAAAGTTCCTAGGGCTAAAGTGTGAATTACTTCCTAATACTGTGGTCTGTGTCACAAGAAGCATATAGATCCCATCATGGTTTGATTTCACAACACACACACACACAAATGAGTAAGGAATTAATACATGAAAGCAATGTGTTCAAAACCTGTTTCTTGTGGTGTGTGTATAAGTCATTCTGAAGCACCCATGTCTGAAAGCCTAGAGCTAGCAAAGCAACAGTGAATGCAATGTAGATTATTCTGAGAACAGTTGTTCCTTCCCTTTGTACAGCGGAGCTCTTTCTGACAATGCAGGTCATAGCTAGGAAGAAGTTTTGATATACTAAGAAAGTTGTGACAGAGTAGTTACTTAAATGCATATTCTCCATATATGGATCCTAAAAAAAATTGAACAGGATGTTTGTTTTCTGTGCTGGGGCTTGGTATGACCCTGAAGTGTCTGTACCTCTCTCAGGCTGCTGAACCTCTGAAATGGTAATGCCAGGTTACATCAAATCAGGATGCAACTTCTGATGTGGGCAAAGAATCCCAATAGATTTCAGATGGATAATGTGTAGCCCCAAGGAGAAGGCATCAGCACATCTGAGACAAGCTCAGGCTGGCCAACCACACTGGCTAAAGGCGCATTCCCTGAAAAGAGAATGCCCAGGTTTTTCCAGGGCCTTTCGCTTAATCCTCTGTAATTGTGATTAAATTCCTTTTTCTCCTTGTCTTTCATCTTTCTGCTCTGCAAATAAGAGAACAGTAATGCCTTCATACTATTAGGGGGAGGATATAATGAGATGATACATGGAAAATTCTTAGAACAGTGGTTGCATGTGGCAACTACTCAATAAGTGTTATCTACTACTGCTGTTGCTTTTAAAGCTGTAACTAATGGGTTTTCTGAAGACAAAATGGGGTAGAAGATAAGTAGTTAACGCAGCTTGAATATCATGTGCACTTATTGGAAAAGACATTTAATAAAAAGTAGTATTTATCAGAGAATGAGGGGAAGGAATAAACCATAAGCTTATGTAAAAAAAGCCTTCCAGGCAGTAGCGAAAGTCGAAGCAAACTGTACAAAGTTAGAGGGAGCTAGTGGAGTCCAAGAATCTTACGAACAAATGTGGCTCGAGTGGAATGGATGGGAGGTAAAGTAATAGGAGAGCATCATCCTGAAAAGTAGGTAAGAAGACTGATCACAAAATGAATGCTGCAAAATAGTTGGCCTATATTCTGAAAGTGTTGAAGGTGGGTGGTGAGGAGGTGAAGATTGGAGTTTATAAAGAAAAAATGAAACAATTGAACTGTGAGTTCTCAAAACACCGGTCTGGAGGAATTGTGGAGTATAGATTGCAGAACTCTGAGACCACAGGAAACAAAACTAGGCGTGATGCTAAGAGAGGCATCAGAAACGGCAAACAGGGGGCAAACTATGCCTATAATTAAGATTAGAAATAAATGTTTTCTTTACATTTAGAAAAATGATGCATTCATTTACAAGCACAGCTGTTGGATATTGAAATGGCTCCATATTGGAGGGTAAAATAATCTTTGGAGGTTTAGCTGGTTTATTGAACGTCTTCGACTTGGCTTCTAACCAGAAACCGACCTACTATTAACCCCTTGATTTCTTTGCATCTGCTTTTGGGAAAATATGTTTTTTTCTGCTTTTTAATAAAACCTCAGACGTCTCTTAGTTTTTTAGATACCAATATACTACTTTTAAAAGGCCTTTACTTTAAAATGGCAAAAACCACAATTACTTCTGTGCCAACCTAGTAACACTTCTTCCTTGCTTAGGCATTAAAAATTCTGAACCAGGGTAGTCATTGCATAGCAACAATCAGTCCAGAGTAGCAGACCCTGGGTTTGAGTGTTTTTTTCTTTTTTTTCTCTCTTTCTCTAATCCCTAGTTAGTGGCTATTTTAGGCCCATCCAGAATCAGACCTAGAAGAAGGGGAGGATTTGCTGAAAGCTGCACACTCAAACATGGCAGAGTTCGCTACACCAAGAGAGCTTGGTGACCTCTCCATGGTTGACGTACCCTCGCTGAATCTTTCTCAGGTACTGTTTTTGTGGATTCTGACACTCCCCACTAGTGACCTGCGACTGCAGTCACCTTCACCTAGACAATGTCCAGCACATCATTGGTACCTTACTTAGAACTTCTTGCTCATCTTTTACATCAAAGGAACCTAGCACTTCTCTTACTGAAGGTTCTTTTAAACTTTCAGGCAGTCCTCTAGCGTAAGATCCCCCCAGGCAACCTCATTTTGCTGGTGATAGAACACATACATCTTGTTGCAAGTCAAGCCTGTGCTTTCTGTCTTTCCACCATAGCCTGTGCTGTGTAGCCTCTCCTATTAGCTCCTAGGATTCTTAAGCTCCAGTGAGCAAGGTACACTCATCGTGGTGGGCTGCACTTGGCTCAAGGTGATGGGGAGAATTCCATGCCTTTGCCTGAGAAGGCACTAGAGGAAGTGAGTGATTGATGGGCAGTATGAGGAGTATGCTGCTGGTTCTCACAAATAAGGCCCTCTGTATCACATTTTCAAGTATAATCTCTCATAGAAGAAGCTGGAGTGTGACTGGTTAATGTTTCCCTAATTAGAGTTGAGTCATTTATTTTGTCTGTAATGTGTGTAAATCTCATACTTCTCATTACAGGGAAGTACAACACGGCACTATTATTTTGTTTAGTCCTCAGCTTTTCTTTAGAAGCCCCTGCAGAAACTTTGAGGGAGAATGATGAGACTCACTTGTAGCCCTGTGATAGAGCATTTTAAAAATAGAATAAGTGCATTTTGGTCTTGGGTTTAATTATTACATGTTTGATGGAGTTATGATGATAAGGGCAAGAAGAGGTGACAGCACTTCTATAATACTCTTTTCCTTTTCCTTGTTTTGTGTTATGTAACTAAAAAGTGAAATGCTGTCTATACCAGTATATTTGAAACTACAATACGTAAGTTATATGTCAATATACGAAATCTGATTATATGCATATGTGCATGTATAAATGCATATGTGAACTGGAAGAGGTCCTTGACTCCCTTTGCAGGACGTGTCACAGTGTGGCTCATATGTTCAGCCGCTGTGCATTCAAACCCCTTACAGGAGAGCGAGCATGCAGACAGGCGGGTGTAAGAACCAGGGAAAGTGCTTTTGGGCTCTGGCCCCATGGTGGGGTGTGACTCCTGAAGCTCCAGTGGGCATGCTACTTTGCTCTTTTAGCTTTGCTGCTCACTGATGGCTTAAGTGATAACCAGCTCAGTGTCCCCTCGGTACCCAGGTTCTTGTCTGGTGTCCAGGAACAATCAGGTCACACAGACAAATTGAAGGATGGTAAAGGTGGGGGATTTTATTCCCAGAGGGAGGTGGCTCTCAGTACAATGGATGGGGAGTTGGAAAGGAGATGGAATAGGAAGGTCATCTTCCCCTGGAGTTTGACCATCTCACGTCCGTTCTCCCCTCCAACCATCCCCAGCTGAATTACTCTCGACATTCAGACACTCCTCTGGTACGCGGCTCTTCCGCTTCTGTGCTGATCTGTTCATCCGTGCATCTGCTCATGGAGCCTGGGGTTTGGAATTTATATGGGTACAGGGTAGGGGGGTGTGGCAGGCCCAAAGGCAACATTTAGGCACAAAAGCCGGAATGTCTGTTTCCATTTAGGGCTGCAGTTTTCCAGGCTTGAGGGTGGGGCCTTTGCCAGGGAACTGCCCTCTTCTACCTGGTATTTCCCTGACTCCTCTCTGTATCATATGTGTCTAGGTTTCAATATATATTAATACATGTATATGTATATCATATCCTGCATATGTGTCTATGTATATGTACATGTATCTACACATACACATTCCATGATGATGACAAGATATAAATATTATCTACCCAAGAAGAATTGCATTTGAAATAATCTTTTAATAACAGCCTTTGCATTTGATAATTATATGCATTTGTGCATTATAGATATTAGAGTTGTTACATTAGTGACGATGTGTATTCACTAATGTATCAGTAATATATATATTTAAAATAAGGAACACAGTTTCTATCTAAACTATCTTTCTTAAGATTGATTTTATTTAATATTTGTGAAATAAATGTATTGTTTTGTTTATTAACATATTCGGAAATATTTAAATCCTGCTGCCATATTCGTCAATGTTTTCTTTCTCTCATATTTAGTAAACTAACTCTGCATATTATCTATGTACAGGCAATGGCATTTGGATATGTCACACTAATTAAGTACCTCATTGGATGTCTCCTCTTAAGTTTTCCTCCTGAATATTTGACATAAGCCTTTCAAACTGCAGGGAAAAGTGACAAGAAACCCCAGAGCTCCACTCTGTGATTGAGAGAATCCGTTATCCCGGTGTCTCTGGAAGCAAAATCAATTCATGTGTTCTATCATCCTTAGAAAGTACTCTCTAACATGCTGTCAGCAATAAATTTTACAGGATTTCCCCAAAGTCAATTGCTTCTTCTATTTGGGATTAAGATGAAAGCAAATTGATTCTTCTCATACATAGAGGAAGCACGAGAGAAGAGATACTTTTAGTCTACTCACTTCTTTTTTTTTTTTTTTTTTTTTTTCTTACTGACAGATTTCTCCTGCCGCACTAATGTAAGGTCTTTAGTAATTGAAATTCTGGCTGTGAAATATACTCAGGCATAACCAACTTGAATGCAATTTCCCTTAGAGTTACCTTCCATGCAAGTAGGCAGGAAATTTATTTCTGAGTAACTTATTTCTGAGCACATTAAAAAATAATAATAAGGCAAATCTTTTCAGCATTTTAACTGGAATGACTGCCAGGATATCATACTCAATTTGATTTTACCATATCTTCTAAAGTCTAGTGATAATAATAATTCATGTTATTTCTTTAATCAAATTGAAAACATTCAGAATCAACATTTAACTTATTTTAATCAATTTTTTCTTAAAATGTAATTTTGTAATTTTGTAGTAGATAAAGATGGCATATTAAAATTAAAACTAACATAGGTGGATTATGCTGGCATTTAATCAAGTATTCTTGAGTCTGACTCTAGATAAAGTGTCAGTTTAGAAATACATTTTCTTATTTCGTTTGGACAGCTTAGAAATGTAGATGAGTTTAAGAAAATTATTCCAGCTGAACTAGAATTAGAACTTGTTAAAGGTCTACAAATACATAAAATATCAGATGGGAGTGAACAAAAGTTGCACTTTTGGTGGAAACAAGCAAACAAAGTAAAATAGAAACTGATGAAATATTGTAGAAACCACCAGGTTTCTGTTGACAAATATTTATACAGGTTTCTGATCTCGATTTTGATGTTTATACATAGAGTAACAATTGAAATGTATGTTTGTGAAGTACTAAAGGGTGCCCAGTGCTAGGTTAAGTTTCAAGTAGAACATTAAATGTCCATATTAAAATGCCAGTTTTCTCTCTCTCTCTGACTCTCTCTCTGTCTCTCTCTCTCTGTCTCTCTCTCTCTTTTTCTGTGTGTGTGTTGGTGGAAGAAAACCATTTATGTATATAACTACCTAATAGCAACTTAGGGTAATATTGAAATATAAACAACATGGTATAAAACATGTTAGGATAAAACATGGTATAAAACACGGTATAAAACAAAGTTAAGATAACATTGAAATATAAACAACATGGAAGAAGCAGGCAATTAACTATATTGTGAGATTTGGTGAAAACAGTATTAGTCTCAGGTCTTATAGGATATATAATATATGAAAAGTCAAGGTTAGGACAGTGCTAATCATTTTTTGTAACATGTATAAAATCTAATCATAATCTAGTTAATTAAACTTGTACTCTATTCTGTCATCAATTACAGTTTGCTACCAAATTTGTTCAAAGTTTATGTGTATATATATAAGCTTTTCACTTGGGAGGGGATGTGATAGAACAAGGAGGAATAAAAACTTGTAATTAGAAATAATCACTTAACATTCAAAGTTTAAAATCAATTAATCTGCATTATGTGAAGATAAAAATTATATAAGTTTTTCAGTAACATTATCTCTCCAATAAAACTTCAAAAATAAATCACATAATCCAAATTCGGTAGAACCAACGTCTTCAAATGTCTTAATATAAAAGCATTATAAGGAATTCATACACCCTTAGAAAAGACGTGTTTTATATATTATTTGAAATACAGTTTGAAATTTATAGAAATATTTCTTTTTTTTTATAAATAGGTTTATACAGTTGCTGTTACTAATAATCCGTGGTCTCTGAAGTAATTTAAAGGTTTTTTTTTTTTTTTAATTGTTGTAAAATTGAAAACACGATCTAAAAATACACACTTTTAGTTTTGCTGAATTAGATTTAAATGTATTTTCCAATTGAAAAGCAAAATATCATTAATTTCTATAAAACATCTTCTCTTTAGAAGAACTAGGCTCTAAAACAACCTGAAAATCCATAACTTATTCCCCTCACTCTAGGAAGCACGTGTTTCTTGGACTAGGTGAGGAACAGTAATTTCCCCTGCAGGAGTTTGGTTCTCCTCATTCTATACAGAACGTCTGCAGTTTGCCTTTAGGAACTGTGTGCCAGCCAGCTAAGATTTTGAACATGAGGCCATTCTACAATGGACAACTCTTAATCCTGGCATAAGAGCCTCACCCCAGGATAAATTACACTAGAGGAAATTGATGATGCTTTGTATCTAGAATTTAATCTCTCTGATCACTGAAACAATTCTTATATTCAAAATTGATGTTAATATTGCAAT
This sequence comes from Theropithecus gelada, assembly GCF_003255815.1. Taxonomy (NCBI): domain Eukaryota; kingdom Metazoa; phylum Chordata; class Mammalia; order Primates; family Cercopithecidae; genus Theropithecus; species Theropithecus gelada. The sequence continues at coordinate 19,619,529 of NC_037673.1, forward strand.
GATTTCTAAATTAATATATGATTAATCTCATGTATCAGTTATTTCTTTATTATTGCTTTATTCAATTTTCTTGTACATTTTTAAAATTTAGCAGCTATATTTGCATTTTTATATAGATATTATCCTTTTTATAGGCAACATAAGAGCTAAAAAGACAGCGATCTTTCCTTCAAGCAATTATAGCATATCTATCTTATGTCAACACATAAAAATTATTTTTAATAAAAACTCATGGTTTGTTAAAATGATGACTTACTACAACATTGACTCTTGAGCAAAGCAGGTTAAAAAAACGCATTGGAATTGCAATCTGAGTTCCTCTAGACAAGTTTTCCAAAAAGATCTAATTTCCCAAACTCTAAAAGGGGAATAACAGTATTCTATTTCCAATACTTCAGTAGTACTTATTTACATAAAGTATTCGAAGTGTGTGTGAAACTGTTTGAGACATATGAGGCACCCATGGTAGTTGTTGTTAATACTTTTAATTTTATAACTGCTTATAATAAAAAGTACCAAGCATGAGTACATTTATTTTATTTAGCAAGCTTATTTGATACTTTCAAACTTCTAAAACATTTATAAAATATATTAACCTCTGTATTTTAGTATATCAAGTTTATATTTACAAGTCAAATCAATCGTCCTTCTACATTCTATAATTAAATAATAAGAATAATTGTCACCACCATCAAGAGAAGTACTTGTGGGAAAAAATGGAAATGCAAGTGCCTTTCTCAATGCCTTGTTAAATTACATTAAAATGATTCTGAACCTTTATGGCATGACTTTGGATTAATGTGAAATGACTATCAAAGCAAATGACTATCAAAATAGTTAAATTACTATATGTGGATCTCATATTAAATAAAGAATAAATGAGAAAAATCTGTAACACTTGGGAGTTTGATCAGTATGAGATATGTCTGCATCTACAGTACCAATTCTAAATTTTTAAGCACGCTTAAAAAGTATTTAATATGATAGTGTCAAACTATTATGGTTTGAATGTTTGTGTCCCTCCAAAATGTACATTGAAATTTAATCTCTAACGCAATAGTATTAAGAGGTGGGGCCATTAAGGGATGATTAGATGATGAATGCTCCACCCTCATGAGTGAGATTAGTGCCCTTATAAAAGTGTCTTCACACAGCTTTTCCCCTCGTTGGCCCTTCTGCCTTCTGCCATGTGATGCAGCAACAAAAGGCACCATCTTGGAAGCAGAGTACTTGAGTGCTCTCCGTATACTTCACCTGCTGCCACCTTGATCTTGGACCTCGTAGCCTCCAAAATGATGATAAAATAATTTTTTAAATAAATTACCCAGTCTCAGGTACTTTGTTACAGCAGCACAAAAGCACTAAGACAAATATGATACCAGTTCTTTCACAAATTTATAAATTATCAAGCTGTTGATGCTGCTGAAGTGATGTTAAAATAATTTGAGAATCTTCTAACAAAATCACAAACTAAAATGTTTCAATTTTACCCTTTACCCTGTCAACGTGGGTAAAAATAAACACCAGTTTTCAAATTTCTAAGCATTTATGTCATTCTCTTCACAAGAATACATAACGTGTTTGTTCAACTGTTTCAGTTTCTATAAGTAGCTTTAACATGTAACTAACTTTTTGCCTCATTATGAACATTTCTCATTTTTTACAGTGAAACACTGAGAGTGAATAATAAAGATGTTGATAGGCAACATAGGTGAACCTGCTAAAGAATTACCAGAATCAGTAATTTTATATTTCCCTAAGGAGAGATTAACACATACTCAGTCATGCCTACTGAAGGTTGCCATCAATTCTGTCATAAGAAGCTAAAGTTCTCAAAGCCAATGTATATTATTTACGGTTTCTTTTACTTGGTTGTGCTTAAATGTGTAATAAATTGCATACACATTTTGGGCTGTACTCTAAGCTCATTTGTTTTCAATGTCTTTTTCCTGACTTCTTCAAATATCAAGTTAAATGCTTGAAGAATCATTGGGAAAATTATCAAGTTTAGTTAAACCAAGAAGGCAGAGTCTGTAGAAGTTTCTGTGTTTTGGCTTATTTATTTTTAAAATCACCGAGGCACATGCATCAGTGTGAGTGTATGTGTATGTGTTGTATAAGACATAGCGAGCACTTTGATTTCAGCGGTGTGAGAGGCTAAGAAGAAGCCTCAGTGTAGCCAGCTGGACTTCCGGCCTTCAGCACTGTGAGGTAAGAGATGGGACTGTTTCAAGCCTGAAAGTGTGTGGTAATTTGTTCAGCAACAACAGAAGACTAATACAAATACAATAACGGTGAAAGAAAAAAGAGAAAATTGAGAATAAAAAACTCATTTTTCAGTGGGAAGACAAAAACCAACCAACCAACCTAAGAAAGAAAAGAAAGAAAAGACAAAGATAAAACAGTAGATAATGTGACAAGCATATCGATTACACCATTATCCATTAGGCTTTGGGAAAAAAAAAGTTACTATTACATTTACATAACTAATTAATTTTATTAGCATTTATGTTCTGATCCCTTTAATTTTCTTTTACTTTTGAGTTTCCAAATAAACATCCCAAAACATATTAGAACCAATTATTTTAAGTTTATAGTAAGATTGGAGTTTTTGGGCAAATTTTATTTCTTAAGGCACTTTTGTAAAAAATAAATACTAGTGATAATATTTACCCATCTAATACTAGTGATAGTAATGTATTGGTGATAATCTTGGTGTGACTGTAAATCAAAAAGAAACACAATATGCTAAATTTATAAATGATACTTGATAGAACAGAGTATTTTCTTTTAAAATAAAATAATATTTAACTTTCTTCTCTTTTTCACATATTGCCTTTTAACAAAACTAGGGAGAGCGTATACGTAAACAATGATAATTAGTAAAGTAAGATTTCAAAGCAAATTCTTTTTTTTTGTTTGTTTGTTTTTTTTGAGAAGGAGTCTCGCTCTGTCGCCCAGGCTGGAGTGCAGTGGCGCGATCTCAGCTCACTGCAAGCTCCGCCTCCCGGGTTCACGCCTTTCTCCCGCCTCAGCCTCCCAAGTAGCTGGGACTACAGGTGCCCGCTACCACGCCCGGCTAGTTTTTTGTATTTTTAGTAGAGACAGGGTTTCACCATGTTAGCCAGGATAGTCTCGATCTCCTGACCTCGTGATCCACCCGCCTCGGCCTCCCAAAGTGCTGGGATTACAGGCTTGAGCCACCGTGCCCGGCCGCAAATTCTACTACTACTAGTTATTTTGTGAAACTCTCATATTATAAAATAAAATAAAATAAAAAATACAGTGTAATATACAGAATGACCTGTTCTTTCTCTTTTAAAAAGTGGAACAAGGTTTTGAGGACAAGGATCTTATCAAAGTTAATGCCACATTTTGGAGATGAGAAAAACTCTACAGGGAAAAATGAAACCATTCTAAGAGCCTGACCCATATACAGTCCAGCTCAGATAGAACAGTGAGCAATGAATTTACCCTCCACTGTCAAACCTTAAATTTGGGGAATCACATAATGCGTGGTCACCCAGTTAGAAGTGCTGGGGCTAGACTGCAGGTTTGTCAGAAGCCATAACTCATAGGGGGAGATACAATAAGTTAGCCTTTTTCATTTACTTCACCTCAGGAGAACAAAATAATTCATAACAAACATGTCTCAGCTCAAATTGAAATTCAATTGTGTTAACACGACCATGCCCATAGGGTGAACTAATGACAAAACATGGGTTCGACTAAAACATAGCCACCATGTGGCTTACATTTTTCACTGATTTTGTTTTGTTTTGTTTTCACATTTTTTAATGATGATTTTTTAAAACACAGCATATATGTACAAAGGTTTTAAATCCCTAAGAAAGATATATATTATTTTAAAAAGTTGGTCATTTTAGTTGTGAAAACACAGGCACTTGCGTCCCACTTTCGAGATGCTGATGTTGCATCTTTAGAATTTATCTTGATATGCCGGCATTTACTTTAGGCTACCATGTACTTCATACGAATAGCGGTGCTGATGAAATGCACAAAATATTTTGAAGGCATAAAGAAGAAGAACAACTGGGTCATCTAGTCTCTCAGAGTGCTTTTTTTCTCACTGTGCATAAAAAAGGTGAATATAACCATACAAAAATTCTTGCTGTGACTTTATGCTTCAATACCATACATATGTAGTTTATTACCTGAAAAGTGCATAATTGTACAGTGTATATTATCTCTGCATTTTAGTTCTAGTAGCTTGGGATGTGTTTTCCTGTTTGATAAAATAATTAAAATGTCTTTTTTTCTAACTATCTAGTCTGTCTTTATTATGCAATTAATAACAATCTGATGAGCCACAAACCACATATGTGCAGCACTACATCTGGCCTATTTTTCTGTATCTGTGTGGTAATTATGAGCTTTTCTTTGACTCGCGACCTGTATAGTGTGTGAAAGTAAGGCAAAAATGTGCAAACTAAAACAATGTATAATTGAATTTAAAATTATAGCACTCCATTCCAATGCTTTCATTTCCATAACAAATAAAATACTATGTATGTGCAAATAATAAGTAGGTAGGCCTAGCTTATAATTTAAGCTAAGTTGTTATAATTTAAGAAACAACACAAAATGAACAAAGATGACTTAATAAATTCGTTAAGAAAAGTTTAGGAGAATAAATATGCCCACTTAAAGTTCCTGTTTTTTTGTAACAGATGAGAAAAGGTCATGTTAAACTCTGAGAAACTGGAAATTACACAGAAGTACTCATTTAACAAGGTTAGTTTTTTTCCCCGAAATATTTACATATTATAATAATGCAACTACGCATTATAGATAATTAAATTAATGCTTTCAAAAATGTTTCCTTTCACATTGCTAATGGACATTTGTGGAATCTTCCAAATAACGACAGAATTTTATCACAGGAAAATGCTTTAATGAGAAAAAAAAAGTTCTATCCCCCTGCAAAATTCTATTTTTAAAGTTTTATCATGTATTTTTGCAATAATTTCCAATATACAAAATCTATAATGATGCTAACTGCTATTTGTACATTTATATGAACCTGATTATTCCTTCTGTTTTCAAGTTTTGTAATAATTATCAAATCTTCTTAAATATGTGGAAATTCATTGAGAGTGATTTGATTTTGTCTACATACATCTATATTTTTAGCTTGCTAGAGAAGACTTGAAGGCAATTTTAAGTTAACACTCTTCTAAGCCAGAATTTTCCAAGTGACATTTGGAGAAACCAAATCCTGAGTGATAATCTCGGAAGGAATGAAAATGAGACTGTTTTCCCATGATTCCTGGGTTCTGTAAGGAAAATGCAAACTACCACATCTCCTGCTGGATGATTTCACTTTGTATTACTATTACAGGCACTAAAAATCTTGCACAGAGGAAATCTGTTTAACGTTGCTTAACTCTAATTCTCAATTTATTTGACTGGTGTACATATTTTTCATTTAAATACATTTATTAATATTTCACATGCAATATTTTTAAAATGATATCCTATGTTATAGGATGGAATTATTTCTTTGGGGGAAATATTATCTTTATCCTTGCATAAGATACACTTAAAATACTTTTTCTTTTGATTTAGATATTCCAGTATCATAAGTTACACATGTAATTTAGGAAATTGTTAAGAAGAAAAAAGACAGTTAAATTGAAAAAATATTTTATAAGAAGATGAAGTGGGTTTATATAACAGTGGAGTAGGTTATTAAAATAACACTGTGCAAAACTGTCTATAAAATGCATTCATCCCTGTGAATTAAATTGGATTCAGCAACACTAAGTTATTAATCATGTTAATCTGATTATAATATAACATGAAATCTTCAAAAATGTAGTGACAATTAGTTTAAATTTCTATTTGACATTCACTCATAGTAGCCCTTTCAACAATCAGAGAAATTTGTTCCAGAGAAAATAATATTCATGGACACTCAACATATCCTTAATTAATACTCCATGATCAAATGATCCTATGGGAAAATTAATATGAAACTCAAGATAAATTTCTAGCAAAATTTAGAAGCGCTCTATAAACTCATCCCAAATCACCCTGTAATTTGTGATTATTACATTTGTGATTCACATGATTCATATACGGACATAGACAGAAAGCTGATCAAACATGTATATTAAGCAAAATTGAGAGAAATTCTGAGTTCACTAAATCAAAATTCAATCTCATTAAAAAACAAACAAACAAACAAAAGCGTGACTGTAAGCACAAAAATTATTGTGAAATACCAAAACCTGGTATAAAAATATCAACTACATAAATTGTATTAACAGCCCAAATATATACACAAAGACATTTAGAATATTTAGTTAAATATAAATTCAAATGAGTCTCCCCTATAATCCGGCCATCAAAAATCCTGGTGCCAGTTCAGGTTGCATTGGAATAAGCTAAAATTTATTCAATATATTCTATGCATGAGATAAAATTCTATGCCCCTCATTGCATTAAATCAGTTATTACTCAAAATACACTTATGGAGTTGGTATCTTGATCTCCATTTCAGAGCTCTTAAAACTAAGGCATAAAGAATCTCTTTAATTTTCCTGCAGGTCAAGGACCATGTCAGTTTTATTTATATCTCTGTATATCCACATGTAGAATAAGGACTGACACAGAGTTGTAGACTTCATAAATATATTTGAAATAATACATGGCTTGAGGAAATCTAACATAAGCCAGATGACTTCCACACATAGACAGCAATTATGATAGGTAATAACTGGTAGAATTTTTCCAGTACAACAATTGTCAACAAAATTATAAAAATAATTTTAAAAAACCTTAGAGGAATATCTGTTGGAGATGTTTAGAAAAAAATTATATTACATTATTTCATTATGGTGATTACTATATATTCAACATTATGAAGTGTGAAATAATACATTATTAAATTATATAAACGACGTCAAAACTAAATGAAAGATTTGTTAGACTCATTTGACCCAATGTTAGATTCCTGTTTATTTTCTGGAGTAGAAATTATTTTCTGTATAAGTAAAAAAATAATTGGGAATAAGTTGCAAAATAACCAGATGCACTTGTACTTTATTGCCTAAAATGTTTTAATATTAAAATTATCAATCTATATTTACATAGATACTCCATGCTCAATGTTATTTTTTGTATGGTGGAAAACTGAAAGACAACTGGTAGTTAAAGAAATGCTGCTTCTTATCAGTAAATTTCATTCATGTTGGTTAGACAGTATTAGCACGTATGAATAGATCTGAAAATAGATTCTGTGCTATGAATTAAGAAATTATAAGTTTTCATTAAAATGAGTAAATTTCTTTGATCTTAAAAATGTTAAAGGTTATTAAATGTGTATGTAAGTTGTAGATGGACAGAGAATGGATCAGGGTATTAACATAAAAAAAGGATATTCTTCTGGAAACGAAAATAATTTCTCATGGAAATGGGTAATTGGATAAGAGAAGAGTAAGGAAGTTCGTTCACACACCTATGAGGGAAGTGTGCTGTTACAGTGGGAAGAATAGTTAATATTGTAGTGAAAGTTTAAGAACATTTAAAGTTCTTAATAACGCAGAACTTTAGACTTTTAATACTGAGCAATAAGATATTGTAACACAGAATATGTGACACAGAAAGCAGTGATTTAATATTTTTCATTGTATTGTTATGCAAGAAGAAAAAAGACTTTATTCAAGTAGATCTTAGACTAGTGAGAAAAGTTAAGTAGGATGTAATAACGACATTTAGCAGGACTAGAACAAGACACAAGTATTATTCATCAATATTTTATAGAAAATAAAATGCATTTTTTTTGACACAGGGTCTTGCTCTCTCACCCAGGCTGGAATGCAGTGGTAGGAACATAGCTCCCTACAGCCTCAGCTGTAGGCTGAGGGATCCCTTCCTCAGCCTCCTGACTGGCTGAAACCATAGTCATGTCCCCATGCCTGGATGATTTTTATTATTATTATTATTTTCTCGTAGAGGCAAGGTCTCATCAGGTATCCCAGGCTGGTTCTGAAGCCCTGTGCTCAAGCAATCCTCCTGCCTTGGCCTTCCAAAGTTTTGGAATTACAGGCACACACCACCACAACTGGCAAATATTGTAAATTTTGATGATCCATTCTAAAACATGAAATGATGAAAATGATAAAACATCTCCTGATGTCTTCACTAGGGGAATAGATAAAATATCACACCACCAGCCAATGAAGAACACATGACTAAAAAATGATTTCCCAAGGAAATTATGGCCATTGAATCTGGACAGGTTGAATTTGTGGTATAGGTAAAAAATTTAAGACAGTTGTTTTATAAGCAGATGGAAACAGCACTATGTCTATTCTTCAAATACCAATTTCACTCAACTAAACTCCCAAAAGACAGTTGATGTTTGGCAAAGTGTTCTTCATCCAAAGAGAACTAGGATATTTTAATGTCACAGAAGTAACAGTAAGGGTCAGCGAAGAGATTCAAAAGTGAGTGCACAAACTGGGAAATAGAATCGGGATTCATAACTTATACAGGCTATTATATTATAGTTAATAAAAAAAAGCTATTTGTGGCCTTGTCTAAGTTTCTACTGGAGAAGGGAGAAAAGATATATAAAGAGGACAAATGTATCAAAGGAAAAATTAATTCAGCAACTAAATCATTAAGCTTTAAATTACGGTGAGAATGGGCAATTAAACATATTTGGTGATTTTTGAATGTTGAAATAATCAAATTCCATAAATTTTTAAATTCAATTACAATTTCTTAATTTATTATGCTTGCCAAACATATTAACATATGTGTTTAACTGTTATTAAATGTTATTTATAAATTAGTAATTAAAATTTCAGCTAAGAAAGTTATTTTATTCCCCAAAACTAAATTTATAAATGACAAAAATAAATACTATGATATTTGTCTTTATGTTGACACAAATATTACATGACATTTTTTCTGTACAAAACTGATCAAAATATACTTTACTATATAAAATTGCAGTTGAACGAATTAGTGATGGCATATTTTATAGTCAATATTAATTTGTATGTGCTAGTAAATAAATGTAATAATCAGTTAATTGTTAAAGTAGATTATGTATTGTTTTCTCCTTAAAACTATTAAAACTTATCTGAGTAATTTAAAATCTAATTTATTTCATGAGACTTGTAACCACAATGAATACATATGTTATACACACACACACATAAACTTATTTGCTAATCATGAGCTACAAAAACACAGGAGAAACATTCAAAGTATTTAAACAGGCTACTTAACTATTATAACAGATAATATATATATTATTTGCCAGTTTAAATAGATGAAATCATACAAATGTTTATACTATCAAAAGATTTAGATACTTTTCTACACAAATACTCTGTTTTACAAAGTTTTATATATTTGCATATATTCATAATGATGAAATATTTTAACAATATATTAAGATCCAGTTTGATGATTAGCTAACCTTCTGATATACCAAAGAAGTATGACCAGGTATCGTTTGATATACCAAATGGCATCAAACGAATGCCATTTACCATTTATTTTCTATGCTAGAGTGATATTTTAGTTGTATTTCTTACTCTCTAGCCATATAGCCTGCCCAATAAAAAATGTTTAAACATTTTTTTCAGATATTTAGTTTAACCAATAATAATAGAACTAATTTTAAAAAACTACAAAAACCCTTTAATTTTCTCTCAAAATCATAGTTGGTATATATATTTATGTGGGATAATGGTAAAGCCATTTTCACTGTAAAACAAAAATTCACATATTTGAGATGGGACAAATCTGAAATAATTGCTTGGGCAGCTACAAATTAAACAGCATTCTATGCAATTACTTTTTATTTCAACTACTCATTTTGAATGAGATGATATTAAGCTATTCTCCATAAGTCTGTGAGTGTCTGGTATTTGAATGCTCTTGTGAAAGTATTTGAACCTATATTTTTACATTATTTTCACTCAAACTTTTATAGTGGCATAAAGTTCTCATTAATATTCTATTAGTTTCTATGACTCTTATTAGCATTGAACAAACAAGTAAGATGATAATAAACATCCACTTATTTTAAAAGCTTCTCTGTTCTAGGACATTAGACCAATATCATCAAAAGACCTGTTATAGGAATTTAAAATGTAAATACTGTGCATTTAATTAAGAAGAGATAACTGTCTATCAAGCATGGCTGCGGAGAATTATCAAGTCAGTATTATATAAAATAATAAATAGATTTATCAGGTTTGCTTCATAAAATAAGTCAAAGTCAAAAGAGCTCAGTGTGGTTTAAAAGATGTGTGATTGAGTTTTTATTTCAGTAATTGAAAATAGTCTTGTAATGAATGATGTTTCTTAATTAATTGTCAAAAATAAGAAATGAAGGTGACTTCTAGGCGCATTGTCATGATGTTCCCTGACTGGATGGACATCTCAGCCATGAAACATTCATACTAGTGCAAGCATTTATATCCTTGTGTTAACACTCCAACCTTATAAAAAAATACTTCATCCATATAACTGGTTTCAAAGCAGATCATTGTTCTGTACTATATTATAATTTTTGAAATTATATTAAATAAGGAATAAAATAATATACCTAAATCTAAATCTAAAATATGGTTCCTTTCCCACTTAGTTAGCTTTCCATGATACTTCAAATGTAATACACACTCTGTGTCTATGTGGACCGTCATACCATAAAGTAGCTAAATATTCAGAGCATAATGATTACTTCCAACTTGATTTATACAATTTCATTTATATATTATATATGTAACATATTATATATAATTTATATATTATATAAATATACATATAATATATATGTAATTATAATATATAATGATTTATTATTAATAATATATAATATATTATAAAATAACATATACAATGTTATCATATAATATTATATATTATTTATTATATAATAACATATATAATATCTAATAACATATTATATATTAACATATATTATATATTGTTATATATTTATATACATTATTATTATATAATATATAATTTTCTATGCTAGAGATTATTATATATATTATATAAACATGTATAATATATTACTATGTAATAACATATATATTACTATATAATAACATATATAATATATATTATATATGTTATTATGTGTTTATGTGTGTGTGTGTATAACATATGTATTCATTGTGGTTACAAGTCTCATGAAATAAATTAGATTTTAAATTACTCAGATAAGTTTTAATAGTTTTAAGGAGCAAACAATATATAACATATAATATATATTATTATATGTTGCTATATAGTAATATATTATATGTTGCATATTATAACATATAATATAATAATTTATTATATATTATATTATTATATAACATATATTATCTACTATATTATAATATAGTATATTCTATAAAAAAGAGATTGTACAAATCAAGTTGGAAGTAATCATTATATATTATATTATAATTACATATATATTATATATAATTTATATATAATATGTTACATATATAATATATATAAATGAGATTTACAAATCAAGTTGGAAGTAATCATTATGCTCTGAATATTTAACTATTTTATGGTATGACGGTATGCATAGACACAGAGTTTTTAGATTTAGATTTAGGTATATAATATATTATATATTATATAAACATATATAATATATTATATATAATATAAATTGTATAATAATATATATCATATATACATTACATAAAAATAAAAATATATAATATATATTATATTCAGGGTCCCAGAACTGAAAAGGGAACCTGAACACATCTGAAGACCCATTTGACATGAGGTCTTTAGAATGAGTGGGAATGAACTAGGAAAAAGAGGTGTAGACTGCCCTATAGATCTGGGAAACAAAACTCATAGAGAAAATTTTATCCAAAGAACTAGCAGGAAAGGGGAAAAAAAGCTTATATTGGTAACTCTATGATGATAAAGCCTTTCAGTAAAAGTTGCTAAACAATTTTTTTTTTTTTTTTTTTTTTTTTTTTTTTGAGACGGAGTCTTGCTCTGTACCCCAGGCTGGAGTGCAGTGGCCAGATCTCAGCTCACTGCAAGCTCCGCCTCCCGGGTTCACGCCATTCTCCTGCCTCAGCCTCCGGAGTAGCTGGGACTACAGGCGCCCGCCACCTCGCCCGGCTAGTTTTTTTTTATTTTTTTTATTTTTTAGTAGAGACGCCGTTTCGCTGTGTTAGCCAGGATGGTCTCGATCTCCTGACCTCGTGATCCACCCGTCTCGGCCTCCCAAAGTGCTGGGATTACAGGCTTGAGCCATCGCGCCCAGCCCGATTTTTTTTTTTTTTTTCAGATACAATATGGAAACGATTCAATGGCATAAGGTAAATGAAGAGTAAAATAAGTTGTGGTTTTCATATGAAAATTCTAAGCAACAGAAAATTCTGTTAGTGAAAAGAGAAAAGTACAATTGGGGAACGTTGCAGCACTTTTGGAGCAAAATGACAAACGACAACTAATGTATTATTAATGGGAATAAAGAAGAGTTGACAGACTCAAAATGCATTGCAGAGATTACACCATTTTTGATGATGCTAGACTAAATATAAGTAAGTGAAATGAAAGGAAAAGTCTAGAAGACTGTCTAGTTTATTTTGTGGCTAAAGTAAATGTATAAGTGATGAAAAAGAAAATTTAAAAAATAGGAGACGGTGAGTATCTAGTTATTAGTTCAGTTTAATGCAAGTCATGATTTTCAGTACTTGTATATATGTATGTAGAGATAAGTAGTAAGCACTTAGACACCATCTGAAATTTAGTAGAGGTTTATAGGCAAGAAATTAAAATTTGTTTAAGAAATTATGTTATTCAAGTAATTTATCAAATTGAGAAGAATTTGGTAAAGTTCAGGGACTGAGCAGTCAATTAAGGAGAAAACTGATGAGAATTTATGTGCTCTCAGGTCACAACCTTCTGTGCTTTTGTTTCATCCAATCTAAGATTATTTAAATAGAATTTGCTCTTCCAGTTAAAGTAGAAGGTAATTAAGAAAAAAACACACAATACATTGTAAAGGGTAAAAGTATTGTTTTCCTTATATTTCACATAGATATATCATTGATAGTTAATTACCTTGTTTAGTTAGTTAAAAGATGCTTTTTCATTTGCTAATATTTTACTAGAATTCTAATTGTCTACATTTGACATTCATTGTGTTTTTCATATCCAACTCCTCTGTGGCTCTGTTCCAAATGTGGACAAAATTCGCCTGAAGAGAATTGCTGAATCTTGTATTCTTAGTGTTAGGTTACATCATTTTGACATGGGAATTTGTCAAAAAGGATTTTTAAAACTTAATCAATTTAATTCTAAGTAACTCAATATCTAGATTTACCTTTGCTGGATATGATGGATAAACTGGATCATGAAAAAGAAAACAAATACACTCTAGGAAAGAGAATAAAGGCAGAAGAGTCATGTGTGCAATGGAGAAACCTAATTTTGGAAATTAAATGCAAAGACCTAGAAATGGCTATTCATCTAGCCCAATTCATAAGGCAGGCCAAAAGCATTACTTGTGATGCCCTTTATGCACGATGCACACGATTTCCTTGTATCACTTGTATCACAAGATAGTCACCATCAGTGATGTAACAAGAAATACTGGCATGTAGGAACAATTCCTGGGTATTTACAGTCAATGAACATACAGATGATACATTATTTCATGGTGTAGACTGAACTGACCTCCATCCCCAAAAGCTAAACAATATGTTGTTTTTGAAAAGATTAAGAAGCATTAAATACTCGTAAAATCTCAGTGATTGGAGCTGTGTTCATAAAGCCAGTGGAGAATCCAATTCCACAGCTGCATCTTGATACAGGACAAACAATATTTAGGCTGATTTCTTTGTGAGAACATTAACATCCTCTAGTTATAAGAGGCCAAAGGCAGAGTTTGCTGCACAGCCACTACTGATTAGCTGAGTGAGGTCCAGCAAGTGTGTTCACTTTTTTATGTTCCAGTTTACTCATCAATAAAATACAGATTATAACCTGATAACATTTACAGAACTTCTATGAGAACTAACTTAAAGCACTTAGGAAAGGACTTAGTAAATTAACAATAACTGTTTTATTAGTTGAATTGGATTACTTCATAAATCCTATTCTGATGATGACTTTGTTACCAAAATGTTTAAGAATAAATTATGACTCATTTTCTCTGAAATGAACTGATTGGTTCTCACAACTTTTTATCTATGTAATTCCTGTAAATACTCTAATCCTCACAAATGTTAAGGAAGGACCAAGTAACTTAGTAAAATTTTCTCTACTGGTCTGTGGTATTAATATCCTAACAGCTCTTTAAAAAAAAATTTAAAAGAGTTTATGAAAAAATCAGCTCCATAGGAATAGTGATGTCAGTGGAAAAGAACAACGTAATAATAATTGTATAGGTATTATCTGTCAGGGAAAGGAGAAGCTGTAAAAAAATTCTGTCGATAACTGTTTTAAAAAATAAAAATATAATTTTATTGGGATAGAAATACTGTCAATGATAATATTTGATGGTAGTGTTTGTTTTCCATCTCTTGGTCAGGTATATTTTAAGCGTCAGATTTTAAAACATAAATCCTATTATCTAGACAATAATAAAGACCTCTCAATCCAGTTACTTTCAGAAATGACCTTTTCTTAAGACACATATTCATTTATAATGAAATCAGAAATGTCTTTAGGTGATGCTCACCTCCATTCAATCAAGGACAAGAAAAGATTTATTTCATTTAAGAGAAAACAATGGTTTGTGACATTAGTCTAATTAGACATTAGACTTTTTTTCTGATTTGAGACATTGAGGAAATGAGAGATAACCCAGGGAGAGCTGTCTTTTCAGCATGCTTTATTCTGTTTTGGTTGTTGAGAAACTTATTAGACTGCCAGGAATTGCTAGGAATTGTCAGGTTAAATATCATGGGGTTAAATATCATCAGAAACTAAATTATTGACTAAGGATTAAGAATTTATAGGTTTATAAAATATTTAAAAATCATAATAACTATTTAAAATAGATAATTTACATGTTTATAAGCGATTTATTTTAGCAAATAAGGTTATATTTATTAATAAGTCTTGATAATTATTGTTTGGAAATGTTATAGTTCTAGACTATATCCAGAATTTATCTGATTTTAAGCTTTCTTAACTTAGGCCTAAACTAAGGTAAACCTTCAAAAATAAAATCGTTAAAGTAAACTAACATAAAGGATCAATTTGGAAAGACTTATAAATTACCAGATATATTTTGTGGTTGTTTCTTTAGACATTAAATCCAAATATATCTGTAAAATGTTTTACTAGAATATTATTTTAATTAAATCAAGTAACTTCAACCAGCTTTCTATATTTTATATTTTCAGTCTTTGAATTTCAAAAGCATATCATATTTTTGTAATCAGAATGTTTAAAATGTATTGATAATGTACTCTGCAACAGACTCTTTACAATTATAAATACATTTAATTCTCATAATAAAGCTGTGAAAGAGCTGCTATTATTGTCTCCTTTTTAAAAGGAAAACTGACTCATTGACAGGTTACTAAGTTTCAGGCTAAGTTGACCTAGCCTGAAAGTGTGAATTCAGATGAGGGTGCAAGCAGTCTTACCTCACAACTATTATACAAACCACATCTTTATTTTTTTAAATCACATCTTTAAAGAAATAAGTCACCTAAACAAATCAAATTTAACACAATCCTCACAAGCTGAATAGAAAATTGAGAGAAAAGAGATAATTTTTCTAGATTACTACCTTCATTTCTTTTTTGTTCCAGGTAGCAACAGAAGAAAAAATGATAACCTCCTACATTTATGTGTTAGTGAATTTGGTGAGGCATAAGGACCAAACTACTGGATAAATAACAAGAAATGTTTTTCACTAGAATATGCAAATGTAAGAGTTCAGTAAATTTAAAAGTTGGCTTTGCAAAATAAAAGACCTGTATTAAAACCATTTGTTGCTTAAGGATTCAATAAAAAGTATTCAAAAATGTATTGCTAAACCAAAGACATTTAAAAAGGGAAAGAACAAAGAAAAAGAGAAAACCTATTGGTGTTTCTTTATGATTTATCTAAATGCTTAGCTTCTGCAATAAAATATTTTGTTTCACGTTCTTTCTTTTTGAAAATAATGTTTAGGAATTTTTTCCAACAGTTTTTACTTCAGATGGAGGTTATTATTTGTACTTGCTTCTCTTAACATTAACTATATGTATCACCAGTCCATTGACTCTTAAATACAATAAATCTAATGGTGAGTAGTCAATTGACATCAAAGACTTTATACATATAACAGGGCATAAAAGGATATAAGATGTGTCAACTATTCATATGCATTAAATATAGTTAAATATTTGATAATTCAGTATAGACATATGCATATAAATAAAACTTTATTGTTGATTTGAAAAGTCTAGAAAGCTTCCAAATAATATCTTATAATCTGTCGGTAGCAAAAACTTAAATTTGGAAGGATTTTTAGCTTTTTAACACACTGGTTTATCTGTTATACAAACCTAGACCATTGACATTCAAGAGAAAGTAAAAACCCAATCCAGGAAACCAAAAATAGCAAAAAAAAAAAATACAACAGATAAAAGAAGAAATGGTCATTTTAAAAAAAGTAAACAAAAGCAGTGATCTGATAGAGCTGAAAAACTCACTTCAATAATTTTGTAACACAATCACAAGTACTAAAAGCAACATGGACCAAGCTGAGGAAAGAATCTCAGTGCTTGAAGATTGGTCTCTGAAATAACATAGTCAGACAAAAAATAAAGAAAAAAAATAAAGATAAAACAAAACCCATGAGAAATATGGGATTATATAAACCTACCAAATCCATGACTCATTGGCATCCCTGAAAGAGGAGAGAAAGCAAGCAACTTTAAAAACTTTTTTGAGAATATTATTCATAAAAATTACCCCAACTTCACTAAAGAGGTCATCATTCAAATTGAAGAAATGCAGAGAATCCCTGTGAGATACCATATAACATGACTGTTCCTGTTATGGGTAGTTAGGCAGGAGCAGGGCACAAGTGGACTCTTCCCCAAACCTAGGAATGTCAGTGATGATTTGGCAATTATCACATTGCCTCTCTAAAAGTCAAAAATTGGCAGCGAGCACCAGGGAGAGGCCATTTCCTGATGATCCACAGCTGTTAACATTAAAGTGTTAATTGAATGCAGGTGCCAGGGAGTAGCAAAAAGGGCTTCCAATAAAATCTCAGGTAATGGGCTAGTGAGCCCAGGCACACACATTAAGAGACAAAATGGCAGGGTATGACCTGTCAGCAATCCACCAGAAAAGGGAGGAGCGTCTCAGATGAACATACGTACAACTTCTTAAACACACTGTGTATGCTCACTTCCCAGGGGCAAGAAGCACACTGTGCATGCAGGCAGCCCACCCTAAGGGAAAAATCACAGGAAAGGGGCCAGCCTATAGAGTCCTAGGATCCAGGTTAAACACCACCCTTGTTATTTAAGCTGCTCGCTGAGTCTCTTCCAAGCGTACTTTCCTTTCTTTCTTGTTTTAAAGCCTTTAAAAATAAACTTCCACTCCTGCTCTGAAAGTTGCCTTGGTCTCTTTTTCTCCCTTATGCCCCTCAGTCAAATTAAAATATCTGAGGAGGTAAGAATTGAGGTTGCTACAGACCCATATGGATTTGCCGCCGGTAATTCAAATATTTGCCACTGGTAACATTCCCAAGACATAGAGTCATCAGATTCTCCAAGGCCAAAATGAAAGAAAAAAATGTTAAACGCAGCTAGTGAGAAGAGTAAGGTCATCTACAAAGGGGACTCCATCAGTCTAACAGTGGAACTTTCAGCAGAAACCATACAAGCCAGAAGCAATTGGGGATGTATTTTCAGTATTCTTAAAGAAAAGAAATTCCACTCAAAAATTTCATATCCAGTCAAACTAAGCCTCATAAGTGAGGAATAAATAAGATCCATTTCAAATAAGCAAATGCTAAGGGAATTCATTACCACCAGAACTGCCTTAAAGAAGATCCTTAAGGGAGTACTAAATATGGAGATTTTGAAGTACATAGACCATTGACACTATAAAGCAACAAGACAATCAAGTCTGTATAGTAACCAGCTAACAACACAATGGCAATATCAAACCCAAACATGCCAATGTTAACGTTGAAGATAAACAAGGTAAATGCCCCAATTAAAAGGAACAGAGTGGCAAGTTGAATGAAGAAGCAAGTCCAAAGTGTATCCTGTCTTCAAGAGACCCATGTCACATGCAATGACAACCATAAACTAAAAAAAAATGAGATAGGAAAATCTACCAGACAAATGAGAAACAGAAGACGGTGGGTGTTAGCAACACCCGCCTTCTCCTAACAAAGATATTTGAGACCTAATTACTACTTGAGACCTAAAAACTAACAAAGATATTTGAGACCTAACTTCAGACAAAACATACTTTAAAGCAACAATGATCGAAAAAGACAAGAAGGGCATTAGACCATGGAAAAGGGTTCAATTTGACAAGCAGACTTAACTTTCCTAAGTGTGTGTAAATAAAATTCAATATATATGTTATATCTATGAAACACAGGAGAACCAAGATTCATATAGAAAGTTCTTAGAGACCTACAAAAAGACTTAGAATACAACACAATAATAGTGGGAGATGTCAACACATCATTTTCAGTAATAGATCATCAAGGCAGAAAACTAACAAAGATATTTGAGACCTAAACATGTTGGTTGACCAAATGTGACTAACGGACATCAATAGAATGCTCCATCCAAAAACAACAGAATATATATTCTTCTCATCTGCATATAGCATATACTCGATATTGATCACACAATCAGACTTAAAACAATCCTCAGCAAATCAAAAAAAAAAAAAAACCTGAAATCACAGCAAACACACTTTCAGACAACAGTGCAATAAAAGTATAAATAAAGACTAGGAAAATCACTTAAAACCATACAATTACATGCAAATTAATCAACTTACACCTACCTAAAGGACATTTAGGTAAACAATACAATTAAGATGGTAATCCAGAAATTATTCGAAACTGATGAGAAGATACAACATACCCGAATCACTGGGACACAGGTAAAGCAGTGTTAAGAGGGAAGATTATAGCACTTAATGCCTACATCAAAGAGATATTAATATCTCAAATTAACAATCTAATATCACACCTAGAGGAACCAGAGAAAAAAGATCAAACCAACCACAGAGCTGGCAGAAGACAAAAAAAAAAAAAAAAAAAAAAAAAAAAAAACAACCACCAAACTCATAGAAATACAAAATACCTTCTGAGACTACAATGAACACTTCCATGCACACAACCTTTAAAACCTAGAAAAAAACTGATAAATTCCTGGAAACGTACAACCTCCCAAGACTCCACCAGGAAGAAATTAAATCCCTGACCAGATGAATTATGAGTTCTGAAACTGATTAAGTAATAAAAAGCCTAACAATCAGAAATGTCCAGGACCAGATGGATTCATAGCCAATTTCTACTAAATGTATAAAGAGCTGTTACCATTCCTACTGAAAATATTCCAAAAAATTTAGGAGGAGGGACTCTTTGCTAACTCATTTCATGAGGCTTGCATAATCCTGATATCAAAACCAGACAAAGACACAATCAAAAAAGAAAACATCAGACCAATATCCTTAATGAACATAAATGTAAAAATCCTCAACAAAATACTAACAAACCAAATTCAGCAGCACTTTAAAAAGCTAATCTGCCACAATCAAGTAGGTTTTACCCTTGGAATGCAAGGTTGGTTCAACATATCAATACAAGTCAATAAATGTGATTCATCACATAACAGAACTAAAAACAAAAACTACATGATCAGCTCAATAGATGCAGAAAAGGCTTTCAATACAATTCAACACCACTTCATGTTGAAAACTCAACAAACTAGGCATTGAAGGGACATACTTCAAAATAATAGGAGCCATCTATGAAAAATCCATTGCCAACATCATACGGAATAGGCAAAAGCTGAAAGCATTCCCTTTGAAAACCAGAACAAGACAAGCATGCCCACTCTCGCCACTCCTATTCAACATAATACTAGAAGTCCTAACCAGTGCAATCAGGCAAGAGAAAGAAATAAAAGGCATCCAAATGGGACTAGAGGAAGTCCAATCATCTCTCTTTGCAGATGATATGATTCTATACCTAAAAATCCCTAAAGACTCCACCAAAAGGCTCCTAGAACTGATATATGACTTCAGTAATTTTTCAATGTACAAAAATCAGTAGCATTTCTATATATCAATTATGTTGAAGCTGAGAGCCAAATGAATAATGCAATCCCATTTCCAGCAGCCAAAAGTAGAATAAAATATCTAAGAATACAGCTAACTAGAGAGGTGGAAGATCTCTACAAAGAGAACTATAAAATACTGCTGAAAGAAATCAGAGATCACACAAACAAATGGGGAAACATTCCATGCTCATGGATAGGAATAATTAATATTGTTAAAACGTCCATACTGCCCAAAGCCATTTACAGATACAATACTATTTCTACCAAACAACCAATGTCATTTTTCACAGAATTAGATAAAACTATTTGAAAATTCATATGCAGCTAAAAAGGCCAAATAACCAAAGCAATCCTAATTAAAAGAAACAAAGCCAGAGGCATCCCATTATCTGACTTCAAACTATACTAAAAGGATAGAGTAACCAAAACTGCATGGTAATGTTACAAAAAGACACATAGACCAATGGAAAAGAATAGAGAGCTGCACACCTACCACCAACTGGTATCTTTGACAAATTTGACAAAAACAAGTCATGTGGAAAGGATTCCCTATACAATAAATGGTGTTGTGATAACTGCCTAGCCATATGCAGAAGATTGAAACTGGATTACTTCCTTACACCATATAAAACAGTCAACTCAAGATGAATTAAATACTTAAATGTAAAACCTAAAACTTTAAAAACTTGGAAAATACAATTTTTGACATAAGATCTTGCAAAGACTTCATGATTAATATGCCAAAATCAATTGCAACAAAAACAACAATTGACAAATGGGACTAATTAAACTAAAGAGCGTCTGCACAGCAAAACAGCATAAACAGAGTAAACGTACAATTTATAGAATGGGATAAACATTTGCAAACTATGCATCTAATAGACGTATAATAGCCAGAATCTGTAAAGAACTTAAGTAAGAAGCAAATAAACACACAAACCCTATTAAAAAGAGGGCAAAGGATGTGAACAGATACTTTTCAAAAGAGGACACACATGTGGCCAACAAGCATATGAGAAAAATACTCAAAATCACTCATCATTAGAGAAATGCAAATCAAAACCATAATGAGGCACCATCTCACATCAGACAGAATAAAAAATTTACAAAGTCAAAAAATATGCTGGTGAGGCTGCAAAGAAAAGGGAATGCTTACACGCGCTGCTGCTGAGAATGTAAATTAGTTTGGCCATTGTGGAAAGCAATTTGGTGATTTTTCAAAGAAATTAATAAGGAATTACTCTTCAACCAAACAATCCCATTATTTGGTACATTCATGCATATGTTCATCATAGCACTATTTATAATAGTGACAACATGGAATCAACCTAAATGCCCATCAATGGCAGACTAAAAAAAGAAAATGTGGTACATATACACCATGGAACACTATGCAGTTGTAAAAAGAACAAGATCATGTTCTTTGCAGCAATATGGATAGATCTGGAGGCCATTATCCTAAGAAAACTAATGAATGAACAGAAAAACCAAATACTGCATTTTCTCACTTATAAGTGGAAGCTTAACATTGAGCACACATGAACACATGTGTCCTTAAAAGCTCAAGGTGGGAGTAGTCAGAGGATCAAAAAACTACCTATCAGGTAGTATGCTGATTGCCTAAAGGATGAAATAATCTGTACACCAAACCCCTATGACATGCAATTTACCCATATAAAAAACCTACACATTTACCCTTGAGCCTAAAACAAAAGTAAAAAATAAAAATAAAATCCTTTTAGTTGAATAGTTTTATTACAAATGCAGTCCTCTTTATTTATTATTTATTCTAAAAAGTAAAAACTACTTTCTCATTGTGGCAATATCTCAAAAGCAACCCAAAGATTAGCTGCTTTTCCATCATTATGACAGCTTTTACCTTGTCAATGGCTGAAATGCCAACCAGGAAAATGCCTTCATAAATAACTGAGTTACAAGGTAAGCAAATGTGAGAACCAAAATGATCCCTTGATGTTGAGTAGCCCTACAAACCCAATTTGCTGGGCTGTTACCTGAGAGAGGGAGATAATCTTCTCCTATTTAATCTGCTATTTTTTTCACTTACTGTGCTGCATCATATAAATATTTACCCTAACCTATTAGAGAATATTCACCTTTACCTCAACTATTTGGCATATCATAAAAAAATTCTCTGTGGTCATCATTTCTAATGATCATGTAGTATTCTATTATATAAACTTATGAAAAATAAATTATATTGCTACTTCCCTATGTTTAAAGATTTAGGCTGTTTTTTAAGTCTTTCCTCTTATACTCAATACCATAGAAAGTATCTTTGGCCGTAAATTTTCTTTAAGTTTCTGAGTAGTTCTTTAAGATTGAGTCCTAGAAGAGGTATAAAATAACTTAGGACACTTGATACAAATGACCATTTGGAAGCTATTATTTCTCAACTCCAAATCTCTCTTTATTTAAGCCTTTATTTATACTTTGATTTCTGAAGCTAAGACTTAGACTTTGTAAACCATATTTCTTCTTTGACAGCTGCTACCTCTTCGATTCTGCCAACAGGCACACTAGAGGGGGAAAGGAACACTGGAGGAGGGAGAAGTCTTCGCTCCTTCTTGTTTCTTATTCTCTTCAGCATCATTTATCATCTTGACTGCACTCCTTTCCTCCTGTTTCCCTTTCTGTTTTTGTTTTTGTCCTTTGGCACTCTCAGAACCAGCTCATTGTACTCCTCAAAGACATCAGACCTTGTAAGGTAGCAGTACTCCTTAGAGGTCAAAGTCACCCTCCATGAGGTCCTTCTCTTTCGCTTCTAAGACACGACCCTCAGCTGAATGGTACCCCTTCCTTTTCCCATTGCAGTCACAGAGTGGGCTGAGTCCTCTCTCTTCTAAGTTTTCATGTTCTATTAACTCCCATCACTTTCTTGTTGTTGGTTTCCCAGCTCTAGGAAGCAGAGGGCGGAGAGCATTGCTGGTCTCCGCTTTTACTCTTTGTGAGTTACTCAGTGTCTTTTTGTTGGTGATCTTTTCAGTTCTCCAAAACATCCTTGACAGAGTCCTTATCTTACTTTCTCTATGTTAAAATAAATGATGGGATAATATCTTCCCAACAAGGAAGGCATTGATTGATACTATCAAATTCCTTTACATATGCAGGACATGAAGTGTTAGTTTCATCCGGCCATCTTAAGCAGTATCAGCTAACTAAATTGATAAGTGAAAGGATCGTAATTATATAGGTGAAGAAATACATCACTGTTGTTTTGAAGTGACTTTTACTACTACGGGAGTTAATTATCTTTTATACATGTATTATTCATCATAACTTCCAATACTTTACTGCTTTAAAAGTTCTTTCCTTTTTATAGATTTGAACAATATGCACATATTATCTCCATTTTTATAGAATATATATTCAATATACAAAAATTCAAAGTTCAACATATAACTCTATCTATGTGTCTGTCTATGTATCTATGTATCTATCTATGTATCTATGTATCTATCTATCGATCTATCTATCTATCTATCTAGACTTTAAATTTTCTGAAATTTGTGTTGTGCAGGTGATCAATAGACCTCTCTGTGTAAATAGAGAACAAAGCCTAATCTGACATTGTTGCTTAAAGGAATTTATCATGGTTTCTTAGCCATTCGGTTTCATATTTATGTACTCAAAAACCATACTGTAGTATTTTAATAGTTTTTGCCATACACTATTTTTCTAATATATGCTGTGTTTTTTAGACAGTTGATTCCTATTGTCATCCATATGGCCTCTTCTGTAGCTTCATAGATACCCATGCAGGTTTAGTCCTGGTAACAGTTTAACTTTTTCTCCTCCTTATTATATGTTTGTGATTGTGGTCTCTCTAGGATGGGGATTAAATACAAGAGGGTAGTGTTTACTCTGGGTAAAGGACTTTAAGATGTTAGATTGTTTTAAAATTCCACTTTTCAACTTTACTTGTTTTGTGATTTGTTTGCTTTTTTTTTTTGAGACGGAGTCTCGCTCTGTCGCCCAGGCTGGAGTGCAGTGGCCAGATCTCAGCTCACTGCAAGCTCCGCCTCCCGGGTTTACGCCATTCTCCTGCCTCAGCCTCCCGAGTAGCTGGGACTACAGGCGCCCGCCACCTCGCCCGGCTAGTTTTTTGTATTTTTTAGTAGAGACGGGGTTTCACCGGGTTAGCCAGGACGATCTCGATCTCCTGACCTCGTGATCCACCCATCTCGGCCTCCCAAAGTGTTGGGAATCATTTAAAGTCTCTGATTTCTGGTTTATTTAAGAGTAATCTGATAATTATTAGTATCTCACATGGCTTTTATAAATATTAAATACAAGCAGTATTTTGTAGTAAAATGGGCATATATTAAAAACAGAATGGGTGGTAGTTTTTTAAATTATTTGACATGTTTGTAAACTTTGAATTCATCTGGCTTCATCTTTGATGACCCTCAACTTTGTACTTTAAACGTCATCTGTAATAGCTTTCCAATACACACTCATTACAATTTTACTTAGGCACATTCTCTAACCTTCCTCCCAGATAATTCCTCTCTCTATATATTGTTCACACTGTGTCCCCTGTTTCACTATTTCTCAAATCACTATGCAGGTTTCTTAGGCAGTGCCTGCATCCCCAGGAAACTTGAATGCCTTTAGGTCAACCAGACTCTCTAGAGAACTAGGAACTGGCAAATAATGAATGAATGAGGAAAGATTATTGAGTTGCTCTAATCCTCAGAGTTGTTTTATACCTTCGTCATCATTTCCTTTTATATAAACTTCTCTGTGCCCCCAGTTTATTTGATTTTCCTTTCCATGGTTTCTAATTGTTTTTCATGCCATTTTCCCATCCAGTTGACAAATCCCGCATATTTTTAGCAAAAAAATCATAGCCAAATGTCTACTATTTTCACTTTAACCATGGGAGAATTTAGGCAAGAATATAAACTGCATTTCACACAAATATCCATTAATCATTTTCAGAATCCTACACATATATGATCTTATTTAAAAATCACAGTGTTTAATTTATATGTTTTTCTACCAAATATATATGAATTAAAATTGTATTTAATATTTAATATTAGGTATTAACATATACACCAACATGCCAATTAAAAGAAAAAGAATTGAGGGAAAAAGAAAATGTCATTAATAAAATAATAATTTTTAATATACTAAAATAAGTTCAACTTAGCCATATAACTAAATTTATATGTATAATATATATCAAAGTATATGTACAGAAATAAATAAAATACAGAATAGGAATATGTAGGCTATAGCTTTTTTCAGATAGATAGATTTTTTAATTTAATTTTTAGGGTTTTCTACATTTTTAGATTTTCTTCAATAAACCTACATGTTTAATAACAATATTAATTTCTAAAGTTGAAAACCCTGTAATTTGGAATTGGAGATATTTTTACTCTGAGAAATAAAAAGTGAATGAAAGAGAGAGGCAGAAACATAGAATACTGCCTTAAAGAATAAATAATATTTTGATTTCCCACAATTGAAGTTTCTAGAGGTAGATCCTATTTTATTATAAAGCTCAAAAATATGTCACCAAGAAACTTCTATCTTTCCATTCCTTATTACAGCTTTATTGTAGCTGCATTGTATCCTGACACTTCTCGGGTTATAATATGGCTGTCAAAATTTTCCAGAGTCACATACTTTTTCATTCATGTTCAAAAGGAAGGAATATTGTAGGGATAAATTAAAGATTCTGATTGGATGACTTACGTGACATGCCCTGACCTGAAACAACTGATTGAATTTGTCAAGATCATGTGCTTCATAACTGAATCTTGCACTTTAACCTACTTCTCTGGAACCAAAGAGAAATCAAGGCCCTCTCAGAAGCAGATGTTTGTTTATACGAGTATACAAATTTAAATGTCAAGTTGGGAAAATGAAATATCTCTATGAATTATAATAGTTTTAGCTAAACAATCAGAAACCTCAGTGACTTAGCATGTTAAATGTTTTTTAAATATATTTGTAGCACAGTCCAGTGCTGGTCAGGTGACTACTAGACACCTTTCCTCTACTAGACACCTTCCCTCCAGGGACCATAATTGCCTTTATTTTATGACTACACAATCTGGGACACATTGGTTCCAAGGTCACTCTGTACAGGTTATTATTCTTGTTGTTTTCATTTCCAGCCCTTTTCTGCCTTGGTGCGTTAGTTATCACTAGCAACTTCCTTTCTGACTGTCTCCCACCCTTTCCTTCCTGGGAGGTACTATCAGAAGACTGATGTATGGGAGAATATTATTTGCAGGAATTTCCTCTGCATCTCTTTGTGCTTTGGGTGGCATCCTCAGGAGGGCCACATTTCCTCCACAGATATAGATCCATCCAAGCAGTATGCCTTGGTTGGATCCAGTTTCCAATTCCCTGACTCATGAGCTCCTTCGCCCTTGGTTACTCCAGTTCTCTGTTACATCATTGTCCCATTTGAATTTGGTGCTGTTACATCACCCGTGTAAACAATGTTTGATGTCAGTCCCATCTTTTTGAAGAAAGATATTCTCAGAATGAACACTGACAAATCAACCAATGGAAGCAGGAGAGGTGGCTGGAGGATCACACAGGATATTTTTAAGTTCCAGTCTCAGAAGTAATATACAGAATTTCTTCCCCACGCCATTCGAAACTTAGCCCCAAACTGACTGCAAAAGAGAATGGGAAATTTTACATGTGCCAGAAACAAGAAAGTGGTATGGTGAGCATGAAGTATCGTATGCTGTATCTAATAAATTCCTAGAAGTGTGGGTAGTCAACTGACAGGATACTTATAATATGAATAAATTCATTAATTCATACTTATATGTATTTGATATTATTACTGTTAGTTCTGATATAATGCCATATATATACAAATTCTTAAAAAACAGCATGCAGTAAAAAATTTCAAAGTAAAAATCATAGGATTTATGGGGAAGAATAGAGTCAAGGGCATGACACTAAAATACTCTGTACTATGATAAATAAGATAAACTTTAAGAACTTGGTCAAAAGAGTTTCCACATGTTAAATGATTTAAAAATTCACCAATATTACAATAAATATGGTACCTTAAAATTCATCAATATTACATAAATATGATACCTTACCTTGCAAAAACCTGAAGTTTTTATGTGATAGTAGGTTTTGGAAGAGTTACCACTTGTGAATTGTCAAGCAATGGAAGGAAAGATGTTCAAAATTTGATGGAAAGTTGGAACACCAGATGTGGATGTCGGTGGCTCATTACACATGCAATGAGATAGCCAGCATAGATGTTTAAAATGCCTATCTGTGTGTGCGCACATACAAATACATACATTTTGTGTATTCAGTGGGATGCAGTTGTCTGTGTTCACCTAGTGTTTCTTTCAGATGAAATTGTGTGTAAACAAATGTAGAATTTTGTGGCAAATGTGTTTTGTGTTCTGCAACTGTGGAACACATTGTGTTTTTAGAACAAGATTTACAGCTGAACTCATTGTATTTCAAGTTCATTAAATCACTACTTTTCACAATGGCACAGTAAAACATGGGACTTGTAATTGCAACTAGAAATATAACAAAATATCTTTCCAACCAAAAAAAAAATTAAAAAATATTATATGCTAATATTGAGAATATGTGAAGGAAACTATATTGGAATTTAATAACATTATAACACAGGAATGGTTTCAAGATGGCTGATTAAGGCATCTGGCACTAACCTCCTCCACAAAGAAAACCAAAATAACAAGTGGATGATCACTTTAAATAGAGTATCTAAGAAGTAATACTGAAATTCAGCAAAGAAGTGACAGGAAGCACCTGAGACATGGAAAGAGAGGGAAGCAAAGCAGCTAATGTGGCTGTGATCAGCTGGAAGCCTGGAAAGGCTCCCCGGTGTGTGGAAAGTGTATGTGAGAGATGCACAACCATCCAAATTCCCACCACAAACTCCTGCAGTTCCAGGCGTGGAGAGGTCCTTGATGCCTGCAGGCTGTGAGACTGGCTTGGGGAGCTATCTGAAGAGAGTGTGATGGCATTGCTACAGGGAGGGAGTGATGCTCCACTTGGTCCCACACAGCCTCTAAGAGATAAGAAATTGCATCCTAGAACCATTGTGAAAGCCCAGCCTCATCAGAATGCATCCTGTTCTGAGGCCAAAGAGCGCCTGCATCTCCATATCACTGGAGTCCACTGACATTCCTCCCCTTGCACACCTGTCTTACATTCACACAGAGGACCACAGCGGCATGACATCAGTTACACCCAGTGGAATGGCAGGGTCCTCAGCACTCTAGTATACAGTGTCTTGTATCTTGGGGAATTGGCCATGCAGCAAACTTGGTTGGCATAGGACAAGGAAGCCATAGCACATGCTCCCCAGAGCCTGAAACCCTCTTGCCTGAGGCTGCCGCCACTGAAAGCAAGCCCACCTCCACCAGCAGTGGCAGGGCCACAGTGCACTTTCACATACCTTGGGGACTAGATGTCCCTGTTGGTGCCACTGCTGCAGCCACTGCCGCCATCTCCAGAGCATGAAGTGTGCACTCCCCAGAGCCTGAGAGCTGATTACCGGTGGCTTCTGCCACAGAAAGAAGACCCAGTCCTCCAGAAGCCAGGTCACAGTACATTCACCCATTCCCAAATGACAGGCTCTATCTGCCCACACCACTGCTGCTGGTGGGCCTGGGGTCCACCTAATCCTGCCTGCCACAGCTGACACCCGTGAACAGTTCCAAGAGGCCTGAGGACAACCCCACCCAGCTTGGCACCACCTGTCCAGTACCAAAACATACTGCCCAAGAGCCTGGGAATCACCCTGCCCCGTCCACCACTGCTGGCACCTGTATACTCTTTCAGGCTGTAAGTCAAACACAGTAAAAAGAGAAAAAGAAGGTCATTATAAAATTATGAAGGGATCGAATATATATATGTGTGTGTGTGTGTGTGTGTATATATGTGTGTGGGGTGTGTGTGTGTGTATATATATATACACACACCCAAAACAGAGCAACCAGATACAGAAAGCAAAAAATGTTAGATCTAAAAGGAGAGATACACTCCAATACAATAATAGGTTGGGACTTCAACAACAAACACTCAGCATTAAACAGATCATTTAGGCAGAGAATTCACACAAACACACACAAACACACAGACACACACACATCAAAATCGAAAACAAACAAAAAAATTGGATTTAAACTCCACTTGAGGACCAATGGACCTAACGGAAATCTACAGAACATTTTATCCAACAGGTACAGAACACGTATTCTTCTAATCAGCACATGGAACATTCTCCAGGATAGAATATATGTAAATCCACAAAATAAGCCTCAACAAATTCTTCAAAGTCAAAATAATATCAAGTAACTTCTAAACCACAGTGTAATAAAACTACTAGCTGATAACAAGAGGAACTTTGGAAATTATACAAATGAATGTAAATCAATCAACTTGGTCCTGAATGACCAGTAGGTCAACGAGAAAATTAAGAAGAACAATTTTAAACCTATTTTTGAAACAAATGAAAATGAAAAACAACACACCAAAACCTATTGGATACAGCAAAAGTAGTGCTGAGAGGAAAGTTTATATCAATAAATGCCTATATCAAAAAACAAAAAGATTTTAAATAAACGATCTAATAATCCACTTCAAGAAACTAGAAAATCAAGAATCAAAAAACCCCAAACTTGCCGGGCATGGTGGCTCATGCCTGTAATCCCAGCACTTTGGGAGGCCGAAGCGGGCGGATCACCTGAGGTCGGGAGTTTGAGACCAGCCTGACCAACATGGAGAAACTCTATCTCTACTAAAAATACAAAAAATTAGCCAGGCATGGTGGCACATGCCTGTCATCCCAGCTACTAGGGAGGCTGAGGCAGAGATTCGCTTGAACCTGGGAGGTGGAGGTTGTGCTGAGCCGAGATCGTGCCATTGCACTCCAGCCTGGGCAACAAGAGCAAAACTTCGTATCAAAAACAAAACAAAACAAAAACCCAAAAAACTTAATATAGGGATAGAAATAATAAAGACCAGAGAAGAATGAAATGTAATAGAGAAAAAATAACACAAAGTCAACCAAATGAAAAATTAATCTTTTAAAAAGATAAACGAAGTCAGTAAACCACTAGCTAAACAGCAACAGAAAACACCCAAATTAATAAATTCAGAAACATAAAAGGATACATTGCAACTGATACCACAGAAATACAAAAAAAAAAATCAGAGACAATATGAACAATATATTCTAACAAAATAGAAAAACAAGAGAAAATAGATAAATTTCTGGACACATACAACCTACCAAGATTAATTCAAGAAGAAATAGAAAACCTGAGCAGGCCAAGAATAATTAACAAAATTGAATCAGTAATAAAAAAGTCTCAAAAGAGAGAAAAGCCCATGACCTAAAGGTTTCACTGCTGACTTCTACCACATGTATAAAGTAACATCAAAATTCCTCAAATCATTCTCACAAATTGAAGAGTAGAGAATTCTCCCTAACACATTACATGAGGCCGGCATTCTCTGATATCAAAACTAGAAAATGACACAATAACAAAAAAAAACTACAGGTTAATATCCCTAATGAACATAAATGCAAAAATCTTCAATAAAGTATTAACAAATTGAATCCAACAGTGCATTAGAAAGACAATATACCATGATAAAGTGGAAGGCATGCTAAGGATGCAGACACGGATTGTTCAACATATGCAAATCAATAAATATGATACATCACAATAACAGAAGGAAGGACAAAAACCCTATGTCCATCAGGAGAGGCACATAAGAGGCATTTGATAAAATTAACACTCCTAACATTCCTAAAGGCATAGAAAAAAACACATCTTAAGGTCATATATGACAAACCCACAGCTAACGTTATACTGAATGGAGAAAACTGAAAGCCTTTCTGCTAAGAACTGGAAAAAGACAAGATGCCCACTTTCACAACTCCTATTTAATATAGTACTAAATGTCCTAGCCATAGAAATCAGAAACTAGGAAGAAATAAAAGGCAGACAAATTGGAAAGGAGGAAGTCAGTGTCCTTCTTTGCTGATGAGGTAATCTTATATTTAGAAACACCTGAAGATTCTTCTAAGAAACACTTAGGCCAGATTAAAAAAAATTAATTTGCATGATATGAACTCAACATACAAATAATCAGTAGTTTCTAAACACGAATAATGAGCTAGCTAAAAAAGAAATTTAAAAGCTAGTTTCATTTACAATAGCTATAAATATACCTAGGAATAAATTTAACCAAAGAGGTGAAGGACTTCTAAATAAAAACTACAAAATACTAATAAAATACGTTATAGAAGACACACAAATTAAAAGACATCCCAAGCTCTTGGAAAGAAAAATCCATATTGTTGAAATGACCATGTTACTAAAATCAATCTTGACTGAATGCAATTCCTCTCAAAATGCCATTGCTATTTTTTACAGAAATAGAAAAATGTCTATCCTCATATTCATATGGAACCATATAAAAGGCCAAACAGATCAAGCAATCTTGAGCCAAAAGAACAAAGCTGGAGGCATTATATTACCTGACTTCAGAATATATTACAAGGCTAACAGTAACCAAAATAACAGAGTATCAGTATAAAAACAGGCACATAGACCAATGGAACAGAATAGAGAACTCAGAAATAAAACCACTTATTCACAGCCATATGATTTTTAAGAAAGGTATGAAGAACACTGATTGAGGGAAAGGAGACTGTCTTCAATAAATGGTTCTAGGAAACTTAATATCCATATGCAGAACAATGAAAGTAGACCTCTTTCTCTCACCATGTACAAATATCAACTCAAAATGTACTAAAGACTTACACTTAGGACCCCAAACTGCAAAACTACTATAATGAAACATTGGTGAAACATTTTAGGACAGTGGCCTAGGCCAAAATTTTATGGCTAAGACCTCAACAGCACAAGCAACAAAATAAAAAATAGACAAATGTGACTATATTAAACTAAAATGCTTCTGCTCAGCAGAAGAAATAACAGAATAAAGAGACAACATGTTTAACAGGATAAAATATTTGCAAATTATTTATATAACAAATGACTAATAGTCATAATATTTAAGAAAATCAAATAATTCAATGGAAAAAAATAATCTCATTAAAAAGTGAAAAAGGATAAAAATATACATTTCTAATAAAATGATATGCAAATGACCAACAGGTATAAGAATAATGCTAGATATCACTAATCATCAGGGAAATACAAATCAAAATGATAAACAGATAACATCACAACCCAGTTAGAATGGCTATTATTAAAATGGAAAAAAAATATATAGATTTTGTTGAGGATGCAGAGATTAGGAAACTCTTATATACTGTTAATTGGGATGTAAATGAGTAGACTCATCACGTTCAACAGCATGGAAATTTCCCAGAAAAAAAGAAAAACATAAAAATAAAAGTAAAGCTACTATATTATCCAGCAATCCCACTACTAGGTATATATTTCCAAAAGAAAGGAAATCAGTAGATCAAAGGTGTAACTACACCTCTATATTTATTGCAGCAAATGACTTCACAATAGCAAAACTGTGGAATCAACCTAAGTGACCATCAATGGATTAATGTATAAAGAAAATATTGCTATATACACAAAATACTATTTTGCCATAAAAGATAAAATCTTTTTGTTTTCTTTTTTTTTTTTTGCAGCCACACAGATGAAACTGGAGGTTATTATGTTACATAAAATCAACCAGGCACAGAAATATACATATTATGTGTGCTCTCTCATATGTAGATCTAAAAAAAGCTGATCTTATGTTTGCAGAGAGTAGAATGATAGTTATCAGAGGCATGGTTAGTTATGGTCTTACTATTCCTCAGTCTTCACTTTTAGAATTAATAAAATATAGACCAGAATTTTAAATTTAAAGCAATAATCTTATAAATTATGTGAAAAAATTAAATCAACTTAATTTTTCAAAGAGTTTAAAGAATTCAATTATTACAACCATCTAAAACAACTGAAGTACATCTTTCTTGGACATTTCTAATTGGGAAACATTTCATTATTTCTACGTGATTAGTAACCTGCTCCACTCTTCATATCCATTCTGGAAAATTCTTGGTGCCTCACTTTGGCATCTTATTTTAATCTTTTCCAAATTGTATTCATAATTTGTCTACAAACTAAGGCATTGTAAATGCTTTAAAAATTATGAGAGGAAGGCCGGGCATGGTGACTCACGCCTGTAATCCCAACACTTTGGGAGGCCAAGGCAGGTGGATCACTTATGGTCAGGAGTTTGAGACCAGCCTGGCCAACATGGTGGAACTCTGTCTCTACTAAAAATACAAAAATTAGCCAGACATAGTGGTGTGTGTCTATAATCCCAGCTACTTGGAAGGCTGAGGCAGGAGAATCTCTTGAACCTGGGAGGCAGAGGTTGCAGTGAGCCAAGATCAGACCAGTGAACTCCAGCCTGGGCGACAGAGTGAGACTCTGTCTCAAAAAATATAAATAAATAAATAAATTAATTAATTAAATTATGAGAGGAGGCCTCTAGATAATATTAAGGGAACTTGAAGATAAACAATCTGGATCAAGTTC